>NW_027507755.1:14051496-14576496 GCF_037356315.1 Lithobates pipiens
AGCAGGTGCAGGTTTCCCATCCATCAATTGTAGGTGGCACTTTGCCATTATACAAATGGAGTGGAGTCTGTTAGGGGAATTGTCCCCTCATAGCCCTAATTCGTCTACGCGTTTCATTGTACACTTTCTCAGGACCCATTTGGGGTTCAGAAATTGCAAAGAAGAGAAGGATCTCACTATCTTGCAGGAGGATCACGTAAATACGTGTTAGTCAATCAGTGATTGGACAGAAAAAGGTTTCCAATAAAGAAAAACATATGACAAAACTCAGCTGAATACCACTGAAACCTATAGAGGCCACCTGTGAGCTGATCATCAAATAATAATCTTCAAAGAGTGGTTCCCTCTCTCCCAGGGGATTTTTCTGATACCACCATATACCTATTTGGGATAATGCTAGCTGAGATCTGGATACACCATATTGGATAAATAGTTCACAATAATCCACCATATTGGATAAATAGTTAGGCTTCTACCTATGGTCTTTTTTGTGACTTAAGGATCTTTTTTGACCTATTCATCATGTTCCACGGCATACAACATCTCCCATCTAATATCTCCTGTTTAATAAGATTTTGATGATCAGCTCACTGGTGACCTCTATAGGTTTCGGCAGTATTCAGCTGCGTTGCCCCTAAGTTTTTTCATTTTTTTTTTTTTTTTTTGGATGAAACTCCACTTTAAGAAAGAAATGTCAGAAAAAGATTTAGACTTTAAGTGGTTAAACTTCCTGCATTTACATGTTGTTGAAAACTTGGCAGTCTGCCCAGATTATTTATTTACACAGAAGTTCTATCCCTTTGATCTAAGAAGGAAGCTTAGTTACAATGTTGCAAGTTAAAAAAAACTTGGCAAACTGGATGTTTTCTTTTGACAGCTGAGTGAGCAGATAGTTTCTCCACTTGTTTATATGAAAGAATCAGCAACCTCTGCAGGAGAGATCGTCAGAGGGGGTGAATTGAGATCACGATTTTTTAATGATTAATTGTGCAGCTCTAGGTACAGCGTTGCATTACCGCGCAATTACCAATTAAAGTAAAGCAGTCCCGAATTTTAAAAAATGGCCTGGTCGTGAAGCATGTAAAATCTTTCAGAGCTCAAGTGGTTAAATTTACAGCATTAGGATTTACTGACACACAAGGGGCTGGCAATCATTTATTTCCTTAAAAAAAAAGAATTGTTGTGGATAAGGAAGGAGATATGGTATCAACTTATACATTTTCTGGGTATGGTGTTCTGGGTTTTTGATCATACATCTTATCGGCCTACATGCCTGAATGCAGGCAACCAAGAGTTATGAAGCACATTCTGTTGACATATCTTTATTCCACATGGAAGTCTCTGATGATCACCCCACCTAAGATCCTCACTCTTAGCCCTTGTACACACGGTCGGACATTCTGACAACCAAATCCGTTGGATTTTGTCTGACGGATTTTGTCTGACGGATTTTGTCCGAAAGTGTTGCATACACACGGTCGGACAAGTTGTCGGAAAATCCGATTGTACATAACGTGATGACGTCATTTCGTTACGACGGGACTACGTTCAGGCTAGTAGCCAATAGCTTTGGTCTAGGAATTTGATCTGAGCATGCGTGGCACTTTGTCCATCGGAGTAGGCTACACATGATCAGAGTATGTCCGATCGGAGCATGTTGTCGGAAAATTTTATAGACAAGTTGGAAAACTTGGTCCGTCTGATATTCCGACGGAAACAGTCCGATGGAGACCACACAGGGCCATCTTTAAGGCAGGGCAAAAGGGGCAGCTGCCCTGGGCCCTGTCATTGTTTTGGGGCCCAAAGCAACTGCCTCATACTTGCCAATTATCCCAGTTTAAATTCCCTTTTCCCTTGAAGTTTTAGTCCCTTGCTATGTCCTGATATCTCAGTGTGAAGTGCTGCTACTAATGCTGCCCAGCTCTGCCCTATTGTTGTGTACAGGTGACCTCTAGCAACCAGTCAGTAAGGGGTAATGATACACAGTAACCCCTGGCAATCAATTGCAATCGCTGCCTGATCAGATACAGTAAACGGATTTTAAGTCTAGCTGCTATTTATTGTATGTCTCAGAGCAGGTGGAGAGCAAAATTCTATTGGGGGGGGGGGGCAAGAAAACGTTTGCCCAGGGTCCAATGATTAATAAAGGCGTCCCTGAGACCACACACAGTCAGATTATCCGACAATACGGTCCGATCGGACACATTCCGTCGGAATCTCCGACCGTGTGTACCGTGTGTACAAGGGCTTACACATTTTACCCAACAGGAGCTCAATCGTAGGACGATAACCCAACCTAGGATCCTTACTGGCTGATGCATTTTACCCAACAAGGGCTTAATTATACTATGATCGCCCCATCTAGCTGGTGCATTAGCATTAGGGTCTTGCTGGGCAAAACAATAGTGAGGATCTGAGGTGATGTGATTTTTCATGTGGAATAAAGATGTTTTAACTTAAATTGGTGTGTGACGTTTGCTCGATATTGTTTGGTGGACCGTGATGAGAGATGGGCCTGCACCCAAAGAGGAAAGCTGATAGCCAAGTGTGGACTTGGAGTGTTGGATTGTTTGTTAGCTGAATATAGGCTAGTTAGGATGTTGGCACTATGAAGACATTGAGGCATATTGCTTATTTTTACCGCATCACCTGGCATGTAAGGAAATAGCCATCCACTACCCTTCTGAACTTTTTATAGATAAGTTACTGTAGGAGTCAGGTTTCCATGTTATCGTTCAGCCTAAGCAAACTTGCTCTGCAGCTCAAAATGTATTTTTGCTTGTAGTGGTAAGGTTTCTTGAGCATGGAAAGTCAACTGATCAGTCAGACATTATTCCAATATATTCAGGAAAAAGTAAAGGGAATGTATAGTGGCTTAGTGTATATTTTCTTTATTTGTTATGGTCAAGACTGAAGAAATAAAAAAAGTCTTCTTTTTAAGTCAGGTAAATGTAAAATATTGCATATGAATATTATTAAATCTTCTATCCACCCAGTTGGCAAAGCTTTTGGGTCCTTCTCATGTTTCCTCTCTTTGGTCTTCTGAATTGAATACAAAGTTTAATAGCTTAAAGTGTATTTCCACTTTTGCCGTGAAATTTGAGAAAACCCGACTATATGTTAAGTGTGCCCATTCATATAACATACCTATAAAAATCTAAAAACTTTATATTTCTTACCTTTTAAATGTTTCCTTGCAGACGTCATGCAAGCATTTCTGAAGACGTTCACAGTGAGTTTGCCCCAATATAAAGGCTTTGGACAGACTGAGCTTCCTCTCATTAACATACAATGAAGAAGCCCAGCTTTCAAATTTCTAACCCTTTGGCTGGCCATACATTAGTCCGTTTTTTTCGTTCAACCCCAGCGGGTTGAATCCAAAAACTGACCCACTTCCCTCATCCACATATTTGAGGTGGATTAGAGAATCCTCCCCATTGTGTCTTTGTACTCTGACAGAGACTTCCCCACTGTCAGAATACACAGATCAGCACTGTGTAGATAGAGTTCTGTTAAAACACAATGCCCACACATAGATCCTAATTCGGCTGGGCCCAAATCTAAGTCCATAAGGCTGGTTTCACACAGTGGTTTGGCCGCAGCGCAGGTGCACCCGTGGTTTTTGTGCAATTAGCCTGCAGTTTCTTAAAGACTTTCTATTAGGTGTTGCATTTTTGCTGCATTTTCTAAAAGCGTACCAAAGATGAGTAGCATGGAGGACTTTTAGTGCTCTTTCAGAAAATGCATCAAAATGCATGAACTAATAGAAATACTATAGGAAGCCATGGGATAGCTGAACAAAAAATGTGGGTAAACCTGCAGCCTAAGGAAAATAAACCCAAAAGCATGAAATAACCAGAAAGTAGCAAGATGCACCTTTGATCAATCACAAAACAAAAGTTGATCTAAAAGGGAAGTATGGGATTTTTTTTTAAACCATACTCACTTGGATACAGTATCGGTCTGATGCTGCATCTGTCCCCCACTGGCTCTAACACTGAGAACTGAGCAATCAAACACTGCTGATCACTCAGTTCTCACAGCTCCCTAAGCAGAGAGTTGGTGACTCTAATGCCACGTACACATGATCAGATTATCCGACGGACTTGGTCCGGCGGATCAGAGTCCGCCGGACAATCCGCCCGTGTGTGGGCTCCGGCGGACTTTTTCTTCCCAAAAGTCCCGGGGACTTAGAAAGAAGTTTTGACTCAAAATTGTCCGCCGGACTACCGAGTCCAATCCGCCTGTGTGCTAGTCCCCCCCATGTTGAGGGCACGCAGCCTGGTACAGCTCAGAAGGGGGAGGTGCTCGCTCATCCCCACCCCCTTTCCTGACTGGCCAGGCTGCGTGCTCGCATAAGGGTCTGCTATGGACTTTCTGGGGACCCCCATGCCGTTTTTTGATGTAGGGCTTCCCCTTTAAATCCATACCAGGTGACGGGGCTAGCGAGGTGTTAATCTCGCCGATGGAGGCAGCGTCATTCACTTCCTTCACTAATTCTGTCTACCTGGAGCCACATTCAAAATGAACGGACTTTACTCGGTGTGTGGGCAAGTCCGTTCATTTCAAAAGTCCGGCGGACTCCCACCATAGTCTGGCAGATTGTCCGCCGGATAGTCTGATCGTGTGTATGCGTCATAAGACCGCATACACATTATTTGATTTTCTGCAGTTTTTTTGTCTTCATATTTACCAAAACAATGTAGTGCAAGGGCCTGCCTGATTGCATACAAATTGAAACTCTTAAGGTTTGACCTCATATTATATGGTTTTGGTAAATCTGAAGACATAAATCTGCAGAAAATCTTATAGTGTGTATGTGGTCTTAGTCATTAGCTTTCCCCTCTGCCCCCCCCCCCCCCACGCGCACTCACTGGATCGTTGGACTGTGGAGGGGGTTGTTACATCACTAGAACCTGGTCATGTGATACAATGAGCACAAGGACTCTCTGTTGCTAATATCTGCCACTACACATGAACAACAGTAATATAATCTTTAAGATTTTAGACTTTATCCATTGCTTCAAATCTTTTAACCGGCCTGTTACAGCTGTGATGAGTTCAATAATTTTTTTTCCTATTAACGCTGTTTTAAGAAAGAATTACACTTAAGGAAGATGCCTCTGAGGTCTCACAAGGATGATTTACTTGGATTTCATCTTTGAAGAATCCTCATGACGATCCATTAAAAGTTGCATAAAAAGAAGAAAAGAGGATTAGCTGAAACGACTGATCTCAATATGAAAAGTAATATTTCCTATATGCAACGCAACAAATACGTTTTTATTTTTTACATTTACCAGCCTAGCCTTAAAGCGACACTGAACAATATCCTTAGTCTGCAAAAGTAATCCACACACATATACTCAGGGTTTTTTTCTCAGAAAATAGGTATGGGGCATTGAAAAAGTATCCATACCCCTTGAAATGTTCAACATTTTGTCATGTTACAACCGAAAACATAAATGTATTTTATTGGTATTTTATGTGGTAGACCAACACAAAGTAGCACATAATTGTGAAGTGGAAGGAAAATGATAAATGTTTTTAAATTTTTTTTTAGAAATAAATATGCGAAAACTGTGGCATGCATTTGTATTCAGCCCATTCCATTGTAGCTCTGGCTGTATGTTTAGGGTCATTGTCCTGCTGGATGGTGAACCTCCACACCAGTCTCAAGTCTTTTGCAGACTCTAATGCCGCGTACCAACCGAACGGGCTTCCCTACACACAAACGGACCAAAGTCCGTTCATTTTGAATGTGATGACGTACGATGGGACTAGAAACGGAAGTTCAATAGCCAGTAGCCAATAGCTGCCCTTGCGTCATATTTTGTCCCTACAGGCGAACGGTTTTCCCGATAGAAATTGGTTCCCTCGGACAGATTTCAAACATGTTCTATTTCTACATCCGTCTGAATTTTTGAAGAAAAAGGGAGGGTTTAGCTGCATGTCCAGCTGCTACACACAGAGAAACGTGGGGGCAGAACAGATATGGAGTGTGAGTAGAGTAGAGGGGTTTTTTTTGGGACTTTACATGAAGCATGGATATGTGCCTCCATCCCGTAATTAAATTCAAGTAAACAGGGAGTTTTGGGACTTTAAATGAAGCACCTGGATAGTGGAGGTGAGTTTTAACCATATTTAGATGTTTATTAATTGTTTGTTCAGTGGAAGACCATAAATTTTAGAAATAGAACATATTCATAATATATATCAACATAAATGTAATAAAAACACAATGTATAGTATCCACATAACAATATTTCACAATAATAAATGCAAAAAATAAATAAGTGAAGTGGCATGGTATTGCCCAAGACTGCCAGCCCGGCATTGACAAGTAGGCCCACATGGTAGATAAGCATCCACTAAAAACAGTTATTATTTGATTAAGTATACAATCTATAATAAAATGAATATAATTCCGTAAAAAATGTAGCTGGAACATCAAAATCAAAAGCTCGACGCGTTTCGTGGGTAACTTCCCACTCATCAGGAGCTGATGCTACCACAGAATTCCTATGAGATAAAAAATGTATAAATAATATAATACTTGTATTAATGGAAATTTCATAATTGTATATATATATATGGTTTAAGCCAAGCAAGCTCACCGGTCAGGACGGCAAGTGCAGTGCATGGCGGTGGATGCTGAGCGGACCAGGGACAAGTTCCCTCCATGGGAACTGAGGCGACATAAAGATGGATGCGATGTCAGGCAAACCTGAAAAATGCACCAGTGTGGGAAAGTGTACCATAAAGTGGGAAGTGTAATGGTTGTTGAGATAAGAATATCAGAGGACAGAATGTGAAATGTAGGTGTGCTGTAAGAGATTGTGTAGTGACAAAAAGATTGAGAGTTGAGCCCCAAAGAATCCATAAAAATAAGTGAGCAAAAAGTAAAAAGTACTACGTGGTGAGTGTGGAAAAATAAATATAACCTAGTGTGGTATGCAGTTGAGGAGAGAAAGTAATGATCATGACTATGTCTATGAAAGTATGAGTGCATCGGTTAAGGTAGGTGAAAGAGATTGAGAAAGTGCTGTGTGTGTGTGTGTGATAGTGAAAGCTAGAGGAAGTGGTGAGGTTACTAAAGGAACAGTGAGATGAATCAAAGAAGAGAAGGAGAGAGTATGTTTACCTCCATATCGCCTAAGGGACAGCACCAGCAGACCAGAGGGCTGGTGTGTATAGACCCCATGCAGAGACCAGCCGTGACTTACCGCTGGCTCCGAATGGGGTTTAAGTATGCCGCCAACGCCACGCACGTGAGACGCAAGGGGAGGGACCACACCTGGCCTGGTTTAACAACCAGAGACAGGCGTGCCGTGCCCTCCCTATGGAGACACGGAGAAGGAAAATACCTAGTCGTCGGCGCGATGACGCCAGTGTGACGTCATGCGCACGACGCAGGAGGCGTGGCGCCGATGCACCAAGGGGAATCCTCCCAAACCTCCCAGTAACAGGTGAAGGGGGAGGAGGGGAGGGACCACTAGCGCATCGCAGTTCCCTGGGGGAAACAGAAGAGCCCAGCAGTGCCCAAACACCCAGTCGACCACCACAGAACAACACCGGCCGGCCAGTGAGCAAACAATGGGCCTAGGTAGCAGAGCATCCATGTGGGGCACCCGTACAGTGTCGGAGAAATGCTGGCAGTCTACAAAATTAAATAAAAACTTTTGAAAACATAAAAAACATAAAGATAGAAAAATAGAACTACAGGAAATATAAGCAGTAAATGTTAAGATAAACCTCACACTGGGGAGGTAGGGGAACACTACCAGCCCAAATATCCAAATGCTTCCATCCCGATATATATGCCAGTAGAGTAGAGGGTTTTTTTTGGGACTTTACATGAAGCATGGATATGTGCCTCCATCCCGTAATTAAATTCAAGTAAACAGGGAGTTTTGGGACTTTAAATGAAGCACCTGGATAGTGGAGGTGAGTTTTAACCATATTTAGATGTTTATTAATTGTTTGTTCAGTGGAAGACCATAAATTTTAGAAATAGAACATATTCATAATATATATCAACATAAATGTAATAAAAACACAATGTATAGTATCCACATAACAATATTTCACAATAATAAATGCAAAAAATAAATAAGTGAAGTGGCATGGTATTGCCCAAGACTGCCAGCCCGGCATTGACAAGTAGGCCCACATGGTAGATAAGCATCCACTAAAAACAGTTATTATTTGATTAAGTATACAATCTATAATAAAATGAATATAATTCCGTAAAAAATGTAGCTGGAACATCAAAATCAAAAGCTCGACGCGTTTCGTGGGTAACTTCCCACTCATGAGGAGCTGATGCTACCACAGAATTCCTATGAGATAAAAAATGTATAAATAATATAATACTTGTATTAATGGAAATTTCATAATTGTATATATATATGGTTTAAGCCAAGCAAGCTCACCGGTCAGGACGGCAAGTGCAGTGCATGGCGGTGGATGCTGAGCGGACCAGGGACAAGTTCCCTCCATGGGAACTGAGGCGACATAAAGATGGATGCGATGTCAGGCAAACCTGAAAAATGCACCAGCGTGGGAAAGTGTACCATAAAGTGGGAAGTGTAATGGTTGTTGAGATAAGAATATCAGAGGACAGAATGTGAAATGTAGGTGTGCTGTAAGAGATTGTGTAGTGACAAAAAGATTGAGAGTTGAGCCCCAAAGAATCCATAAAAATAAGTGAGCAAAAAGTAAAAAGTACTACGTGGTGAGTGTGGAAAAATAAATATAACCTAGTGTGGTATGCATTTGAGGAGAGAAAGTAATGATCATGACTATGTCTATGAAAGTATGAGTGCATCGGTTAAGGTAGGTGAAAGAGATTGAGAAAGATATGGAGTGTGATTTCCTATGGTGGATGATCTAGTCAAGTTGTAAAGCTTTTCTGTGGCAACATTACCATCCTTGGCTGTGGTTAAAGCCCAATATGCAGTGTGGCCCCCTATTAGAGATGGCCTTGCGGTTCGCCCGGCGGACTTCTGGCACTGTTCGCCCGGCGGACATATGCGTTTACATTGTGAAAGAACTTCGACCCATGATGACACATCCATCATGGGGTACAGGAGAGTCAATTGAGACATTTCAGCACATGGACAATTGGACATTCCCCCTACCTTATAAATAGACCTGATCTGGCGGGCCATTTTACATTCTGTCTTTTGTCAGTGTAGGGAAAGGTTGCTGTGTGGAGCAGGGAGAGACTGTAGTGACACAAATCACTAGCTATTAGGTCCACAAAAGTCCTTTTAAGGACTGGTATAGGTGTACAGTATATAGGGTTCGGTGCACTGCTATGCTGGTGATTGCTGAGTGCACTGCTGACTGATTCTGCAGCTGTCTTTTGTCAGTGTAGGGACAGGACGCTGTGTGGAGCAGGGACAGTCAGTTTAATCACTAGCTATTACTATTAGGTCCACAAAGGTCCTTTTAAGGACTGATATAGGTGTACAGTATATAGGGTTGTACACGTATAATATACTTTCTTTCAAATATACAAAGTATATTATACTTGACTGCTGACCGATTCTGCAGCTGTCTTTTATCAGTGTAGGGACTGAGGGACAGTTTGGTGTTCAGAGCAGGGACAGTCTGCAAATCACGTGCTACTAGGTCCACAAAGGTCCTTTTATATGTGTACAGTATATAGGGCTGTACACGTATAATATACTTTCTTTCAAATATCCAAAGTATATTATGGTGCACTGCTGTGCTGTTGAGTGCTACCCGATTCTGCAGCTGTCTTTTATCAGTGTAGGGACTGAGGGACAGTTTGGTGTTCTGAGCAGGGACAGTCTGCAAATCACTAGCTACTATGTCCACAAAGGTCCTTTTAAGGACTGGTATAGGTGTACAGTATATAGGGTTGTACACGTATAATATACTTTCTTTCAAATATACAAAGTATATTATACTTGACTGCTGCCCGATTCTGCAGCTGTCTTTTATCAGTGTAGGGACTGAGGGACAGTCTGCAAATCACTAGCTACTAGGTCCACAAAGGTCCTTTTAAGGACTGGTATAGGTGTACAGTATATAGGGTTGTACACGTATAATATACTTTCTTTCAAAGATGCAAAGTATATTCTGTATACTCTCTATCACGGTGCTGGTGTCAGTGCTCTCTATCACGGTTCTGGTGTCAGTGCTCTCCATCTCGGTGCTGGTATCAGTGCTCTCTATCTCGGTGCTGGTGTCAGTGCTCAGTCTCTATCGCGGTGCTGGTGTCAGTGAGGGAGACAGCATCGGAGAAGCCAATCAGCAGGCAGTACCAGCACCATGGCTGAGGATCAGCACTGGACTGGCACCTCCGGACCACCGCAGTGGAGCTCTGCATAGGTGGGGGTAAGGGCCGGGCAGAGGGAGGGGCTCAAGCACAGGTTGGCACACTGGGACACTGGCACAGGACTGCGCTGCCCTGATTGTGGCACTGATCATCTCCTGCACCCCCTTCATAGCCTGCCCTGACCTTGCCTCTCCACCATGGCCTTCAGGCGCTCCTGAATTGTCAAAATGTCAGATAAAAAAGAATGCTTGTCGTTGTCGATCCCAGATTCACTTAATACTTTTGTTATGTCAGTGTCCATGTGGTGGGACTATGTGTGTATTTTGTGGCTGAAAATATGACCTGGAGGTTTTTAAGGTTCGCCTGCCATTAAAGTCAATGGAGTCCGCCACAAACTTTGCGGTTCGCGAACTTTTGGGCGCGTTTGCGGTTCGCGTTCGCGAAACGTCCCGTCAGAAGTTCGTCCATCACTACCCCCTATAATAAGGGAACACCTAGTTCCGGTATGCGGCAGTGTGTCTATAAGTGGTGGAGGTGGCTCACAAGCGTCCTTTGGTGTGGAAATTTGATTGTTGCACTGGTGCTAAGGGCTCACAGGATATTTATGGACTAATATATAATTATTACTTCTGAATTATATATATGTGAATATCATATATGGTTATTGTTTTCACTTTATCGATTATTGATTTATTAATTTTAATTAGGTATTTATATCTAATATAATTTGTTTTAGTATCATTTATATTCATTTGATTTTGTATACACTTACGTAATTGAATTAATTTTATCACTTGATTATTTTTTATCCACTTATTTATTTATTTAATGATTTGTGAGCACCTTATCTCCTCTTTGCACTTTATAGAACCTTTTGAGTGTTGTTATTGATTTTTCTCATTTATATATTTGGCACTTTAACATCACTGTTCACACTACATTGAATTGTTGAGTGCTGTCATTGGTTAGCACAGCTCCTTTTTGCTTTATATTTCTTCTAAGATTGCCCTGTATTTGGCTCCGTCCATCTTCCCATCAACTCTGGCCAGCTTTCTTGTCCCTGTTAAAGAAAATCATACCCACAACATGATGCTGCCACCACCATATTTCACGGTGGGGATGGTGTGTTCAGGGTGATGCGCAGTGTTAGTTTTCCACCACACATAGCGTTTTGCTTTTTGACTAAAAAGTTCATTATTGGTCCTAGCTGACGAGAGCACCTTCTTCCACATGTTTGCTGTATTCCCCATATGGCTTCTCGCAAACTGCAAATGGGATTTCTTATTGATTTCTTTCATCAATGGCTTTCTTCTTGCCACTTTTCCATAAAGGGCAATTTTGTGGAGGACATGACTAATGGTTGTCCTGTAGACAGATTCTCCCACCTGAGCTGTGGATCTCTGCAGCTCCTCCAGCGTTACCATGGGCCTCTTGGCTGCTTCTCTGATTAATGCTCTCCTTGCCTGCCAGTTTAGGTGGAAGGCCATGTCTTGGTATTTCAGATGATGGATTGAACAGTGCTCTGTGAGATGTTCAAAGTTTGGGATATTTTTTTTTATAACCTAACCCTGCTTTAAACATCTCCACAACTGTATCCCTGACCTGTCTGGTGTGTTCCTTGGCCTTTATGATGCTGTTTGTTCACTAAGGTTCTCTGACAAACCTCTGATGGCTTCAAAGAACAGCTATATTTATACTGAGATTAAATTACACACAGGTGGATCCTATTTACTAATTAGGCGACTTCTGAAGGCAATTTGTTCCATTAAATTTTAGTTAGGGATATCAGAGTAAAGGGGACTGAATACAAATGGACGCCACACTAATATATTTATTTGTAAAAAAAACATTTAAAAACTATTTATTTTCCTTCCACTTCACAATTATGTGCCACTTTGCGTTGGTCTATCACATACAATCACATACAATCCCAATAAAATTAATTTACATTTTTGGTTGTAACATGACAAAATGTGGAAAATGTCAAGGGGTGTGAATACTTTTTCAAGGCAGGAACTCAACCACAACCCCACTCCCTCCTCACACACACACACACCCTCCAAATCACATCAAATAGTCAGTGTGCTCAAATTTCACTAACGATGGGAGGGTCTTAAAGGGCCAGGAGTGCATTAAGTGTAGAGTGCAGAGTTTGGGGGGATACACACAGAGTGCAGAGTTAGAGGGTGCACTACATACATAGTGCAGAGTTCAGCCTTCTTCCACAGATGCATTTCCAGCTTAAAAAAAGGCCTGTATACACTACTATAAGTTCCTGTAATATACTTTTCAGCGAACAAGAGAAGGTGGCTACATTCCTACCTACAGTGGGGCATGGAGAACAAAAGTAGCCAGACAATTGCGCGGTCATGCAACGTTGTACTCAAACAAAATTGACGTCCATTTTTCCCCACAAATAGATCTTTCTTTTGGTGGTATTTGATCACCTCTGTGGTTTTTGTTTTTTGCGCTATAAACAAAAAAAAGCGTCAATTTTGAAGAAAAAAAAATTTATTTTGACTTTTTTTCAGTTTTCGGCGCTGTCATACTTTGAATGACAATTACTCAGTCATGTACCCAAATTAAATTTTTATCATTTTTTTGAGACAGATAGAACTTTCTTTTGGTAGTATTTAAACATCACTGTTTTTTTTTTATATTTCACTACCGTATATAAACAAAAAATAACAAATATTTTGAAACAAAAATGTTTCTGTTATAAAATTTAGCAAATAAATAATCTTAAATAATTATCATACAGTTAACCCAACCTGTATTCTACTATTCTACTATAGTTTGGTTTTTTGAATATTGCATTTCATGTAATGATTTTTATCCTTCCCTTTAGTGTTCTGTTCATCTAGATATAAGAAATGATTAACACTATTACTTAAAGACATTTTACACTTTCAAATGCTTAGTTCCCTGTGCTTGTTCGCCTTACAGTTTGTAGTGTCATGGCTGACACTATGGCTCTACTATAGTAGAATAGTAGCCTGGTTTCCCGGAAGTTCAGCCCACTCCTTCTTCCTCCGCCCCACCAAATACAAAGCTCAGCACACTTCGCACATGCACAGTAGGGACCCAGTTGTGAAGTCGAACGGCTTCACTGCCAGGTTCCCTTACCAGGAATGGCAGTGGCTGCACCTGACAGCCAATCCTTAGATTGGCTGAGGTACCAACATCGCAGGCTCCCTGTACAGGTAAGCGTCCTAATATTAAAAGTCGGCAGCTGTAGTTTTTGTAGCTGCTGACTTCCTTAAGTAAAATCTTACATTCCGGTGTAGGAAATGTTAGTGAGGCATGTAGCATGGTACTACACAGGTTAATGGATGTCCTCTGTCTATAGTCTGAGAACTGATACTTCCTGTAAAAGAAACTACATATCTCACAATCCCTGGGTTTCTCAGTCTAGTGCTCTGCAGGTGAAAACTATACAGTAATTACATCTTACACAGACACAAACAGGCAGAGCAATTAGCAAACAGATCACCGTGCAGTGTTTTTCAACACATTAACACTCCCACATTTGTGATTCAACACAGAGGACTTGGCGAGCCATGGATTAAATGCTGTGTGATCCGGAACAAGAAGTTGCCTGTCCCTCTGGAAAATAGGGACAAGCTAGGTGAATGATACATGGACATTGGGAGAGTGATCAGCCATGACACTACAAACTGTAAGGCGAACAAGCACAGGGAACTAAGCATTTGAAAGTGTAAAATGTCTTTAAGTAATAGTGTTAATCATTTCTTATATCTAGATGAACAGAACACTAAAGGGAAGGATAAAAATCATTACATGAAATGCAATATTCAAAAAACCAAACAGCAAGCAAATAAGAATTGAAAGTCACATAAAACACGCCAAGATAATAACACAGTATGTGCAATTACTAAAAATACATTTCAGATTCCTTTTTTTTTTTAAAAGCCTATCTGTCTTCACATGAAACAAAATGTTTGCAAAGTATTAGAGGAGAATTATAGAATGGATCATGGATCCTGCATCAAAGCTAAAGCAAACAGAAGTGTAATTGTTTTCTCAAAGGAAACATCTTAATCTTGCATATGTCTCTTTGAACATTATAGCTGTTTTCCCGTCTAAATAGTATATGTATGCAAATAAAGAGTTAGTGAAACTTGGTAACTGTAAGATGATTGATCTCATAGAGTAAGAATTAGATATACTACTAAGCACTTTACAAAAGCCATTTATACTCAGTTGGATAAGGAAGATTATGCAGTATGCTATATAACAAATAGCAGAAATTACATTTCTCAAAGGCGATAGTGTAGCTGCCACCTGCTGGTGAAGTCTGGTACTGCAAACCGTACTAGAATACTTTTGTAAATTGAAGTGGGTTTCTAACCACTTCAAGATCAAGCCTATTTCTGACGCATGTTGGTTATAAGTTAAAATCAGTATTTTTTGCTAGCAAATTACTTAGAACCCCCAAACATTATATATAATTTTTTAGAAAAGACACTAGAGAATAACAAGTGGCGGCCGTTCCATAAGGGAAGCAGTGGCGTCACCAACCTATCAATGCGTCCGACCCCCTAATTTACATGCAGGGCGCCAGACGCATTGGATTCCCATGATTAAAGCCTGAGGATTTAATAGGCTTCAACTAAGGGTGGGCTTGGGGCATAGAGCACTGCACCCCGAGCACACCCACTTGTGTGACAATAGCAAATTAATATTCACAATTGTCCCTCTGGCCATTGGCGGCTCTTCTTCCTACTTCCTCCATAAGGTAAAGCACATTCACAGCCAGTGATTGCCACCGTTCATCTCCAGCAGGGGGGGTCACCACAGTTTGTCTGGGGGGCACCAGCTGCCACTGATTTTATGTCACACGGTATTTGCACAGTGGTCTTTCAAACCCAATATTTTATTTTTTTGAATAATAAAAAAAAAGAAAACAGTAAAGTTAGCCCAATTTTATTGCATATTGTGAAAGATTATGTTATGCTGAGAATATAGATAACTAACAAACTACCGTTCTTAAAAATCTCCCTAGGTGACAATTTTTAATGGTTACCAGTTTAGAGTTAGAGAGGAAGTCTTTTGCTAAAATCATTGCTCTCACTCTAACGATCGTGGCAATACCTTACATGTGCGATTTGAACACTGTTTACATTTGCGCAAATTACGTATGCTGTCCCCTCAAAATAACTCAACACACAGCCATTAATGTCTAAACCTCTGGCAATAAAAGTGAGTACACCCCTAAGTGAAAATGTCTAAATTGGGCCCAAAGTTTCAATATTTTGTGTGGCCACCATTATTTTCCAGCACTGCCTTAACCCTCTTGGGCATGGCGTTCACCAGAGCTTCACAGGTTGCCACGAGTCCTCTTCCACTCCTCCATGATGACATCACGGAGCTGGTGGATGTTAGAGACCTTGCTCTACTCCACCTTTTGTTTGAGGATGCCCCATAGATGCTCAATAGGTTTTAGGTCTAGAGACATGCTTTAGCAAGGCAGTGGTCATCTTGGAAGTGTGTTTAGGGTCATTATATTGGAATATTGCCCTGCGGCCCAGTCTAGGAATGGAGGGGATCATGCTCTGCTTCAGTATGTCACAGTACACATTGGCATTCATGGTTCCCTCAATGAACTGCTGCTCCCCAGTGATGACAGCACTCATGCAGCCCCAGACCATGACACTCCCACCACCACGCTTGACTGTAGGCAATACACACTTGTCTTTGTACTTCTCCTCATCTGGCTGCCACACACGCTTGACACCATCTTAACCAAATATGTTTATCTTGGTCTCATCAGACCACAGGACATGGTTCCAGTAATCCATGTCCTTAGTCTGCTTGTCTTCAGCAAACTGTTTGTGGGCTTTCTTATGCATCATCTTTAGAAGAGGCTTCCTTCTGGGGCAACAGCCACTCAGACCAATTTGATGCAATGTGCAGCTTATGGTCTGAGCACTGAAAGGCTGACCCCCCACCCCTTCAACCTCTGCAGCAATGTTGGCAGCACTCATACATCTATTTCCCAAAGACAACCTCTGTATATGATGCTGAGCACGTGCACTCAACTTATTTGGTCGACCATGGCGAGGCCTGTTCTGAGTGGAACCTGTCCTGTATGGTCTTGGCCACCATGCTGCAGCTCAGTTTCAGGGTCTTGCCAATCTTCTTATAGCCTAGGCCATCTTTATGTAGAGCAACAATTATTTTTTTCAGATCCTCAGAGAGTTCATTGCCATGAGCTACCATGTTGACCTTCCTTAACACACCTGTGCCCGCTTCACACCTTGTAACACTAACAAGTCACATGACACCGGGAGGGAAAATGGCTAATTGGGCCCAATTTGTACATTTTCACTTAGGGGTGTACTCACTTTTGTTTTAGACATTAATGGCTGTGTGCTGAGTTATTTTGAGGGGACAGCAAATTTACACTGTTATACAAGCTGTACACTCACTACTTTACATTGTAGCAAAGTGTCATTTCTTCAGTGTTGTCACATGAAAAGATATAATAAAATATTTTCAAAAATGATGGGGGCAGTACTCACTTTTGTGCAATACTGTACACACACATAGATATATACACTTAGGCAAATATATATTGCAGCTTATCAATATGTGGTGGCTGCATTAATTTTCTGTTTTAGACTTTTTTTCCTTTATTTTAACCAAGTGATTTGGCCAGTAAGTCTGTTGTTTTTCAACAGTACAAGTTGTCCTGCAGATGTAGCATTTAGAAGTTTGAGACAAACCATTTAACACTGACTTTTTTAAGTAAAAGCTGTATGCCTAAAAGAAAAAAAACTCTGCTGTTACTGCTTAAAAGGTGTTAGTTGGAATCTGGCTTCAATTTGTGTATCAAAATCTGCTAGAATACTCCGCTACCCCCAGAATGACAATGCTGCTGTCTAAAGTTGCCCTCTGTGCCTCCTCATCCAGAGTGGGGGGGGGGGGGGAACTCTAATACAGGAGGTGCATTACTGGCCAGATCACCAGGTGAAAACAGAGGGGGGGAGCCTAAAAATATGAAAACAAATGCAGCCAACACATCTAATGATTGGTAAGCTGCAATATATTGCCTTTTTAATTTGGAATTATTACATACACATTAACGTTAATAAATGCCTGACATGTAAGAAAATATTTTTAAAAAGCAGTACCAAGGACATCAAAGAATTATTCTCTTAACCAACAGTTGTTATTTGGTAGGTATTAGTTTTGGTTGCTGTAAATTGAAACTGTTCATTTTTTTCATGGTTCAATCTTTTAGACCCCTGATGGCTTGCCTGCTCTCCAGCTAATGGAGCCAAGATTGGACTTCATTAGCTTCTTCCCCAACCACAGCAGCTAGGAAAAGTGAAAAAAAGCTGAACCCAGAAGCAGGGCCATCTTTAAGGCAAGAAGCAGGGCCATCTTTAAGGCAGGGCAAAAGGGGCAGCTGCCCTGGGCCCTGTCATTGTTGTGGGGCCCAAAGCAGCTGCCTCATACTTGCCAACTATCCCAATTTAAAGTCCCTTGTCCCTTGAAGTTTTAGCCCTGTGCTATGTCCTGATATCTCAGTGTGAAGTGCTGCTACTAATGCTGCCCAGCTCTGCCCTATTGTTGTGTACAGATGACTCACCTGCAGACCCTTTGTTTACATGTAAATAACCGGCATTCATATGTAAATAGCGTCAGCATTACTAAGTAAATAGCTGCGGCCGTCTGCATTCATATGTAAATAAAGGCAGAATTTATATGTATATCATGCTCCCCTGCAGTGAGGAGATGATGTGCTGTAACCTCTATCAACCAATCAGTGAGCAGTATTACTGTACAGGCAACTAATCAGTGAGCCATAATGTGTGCTGTAACCTCTAGCAACCAGTCAGTAATGGTAGCTGTAACCGCTGGCAACCAATAGCAATTGCTGCATAATCTGATCTGATACAGTAACTGATTTTAAGTCTCACTGCTATTTATTGTATGTCTCAGAGCAGGTGGAGAGCAAAATTGCATGGAGGGGGCCACGGAAAATTTTTGCACAGGGTCCAAACAATATTAAAGACGGCCCTGCCCAGAAGTGATGTAATGCACATCACTTACAGGTTTTTTGTACAGTAGGTAATGGAGATCAGCGAACATATGTTCTCTGGTTTCCCTCTTCTCAGTCTGGCAGCACCCAGCAGTCCCAGCTCCACAGGTTGGAGCGCATAGCCTGGGAAATGCGCAGGAGGGGGAATGTAAGGGGTGCGTGGAAGCATTCTATTAAAGTAAACTGGCCTGTACTACAATGGTACCAAAAAGGCTGTGGAACTACACTACTGATATCTTCTGGAGACCCGTGGGTGCCATGATTGCTATGGTGTCCTAATATGCAAATGTATGACTTTGCCTGCCCAAATTTGCAACATTTTCTGGTAGTGTTCCGAGCTTGATTGCCCTTTTCCACCTATCTTCCAGTCAGACCACCCATTATAGGGATGAGACTATAGAAGTTGTGGTAGATGGTGGACCAGCTCTTACGACTACCATAAAGTGTTGATGTTTTCTGCAGGATATAGGGACCTGACACACTCCAGAAGACATCTGAGGTATGTCTAGGCACTACTGAAGCAGTCTCCAAACTGCAGGTACTATTCCTTTCACTGGCACCAATGATAGGGCACTATTTCTCTCACTGACACCATTGATTGGGCAATATTACTCCCACTAACACCAATGACAGGGCACTGTTTACTCCCACTGATACCAGGACATTTTCTTCTCCCACTGGCCATAGTCCACCCCGCTAAAGTCTGAAGGACAGTAAACTGGCACCTGCTTAGAAATTTTGGAGACCCCTACGCTACTGGGTGGCTGGTAACAGTGTGATCTGGTCCACCAGCTATTACATCTTCTATAGTGCCATCATTAAATTAGATGACCTTACTGGCAGTTAAGTAAATGCAAGTGGTGAAAGGGAGCAAGCTAGCTCATAACACTACCAGGGTGTATTAGATTTGCATGTTAGAGTGCCCCAAGAATGATGGAATCCGCAGCTCCCCAGAAGACATCTGAGTGCAGTAGTGTTGTAGATCTTCAATCTCTTTGGTACCATTATGGTCCAGGCAGGTTTGCGTTTATGTAACAGAATTGGCAGGTTATAGGATCTTTTGGATTTGACTACAGGTCCAATAAAAATGTCATAATTTAGACACAGGAAGTAATTGCTGACCCTGGATAGTGCCTGCACAAAGATGGCTCCATCATTCCAGAAAGAAAAGCAGGTAAAGACATTGTGAGTGGAGTACTTTGATCTCTGCTACACTATATTTTGCTTTACCTGGTTCATTCTTTTCCCCTCGCATCAACATGCTAATGAAAGTTTGAAACAAAACCCTTCTATTTCCATTAAATACCATATTTTAAGTCTTTCTGCTTCTTTATGCAACGCAGGCAGATCATGGCTGGTGAAAAGGGCTGGTAGGATGCTGTACAAAGCTTACCAAAAACAGAAAGTTGTGGTAATGCTCACTTATGATGCTGAGCCTTCATAATTGAAACAACTAAAATGCAACCAATGAAAGGGGTGGGCCAGAGATACTAAGGCTGGGGAGGAAAAGGTTAGATTAGTGGTGGAACTACCGCCATAGCGACCCACGCAGGTGCTATGGGGCCTGCAGCCGAGTGGGACCCGGTGAGGAGAGGCAGCTCCATGGGTGAGAGCGGGCAGATCTGCGGGTGAGAGCGCAGGTGGCCGGCGGCTCAGTTGGTGAGACAACTGGTCGGCTTGTGAGTGAGCAGGCTGGCCAATCAGGGAGCTGGCGGGCAGAGGAGCATAGAGATGACATCATCTCTCACCGTCCAGCGCCTGCCCTGCATCCCTCCAGTGCAGTTCCCCCCTCACTGTGCAGGCAGCCACAGGAAGCAGAGAGATGACATTATCTCTTTGCTGTCAAAGTGATAATCTGCTGCCTGACTTTGGGACACAGCAGGAAAGTGACACAGCAAGTGACAATCCGTAATGTGTGTGAGGTAACGTGGCAAGTGACAATCCGTGTCGTGGCATGTGACAATCCGCAACATGTGGCAGGTGATGTGGCAAGTGACAATCCGTGATGTGTGGCAGGTGATGTGGCAAGTGACAATCTGAAATGTGTGGCAGGTGACGTGGCAAGTGAGGATCCGTGATGTGGTAAGTGACAATACACAACATGTGACAGGTGACTTGGCAAGTGACAATCTGCATCTGGCGAGGTGGCAAGTAGACAATCCGCAACATGTGGCAGGTGACATGGCAAATTACATTTTGCAATGTCTGACTGTCAGGGCTGGCTTAGCCCTTCCTTCTCTGGGCTGGCTGTTCAGCTGTCAGCTAATTGGCAGCTTCCATCTCTCTCCACAGTTACCAGCTGTTCCTTATCCAGCTCGTCTCACCTGCCTACTTAAAGCTATCCAGCTCACTTCATATCTGCCTTCACCTTGGTCACATCACAAGAAACCATCTCCTGTGGTTCTGTTCAAAGACTGGCTTGCTGACATCCCTTCTGGCTCCTTATCCTGCTTGCTGTTACTCTACTTGGATCCCTGAATTCTGGCCTGGCTGATTACCCAATCTGGTTATTGAACTCTGGACTGGCTGACTACTCAATCCGGTTACTGGACTCTGGCTATGCTTTGACTACGCGTTCTCTATTTACAGTACCTTTGTATTTATTTATTTTTTTTAATTGTGTATTTATTAAAAAATTTATAAAAAAAAGTGATTTAATTGTACTTCTGTCTCCGTCTGATTCATGGTTTCTGACAGTGACAAGCTGCGTCTGGTGGCAGGCAACGGTGGCAAGTGACATGCTCAGGGCTCCCACTGATTCTGCATTATGGTGAGTTGAACTATTTAATGTTATATAACAGTGATGGTGAACCTTGGCGCCCCAGATGTTTTGGAGCTACATTTCCCATGATGCTTAACTACACTGCAGAGTGCATGAGCATCATCGGAAATGTAGTTCCAAAACATCTGGGGTGCCAAGGTTCACCATCACTGTTATATAACAATTTAATAATTGAAATAATGTGTTTCAATCATCCTGACATCATAACGACCATGGTGCCGTGATGATTGAAGCGCCAACATCAGCCATTGCCCTGATAAATTGCCTTCAAAAAAACATATTTTCTGGCAGTGCCCCACCAGAGACTAGACTCTGGATCCGCCCCTGGGGTGAGGATGAGGAATGTAAGTTAACTGTTAAGCCTCCCGGGCCCCACGAGTCCAGCCGTGTCACGACACACACAGCCGCATACAGCAGGAGGCAGGAGCAGAGAGCAGAGTGGGCGGGGCAGAACGCTTGAGCGCAAATGTGAAGGGACATGGTTTTCGGCACATGGGGAGGCTCTGGAGTCTGGACAGGAGGTAGGAAGGGAGGGGGAGACTGTCATCTGTTTTGCTATTTTTGTGAAGAAAATATTTGCTATATTTTTTCATTAGGATCCTTTCGGCACAAACAGAGGGGGAGCAATGCCAGGTTCAAGGGTGCAGAATGTTCCTAAGAAAGACCTTAAGAATACATTTGATCAAACTACCAATAGGGCCACTGTTCATCATTGCTGTCTTATTTTTCCCTATTTGTCTTGTATTTACACAGAAGTTTAATCAGAACAGAAATTGGTTGGAAGGCATGGAGGTCTGCAATGTGTGTCCTTCAGGATACTTTGTTGTTCCAAATTAATATAAGCTGTTGCCTGGGTACTGTGCTACATGGGTGTGGTAATATGTTGTTCAACGGTATTAGTTCATTTTTTTGGGGGGGGGGCTGTTTACAGGGGGGGGAGGCATACAGCATTTTGCTATGGGGCCCTGTGATTTCTAGTTACGCCCCTGGGTTAGATGATGCTGAATCTCCTCCAGCCTGGAGGTACGGCCGGATCTAACTGACTTGCTGCAACAACTGATGCACACCGTGGGAAGACTACAGTATGCAGTGAAATCAGAGAAAGCAATTTCAGTACAGGAGAGAATCCGGTACAATTGTTCAAGAAGGAAAGGTTGGAGTTCACCTTTAACATGCAATATGTATATCTTATAACAGGTCCACTTTAACCTCCTCCTGCCCGCCGTACAGTAAAATGAGGGCGGGTGGGATCCCCTCTCATTCTGGGATGACGTCATATGACGCTGTCCTAGTCACACCGCTCTCAAACCTATATATGTGTCAGCAACCCACCCACACACCTGTATATATGTCAGCCCTCCCATCTTTATATATGTCAGTCCCCCCACCTATATATATGCCACCCTCCCCCACACCTGTATATATGTCAGGACCCCTCACAACGGTATATATGTCAGCCCCCCCACCTGTATATATGTCAGCAACCCACCCCCACACCTGTGTATATGTCAGCCCCCCCCACACACCTGTATATATGTCAGCCCCCCTCACACCTGTGTATATGTCAGCCCCCCCACACACCTGTATATATGTCAGCCCCCCCCCCCCCCCACACCTGTATATATGTCAGCCCCCCCACCTGTATATATGTCAGCAATCCACCCCCACACCTGTGTATATGTCAGCCCCCCCCACCTGTATATATGTCAGCCCCCCCACCTGTATATATGTCAGCAATCCACCCCCACACCTGTGTATATGTCAGCCCCCTCACACCTGTATATATGTGTAGCGGCGACACTTTTGACAAGGTGTCCGCTATATACAACTTTAGTTTTTCCTCAGAACAGTAAAGGGGTTCTGAGGGTTGATTGTGTAGGTTTAACTTCGGCATCAGTTTGGCTGGGCTGTGTTAGCCCTTGTGCACACGGTCGGAGAATCTGTCGGAATGAGTCTTATCGGACCGTGTCGTCGGATAATCTGACTGTGTGTGGTATGCATCGGACTGATTCCGTCCGAATCTCCGTCCGACCCAATTTTCCAACATGTTGGAAATATTTCCCGACCAACTGGGCCGGACGGACCTAATCCGAACATGTGTAGAGCATTTTCATCGGACCAAGTGCCACGCATGCTCAGATCAAATTCCTACATCAAAGCTATTGGCTACTAGCCTGAATGTAGTCCCATCGTAACGAAATTACGTCATCACGTTCTGAAAGATCGGATTTTTCGCCAACTTGGCCCGACCGTGTGTATGCAACAGTTTCGGACACAATCCGTCGGACTAAATCCGACGGGCAAAATCCGACGGATTTGGTTGGCAAAATCTCCGACCGTGTGTACGTGGGCTTAGGGTTCTGCCTGGTCATATGTACAGTTAGGTGCACATGACAGGTCCAGAACCAGGCCTGGTTGGACACTTTGAGCATCAGCATTCCCCGGAGCCAATCAGTGGGTGCGTCTGGCCCCGCTGAGGAGTCTGGGGAAGGGTACCTAAGATGCTAAAGTCACGTGTTGGTTCATTCGTGAGGCCGGAGCTGCCTGAATCTGGACCGGGGTAGCCCCGCGAGGGGTCCCGGTCACGGGAGCGTGTGCCACCCCGCAACATGGTCAGTTTGACTAGCCCCATTAGACCCGCGTGGTCTGGGGTAGGGATCCATCTGTTCCCGAGTCTCGGAACCGGCTGGTCCGAGGCGCAGTAACTGAGGGAGGATACAAGGCGTCTGCTCTCAACTTGGAGGGGCACCGTAGCTCGTGTAAGTGACCGGGGGAGGACTCTTCAGAGGATAGCCAGCAAGCTGGCATCCCAAGAAGTGCCTGGTTGCTGGGTTGTCAAGGACACTAACGAATCCACGCTTTTCCAGTACTGCCAAGGAGACAGAGAACGTTCTAGGTACTGAGGAAGAAGGTTCCTGTTCACTTTCGGTTGCAAATTTATTCAAGATCAGAGACTTTGCAAGTTCCAGAGTAAAGTGCTGACTGCTATAATCTCTGGCTAGAGATTTGTTCAGCTTTGAAGAGCCCAGCTGCGAGTGGCTACTCTCTGGGTTGCATTAGATACTTTCTAATGATTAGCAGTTCAAGGTGCCTGAGTTTCTTCACCCTTGTCCTCTGTTCCCATATGAGACTGTGTTGTTGGATGTTACCCCTGCAAATAAAAACCTTTCTAAGGACTTTTTATGGTGTCAGCGTCCAAAGTCGTTGGCTACTAACCCTGGGAACCCCTAGACGTGGAAGAACAAGCCAATCGGAGGTAACCGGTAAGCCCAAAAGTCAAGGCCGCCCCATTGAGGGTTGTGGCCGCTACATATGTCAGCCCCCCTCACACCTGTATATATGTCAGCCCCCTTACACCTGTATATATGTCAGCCCGCCTCACACCTATATATATGTCAGCCCCCTTCACACCTGTATATATGTTAACCCCCCTCACACCTGTATATATGTCAGCCCCCCTCACACCTGTATATATGTCAGCCCCCCTCACACCTGTATATATGTCAGCCCCCCTCACACCTGTATATATGTCAGTCCCCCTCCCACACCTGTATATATGTCAGCGCCCCCCCACACACTTGTATATATGTCAGTGCCGCTCACAACTATATATAGCCCCACACATACACAAATCTGTAACACACAAGCCTCTATCCCCTCACTGTACACAAACAGCCCCCCTCCCTTTCCTTCACAGCCCCTACGGTAAAGGAATTCTCCCTACCTAGTTCCAACTTGTTTTTACAAAGCTGCCATATTGCTGACACAGAGGAGCACAGTACAGTACAGGCAGCTCACACGAGGGGTGCACATGCACATAGTAGCCAGAGGTGCAGTAAAGAGCTCAATGTCTGAGCTCCATGACACAGAGAGCAGCAGAAGCTGTGAGATCGTTTTTATAGTGCACAACACGGCTCCCTTTCACCGATCCTGACTTCTTCTTGCCTGGGCTGGCCCCTTGCACCCCGGGGGCCCCTTACAGTTGTATCGGCTGTATCCCCTGGTGGCCGCCCTGAATGCATGCAAAAGTAATCGTACAGAATGGAACCTGTAACTAAATATGAAGTGTTGTCATTTCAAACAGGAGGTTAGCAGCACACTTGGATTTTTAAAGAGAAGTGAAAATATGAATGTATTGCAGAGATGTACTGCAAATTTGTTTTTAGTTTGTTTTGTTTGTTTATCTTTGTTGTTTTTTTTTTTTTTTTTGCACACCAGCTTAATTATGTTTTTTTTTATTTGTTTTATTTGTTTTTATTTATTGCTGTCTAGGTGGAATTGAAAAGAATATATTTCTTTCTACAGCAGATTTACATTCATATAATTAATCCTTTTGTTGCGTTATTTTAACTGCTGCAGGACTCGCTATTATTTATACCGTATATACTCGAGTATAAGCCGAGATTTTCAGCCTCTTTTTTGAGGCTGAAAGTGCCCCCCTCGGCTTATACTCGAGTCATCGCTGTCTGCCCGCTCGAACAGCGTGTCGAGCAGACAGACAGCGGCCATTCTATTCAAAAGCCGCGCCTCCGGCTCCGCCTTCGCCTGTGATAGGCGGAACACTGAATTTCCCAGCAGCCTGTGTTCCGCCTATCACGGACGTCGTATCATCCTCGTACTACGGACGAGGATGATACGACGTCTGTGATAGGCGGAACACAGGCTGCTGGGAAATTCAGTGTTCCGCCTATCACAGGCGAAGGCGGCGGCGCAGCTTTTGAATTTTACAATGGCCGCCGACGAAGAGGGCACGGGACGGGACGGGACGGGGGCAAGGCAAGGCAAGGCACGACACGGCACGGGACGGAGGCAAGGAGGCAAGGTAAATCCCCCCTTCCTTGTGTGCTGTGTGTTTTTCAGTCCTTTGCTCACAAAGAAATGATCTTTTCAGAACAAGCCAGAGAGTTTCAGAGGAACATTAATAATTCATATGCCTACAGAATGCGGCTGCTTGCTCTTATCAGCAGATAATTCTGGCCAGAACAATCCCTGATTACATGTGTTTATTGTGCCCTCGAATGCCTTCCATAACCCTGTGTACATAAAGATTCATTATTCTTCACCGGCACTATGGCTCACCCTATAGGGCATCATAACACCATAAAGAAAGTAGGATCATCCCAAATAGGGATCTGTAGTCCCTTTAAAGCCCAACTCCATGAAACAAATTGCTGGTTATTAGGAGGCTCGGGACAAAGGTAGGCTGGACACACACACACACACACACACACACACATACACACACACACATACACACACACACACACATACACACACACACACACACACACACACACACACACACACACACACACACACGGATGGATGGAGACACACACAGGGATGGATGGATGGATGGAGACACACACACACAGGGATGGATGGATGGATGGATGGAGACACACACACACAGGGATGGATGGATGGATGGATGGAGACACACACACACAGGGATGGATGGATGGATGGACACACACACACACAGGGATGGATGGACGGACACACAGGGATGGACGGACACACAGGGATGGACGGACACACAGGGATGGACGGACACACAGGGATGGACGGACACACACACAGGGATGGACAGGCATGTCTCACCCTCGGCTTATACACGAGTCAATAAGTTTGCCAGTTTTTTTGGGGGTAAATTGGGGGCCTCGGCTTATATTCGGGTCGGCCTATACTCGAGTATATACGGTACTTTGTGGGCCAGAGCCAGCTTAACGTTTCAGCTATGGTCCTGCCGATTCAGCAATAATTATATCATTACTAATGATACACATATTTTTTTTTTGTATTTAGATAAATGAGGCACTCTTTTTGCAGGCATTGGCTTACATGAATTATTTCATTTTTTTTAAATTTTAATAATACAAATAGGTAAATAAAATAGAAGAAGCAATACACTTTTTTCAAGTTTTAAAACAGTTACTAATGATGCAACAGTACAAATTTCATTATGCAGCTTAACCCCTTTATCTCAAACGCTCCTAGTGCTAGTACAGTAAGATAAAGAGTTTAATAGAAGTTGCACATGGACGTAATCATTTACTGATGTTTATACATGGATCTTTTCTTCATTGCCTGTGTTGCAATGTATAAATGCATACGCACGTGAGCATACGTATAGGCACGTAAACGCGCATATGCGCATAAATTGCTGCATTGAAACTTAACATTTTCTACTTTTGTTTTACAGCTCTGTACTCATTGCTGTATTACTTACAGTGCCTTGAAAAAGTATTCATACCCCTTGAAATTTTCCACATTTTGTCATGTTGCAACCAAAAACGTAAATGTATTTTATTGGGATTTTATGTGATAGACCAACACAAAGTGGCCATAACTGTGAAGTGGAAGGAAAATGATAAACGGTTTTCAAAATGTTTTACAAATAAATATCTGAAAGGAGTGACGTGCATTTGTCTTCAGCCCCCTTTATTATGATACCCCTAACTAAAATCTAGTGGAACCAATTGCCTTCAGAAGTCACCTAATTAGTAAATAGAGTCCACCTGTGTGTAATTTAATCTCAGTATAAATACAACTGTTCTGTAAAGCCTTCAGGGGTTTGTTATGCCGCGTACACATGAGCGGACTGTATGGCGTACTTAGTCCGTCATACAATCCGACGGACAGTCCGTCATACTTTCCACTGAACGGACTTGACCACACACGGATACACGAACAGTCCCTCGAAAGCTTGTGCGATGACGTGTACAGCACGTACGACGGGACTAGAAATAGGAAGTCCAATACACAGCAAAGCACCCTTCCGCCGTGTAAATCCTTTCTGGGCATGCGCCATTCTTAGTCCGTCCAACTAGCACACTGACGACCGTATTGTCCGCTGAAACCAAAGTATGACGGACAGAATTACGGAAATTCCGAAATACTTAGTACGCCAGACTGCACGCTGAAAAAGTCAGCTGAAGCCCACACACGAGCGGACTGTCCGCTGAAATGTGTTTCGACGGACTAAGTACGCCATACAGTCCGCCCGTGTGTACGCGGCATTAGAGTTACCTTCGTGAACTAACAGCATTATGAAGGCCAAGGAACACACCAGTCAGGTCAGAGATAATGTTGTGGAGAAGTTTATCGCAGGGTTAGGTTATAAAAAAAATATCCAAAGCTTTGAACATCTCACAGAGCACTGTTCAATCCATTATCTGAAAATGGAAAAAGAGTATGGCACAACTGCAAACCTACCAAAACATGGCCGTTCACCTAAACTGACAGCCTAGGCAAAGAGAGCATTAATCAGAGAAGAAGCCAAGAGGCCCATGGTAACACTGGAGGAGTTGCAGAGATCCACAGCTCAGGTAGGAGAATCTGTCCACAGGACAACTTTTATGCCTTGTACACACAATTGGACTTTCCGACAACAAAACCGTGGAATTTTGTCCGAAGGGTGTTTGCTCAAACTTGTCTTGCATACACACGGTCACACAAATGTTGGCCAACAATTACAAACGTAGTGACGTACTAGACGTACTACATGGTTTTTCGGCTCTTTAGCGCCACCCTTTGGGCTCCTTCTGCTAATTTCGTGTTAGTAGAAGTTTGGTGAGTGTTGACTTGCGCTTTTCTTTTCACGTTATTCATTTAGCACTTTTCAGTTCATTTCTGAATGCCCGTTCGTCAACCAGACATGTTGCGGAATCGGAGGAGATAACGTGTTATTTATTATTAGCTTTTGAGTTATTGCTTTGACATTATTTTTTTGGTTGAATAATGATGATTTGATTTGGTATATTTTCAATATTTTTGGATACATAAAATGCACAAGTTCTATTGGCAGATAGCATGTCTAATTTTTTTTTTTAATGCACAATAAAAAATAGTGGAGAATAATACTTGGCTTTGTGTTTTACTTCAAATGACAGTTTGGGAGTAGGCAGTTACATTTTAAAAAATACAATGTCAAATTAACAAGGGACACCAACATGTATCTTTGTTCTTAAAACGGGATAATGGTGTTGTGGTAACTTGCACAAATAAAAAAAATAAAAAAAACATAATAATATTATTCTTGATATCACTAGCAAAAAAAAGCCTTTGAAAATGTGCTTGCAATAACTCCATCAGTATCACCAGCAAAGCAGCTTCATTATTATCCCATTAACCTCCCTGGCGGTAATCCCGAGTCTGGCTCGGGCTGGGATTTCAGTACCATAAACGGTATCCCCCGAGCCAGACTCGGGATCGCATCGCTGGATGCAGGGAGGACACATGGAGAGTTACTTACCTTGTCCACTGGATCCAGCAATGTCCTCCGCGCTGTGTGATCGAGCTGTCCTCCGCTCGATTCACAGTGGCGAATGCCGCCGAGCTCCGTTCCCTGCGACGTTACGGCACACGGGAGCGGAGATCAGCTCCAAATTCAAAAAAGTAAAAACACACAAAACACACACAGTACTGTAATCATACAGATTACAGTACTGGATAAAAAAATACACACACCCTTTGCCTCTAGTGGTCTGTGCAGTGCCCTGCATGCACTTTTATATTATAAATATAGTTTTTTCTGCCTGGAATTTGGAGATTGCCCATAGCAACCAAAAAGTGTCCCTTTATGTCAAAAGTGATTTTAGACCAACTAGAAAACAGCGATAATAAATTATAATCACTTGCAGAATTGAGTGATAGCGATTTGTGGGGAAATTTGTCATCAAACACTAAATCTAATGACAGCGACAATTCTGCAAATGAGCAAATTTCAGTGTTTTTGGATTTGATTACATTATTGAATAATTTTTATTATTATTTATTATATTATAAACTTTATCATACCCGGGATGTCTGCTAGACTCTGGTTTGAACAGATTTAAGAGAGTTATTCCTACGAATTACAGGACTACAATATAAAACGCCAAATTTCCATGCAAAATAATTGTACTGCTTTCAGCACCTAAAACCAGAACTAATCATACCGCCAGGGAGGTTAAAGAAGAAGAGAATTGTGCGCTGCATTTCGAGATTTCATAATTTGCCACGTCACAAATGTTAATTCTCCATTACAAACACTAGTTTACAAGACCGACCGCTTCCGAGCATGCATGTTTGTACTTTGGACTTTTGTTCGACGGACTTGTGTACACACGATCGGAAAATCCAATAACACACATTTGTTGGTGGAAAATTTTAAGACATGCTAGCCAACATTTGTTGGCGGAAAGTCCGACGACAATTATCTGATGGAGCGTAAACACGGTCAGATTTTCCACCAACAGCCTGACATCCAACATTTCCCTTAAGAAAATCAGATTGTGTGTACGGGGCTAAGTCCTGCACTCCACAAATCTGGCCTTTATGGAAAAGTGGCAAGAAGAAAGCCATTGTTGAAAGAAAGCCATAACAAGTCCCATTTGTAGTGTACAAGAAGCCACGTAGGGAACATAGCAAACGTGGAAAAAAGTGATCTGGTCCGAGATCACAATTTTACTTTTTGGACAAACAGCACAGTGTGGTGCAAAACCAACACTGCACATCACCCTGTACACACCATCCCCACCGTGAAACATGGAATAGTATTGTGTTGCACCTAAAAGTCCCATATAATTCCTACCATACTTTAAAATCAAAGGATGAGGTGCTGTAACTATAGTGATTTATCCACAATTATCCACAATAAATCATATTCCATGGGCACAAGGTGGTACGCCCATTCTATGGCATGCATTAGCAGTGGAGGAGGGGGGTGCAGCTCTGCATGCTTGCTCTGGGGATTGTACAAACCTGTCCCGGGACCGCAGACACACATAAATTACACTCATACAACATACACATGTGCACAACAAACATAGCTGTAATACACTTTATGTGTGTTGGTGAACGCTAGTGCCCATTTACATCAGTGGGCACACGTTTGGCTTGTGCGCAAGCACTGCAATGCATCGTTACAATTTGCTTTTTCTTTTCATTTACATTCAATGTATTGCATTCTATGCATTGTTTCTATGCATTTTAATATCCTGCGTGGCAATAAAGTATATGTCAGCCTTATTTTATTACAATGCACAGCAATGCACACACACAAGGGACTGCAATTGGGCCTCAGCACAAACGTTTGAATTTTACCATTTGCAAAAAAACACAATTTAAAACTTACAAATATTTGTTATTTTCTAACCTAATACAGTTTTAGCTTTTATATTAGTAGGAATTTAGTAAGTTGTGTTGGTGAGCGTTAATGATGGTTTGTTGTATTTTTAGCGTACATTTTTTTATGATGAACATCTTGCAATTATTGGGCCTTGCAAAATCTTTTCTTTCTTCTTGTCCTATGCTTTCACAAAATGTACGGTATTTTTATTTTTTAGTTTTTTGGGGGGGGGGGGGTCGTTTTCAAACTGTAAAAGCTGAAAGATAAAAGGAAAAATGGAAAATTGCAAAAAGGCTCAGGCCACCTGAGGTGTACAGTGAAGTGTGGGGCCTGGCATCGAAAGGGTTAACGCAGTCTTCACATGTCAGCTCAGCAAAACTTATTTGCACCTTAGCGGTAATAATGAACACTATCAGTCTGTAAAAATTACAGTTGCCATTAACCAAACCTGAAGCTTCCAATATCATTTCCAATCATGCAAAACTCGGAGCTTCTCTCTTCTTTTCACATCTAAAGTGTTTAGAAATTGCCCTAGTTAAAATTTTATGGGAATATTTTTTTCTTTATTGGACTGCAGAACGAAGCAATTTCCTGGTAAGGCATGTCACTTTCAAAATGAGGGATGTGAAATGTAAAAATAGAATCTCAAAATATGAAGGAGGAGTGAACGATAACCGTTTAGGTACACCACAGAGTGTGCTGCTGCACAGAGGATCAGCTTATTCATAAATGGTTGATGAGCACAGACTGTCTCAGTAAGCCCCAGGCTTTTTAGTATGGGCCGACTTATGCAGATAGATCCTTTAAAGAGAAATGAGGTTGAGAAGTTTTGCTAAAGAAAGCCAAACAATAGCTAAAGGTAGCTTGGTAGCTGCACACTTGTGGCATTAAACCAGCTGATCCACAGTGGCTTAGAGTAGAAGGACCCCAACCAATCAACAGCATTAAACATAAAACTGGATTTTGACTTACCTGTAAGGCCTCATGCACACTTGTGCCAATTGCGACTAGTTGCGGGAGACTCAATGGGATTCCCTATGATTAGCTGCAGGCATGAAATTGTTTTTACGTGTGGATGATTGGCCCTGGACGCAGACCGGAACGATTATTGGCAGGTAATCATTGCATAAGTGATTACATGCAATTGTCTGGCAAATAGCTGCAGGAGCTATCGGGATTCCATTGCTTTCAATGGGGTTTCCTGTCCTCAGCTAATTGCAGGGAACGCCTACTAGGCCTCCAGCAGCTAATCGCAAATGGCCCCATTCGCAAGTTTGAATGGAGCCTAAAATACAATTTTTGGAGTACAATACAGGACTTAATTCTAAAGCTGGCCATAGAGGGATTGAAATTATTATTATTATTATTATTATTATACACACTTTATAAAGTGCCAACAGTTTACGCAGTAGCGTACAATGTAGAGGGGGGGCAGCACAATTACAGTACAGTTCAATACAGAAGGGACAGGAGGGCCCTGCTCGTACAGCTTACATTTTAAAGGGAGGGGATGGTGGTATAAAAGGTAATAGATGCAGGGAATGATTTGATGGGGGTGGCCCGAAGACAGTTGTTAGGTGGGTGTGGGATAGGCTTCCCTGAATAAGTGAGTTTTCAGGGATCTCTTAAAGGTGGACAGGTTAGGGACTGGTCCTATATACCGGGGCAGGGAATTCCAGAGGATGGGAGAGGCTCTGGAGAAGTCCTGAAGGCGAGCATGGGAGGAGGTAACAAGGGAGCTATAGAGCAGGAGGTCCTGGGAGGAGCGGAGGGGACGATTTGGGTGATATCTGCAGATGAGGTTGGTGATATAGCTGGGAGCAAGGTTGTGGATGGCCTTGTATGTTGTGGTTAGCATTTTGAATTTTTTACGGTAGGGTAGGGGAAGCCAGTGAAGAGATTGGCAGAGAGGGGCAGCAGTCACGGATCGATTAGGCCAGTTCAGCGTGAATCAGTTGAATATCGATCCATCTATGGGCAGGCTGGTTCTACCAAAGTCAATCTATTGAATAACTTCAGCAGGGCCATCTTTAAGGCAGGGCAAAAGGGACAGCTGCCCTGGGCCCTGTCATTGTTGTGGGGCCCAAAGCAGCTGCCTCATACTTGCCAACTATCCCAGTTTAAATTCCCTTGTCCTTTGAAGTTTTAGTCCTGTGCTGTATCCCAATATCTCGGTGTGAAGTGCTGGTAGTTCAACAATAAGCTCTTCCTTATTGTTGTGTACAGATGACTTACCTGCAGACCCTGTGTTTACATGTAAATTACCGACATTCATATGTAAATAGTGGCAGCATTCATAAGCAAATAGCTGTGGCCAGCGGTATTGATATGTAAATAAAAGGGGCATTCATATGTAGATCATGCCCCTCTGCAGTGAGGAGATGATTTGCGGTAACCTCTAGCAACCAATTAGCGAGCAGTAATACTGTACAGTAATCTCTAGCAACCAATTAACAAGTAGAAATCATTTGCTGTAACCTCTAGCAACTAATCAGTGAGCCATAATGTGTGCTGTAACCTCTAGCAACCAGTCAGTAAGCAGTAATGATATGCTGTAACCGCTGGCAACCAATCACAATTGCTGCCTGATCTGATTCAGTAAACTGATTTTAAGTCTAGCTGCTATTTATTGTATGTCTAGCTGCTATTTATTGTATGTCTAGCTGCTATTTATTGTATGTCTCAGAGCATGTGGAGAGCGAAATTGCATGGGGGGGCCTCCCCAAGAAATTTTTTGCCCGGGATCCAATCAATATTAAAGATGGTCCTGAACTTCAGTACAACCAACCTGTAGGTTTTTTTTACATTTGATCACTGTGTTCTGATGGCTGGGAAACTCCCGCAGTCAGAATACAACAGCACAGCAGGAGGAGGAATTCCCTCATCAATACTGACTGTTGCAGCTTTACATAATGTATGGCCTGCCTTAGACTATTGGGTTATGCTCCACCTTCAAGTGATAGGAAACTGGCAAAATAGTAGCGCATGACACTGTCCAGCATTACCCCTAGTGCTTTCAGCATTGCCACAATTTGCAATATCGGAGTGAAACCAGAGGGGAGGGACCCGTGCCCTTTGATGCGCTCCAAGAAAGGCATTTTATAGGTAAATCAAAAATTCTGTTTTACTAATTGTACATTACAGGACACTGGAGAGATAATTCTTAGCCCTTGTACACACGGTCGGACATTCCGACGGAAAATGTCCGATCGGACCGTGTTGTTGGATAATCTGACTGTGTGTGGGCTCCATCGGACTGTTTCCGTCAGAATATAGGACGGACAAAGTTTTAGAGCTGGGCTACAAAACTTTCCGACAACATGATCCGATCGGACTTTGTCCGATTGTGTGTAGAGAATTCCGATCGGACAAAGTGCCACGCATGCTCAGATCAAATTCCTAGACCAAAGCTATTGGCTACTAGCCTGAACGTAGTCCCATCGTAAAGAAAAATAACGTCATCACGTTACCTACGATCGGATTTTCCAACAACTTTGTCCGACCGTGTGTATGCAACACGAGTTTCGGACAAAATCCGTCGGAAAAAAATCTGACGGATTTTGTTGTCGGAATGTCCGACCGTGTGTACAAGAGCTTAGACTATTGAGATGTCCAAAAGAAAGCAATCCCATGCGGGGCAGGCAAAACAAAAAACAATGGCTAACAGGCCTTACAGTAACAATTCTCTTGATATAATAAGAAGAATGACTGACCCAAGGACCTTACAGGGCAACCTGTAGGGCTGTTAGACCTCGGTCAGCGTCCACTGAGGCCTTAACTTCCACCTGGTAAAACTTGGCCAAGGTATGAGCAGAAGAATAGGTGGCTGCTTCCCAGACCTGGGAAACCGAAGCTTGATGTTAAAAAGCCCACAAAGCACCAACATTTATGGTAAAGTGGAGGGAACCCTGTATTTCAGGTCATATGCCTTAAGTAATGATTTCCCTAATCCACCTAGCAATTGTGGATCTAGAGGCAGTTTGTCTCTTCTAGGAGCCTCCATGCAACACAAACAGGGCGTCAGATTGATTACTCAAGGCTGTGGCTGGGAGGTAAACTCGCACAGCCCTAACCACATCTAAGCAGTAGACACCAAGCTCCTTAGGATGTTTTGTAGCCAGACAATAGAATCCAATACTATGTCCTGGTTTAAATGAAACTCCAAAAGCACCTTAGTCAGGAAGGAACTACCTGGTCTAAACACAATTTTTTCCTTGTGAAACCAAAAAAAAAAAGGCTCTTCACACGACAAAGCCACTAACTCAGACACCCTCCTAATCAAAAGGCAACCTTGTAGGAGAGAGAGAGAAATATCCCTAATGGGTTCAACAGTGGCCTATGAAGGACTAACAGCAGACTGAGGTCCCACAAAGTTAGTGGGAGACATACCAATGGAACGGTGTGAGCCACCTCTTGTACAAAGACTCTGACCAAGGGAGGGCACCATGCCACACATCGAAGACAGGCACAGGCATCTGCCCTAGAGTCACGGGTTGTGCAGGTGTCTGCCCCACAGGGTCAAGTTGTGATTAATGGCATCTCTTTTTAACGTAGGAGCTCTGAGTTGACTCTGCCCAGGTTAGTTCACATTGGTGCAGCTTTTGAAATCACATTACTTCAGCACAATTGCAAAGCCACACATCAGTGCTATTTTCACTGCCGATTTCATTGCGGCTTGCGACCTTATTTAATAGAAGTCTATACAAGTCGCAATGAAATTGGTAAAAAGTAGTGCAATAAACTGTCATAATCGCTGCAACATTTGTCGTAGCAATATGAATGGTTCCATTGCCAGCAATGGGGTGCGACTTGTCATGTCTGAGTTTACTGATCTGCATGCTTGTTCCAGGTCAACAGCTCATAAAAGGGCTGGAACCAGAGGCAGCCAGGTTTCTAGCATTTCCAGGAGCAGTTCAGTACAAGTTTCATTACAACATCTATGTCTTCAAATGAAGCAGCTCCGATCAGATGGTGCACCCTCTGCTCATATTCTAACTGATTTCAGCACTCATCAAGCATCTTGCATCATGGAAAGCCATACCTGTGATTCAGATTGCAGAAGCTATAACTAGAATATTGCAGATTCCAGAGTTAGCCTTTGTAACGCAATACCTCCAGCCCCATTCATTGTGTTTACAACCCCCATCTCGGCCATTTTAGGTTTCATTTCACATTGTTTTGTGTTTCACTCGCCTTTTATTTATTCCTACCAAGCAGCCCATTGTTCATTTAAAAAGTGATTTTCTATCATCGCTCATCTCTGGCCCGGCTTTAATTTCCTTGCCGGCTCTTCTTACATTAGTTAAAGCTGTTCTATTTCCCCTCTTCCATTTCTGTAGGTGCTTCTAGGCCTGGATCATAATGAAATGTCAATGGAAAGTGTCCCCAGGTACAGATTTGTATATACCTATACGGGCTGCTGGTTACACTTTATTAGCCTTAAATTGAATTATCCATTATTTGTGAACGGAGGCTGTGAGAGACAGGTAAGAAAAAGAAATATCGCCAAAAAAAACTAAATAGTTTTATATGTTGCATTTTAATAGAAAATACATAGGTTTTTCGGATCCATATTCCACTGAAAATATAATAAAAGAGCATGATGAAACATAATAAAAAGGTTGCCCTAAAGCTGGCCATTCGCACAGAGATTAGGCCATCCAACTGGAATGGAGCTATCCTTGGGAGGTATACATTTCTATGAATGGTTGATTACCACCCTGCTAAGCCTCTAGCTCAATAGATCAGTATTTGCACCTATATTAATATTATTATTATGTTTAGTCATGTGCTTAGCTTTCCAAAGAAGAGGCAACCACAGACACATTGGGCTGCAGTTACCACATATGTTCATACAGTACTCCTATGCTTTCACTTTCACCTACTAGAAGGAACCAGTGTGACACAAAGGACTAGAAAGAGTGATGCAAACCGCACTGGACTATGGGAGATGTCGTTCGCTGAAACGACTCTGTTGTGGAAGTGGATGAGATGACAGACTACAGCTCCCAGGGGAGGCCTATAAGGAATGGAGAGGGAGAGCAGTTTTTACCATGCTGTGGGGAAAAGGACGTCCTCATTTCTGCGGGAGGGACAGAGGACATGCAGCCACAGAAAGATTTGTACTGAGGACTAGTGATGGACGAACTTCCGACGGGACGTTTCGCGAACGCGAAACGCGAACGGGCACAAACGTTCGCGAAAACGACCGTTCGCCGCGGGCTCCATTGACTTCAATGGGAGGCGAATTTCGCAAACCTTTAGGTCGAATTTGCGGCCACGGGGTAATTATTAGGGGGTAGCACGTAGTCCCACCACCTGGACAATAGCATAATACATGTATGAGGTGAATTTGGGATCGATAACTACAAGCATTTTTTTTTTATTTGGGAAATTGTTCTGACAATTCAGGACTATGGAGCTAATGAAGGCAATGGAGGAGAGGGAAGGTCAGGGACCAGGGTAGGCAAACAAGAGGGTGCAGGAGATACAGAGCACTGACAGCAGCACCGTAATACAGAGCACTGACATCAGCACCGTGACATACAGCGCTGACAGCAGCTCCGTGACATACAGCGCTGACAGCAGCTCCGTGACATACAGCGCTGACAGCAGCTCCGTGACATACAGCGCTGACAGCAGCTCCGTGACATACAGCGCTGACAGCAGCTCCGTGACATACAGCGCTGACAGCAGCACCGTGACATACAGCGCTGACAGCAGCTCCGTGACATACAGCGCTGACAGCAGCTCCGTGACATACAGCGCTGACAGCAGCTCCGTGACATACAGCACTGACAGCAGCTCCGTGACATACAGCGCTGACAGCAGCTCCGTGACATACAGCGCTGACAGCAGCACCGTGACATACAGCGCTGACAGCAGCTCCGTGACATACAGCGCTGACAGCAGCTCCGTGACATACAGCGCTGACAGCAGCTCCGTGACATACAGCACTGACAGCAGCTCCGTGACATACAGCGCTGACAGCAGCTCCGTGACATACAGCGCTGACAGCAGCACCGTGACATACAGCGCTGACAGCAGCTCCGTGACATACAGCGCTGACAGCAGCTCCGTGACATACAGCGCTGACAGCAGCTCCGTGACATACAGCGCTGACAGCAGCTCCGTGACATACAGCGCTGACAGCAGCTCCGTGACATACAGCGCTGACAGCAGCTCCGTGACATACAGCGCTGACAGCAGCTCCGTGACATACAGCGCTGACAGCAGCACCGTGACATACAGCGCTGACAGCAGCTCCGTGACATACAGCGCTGACAGCAGCTCCGTGACATACAGCGCTGACAGCAGCTCCGTGACATACAGCACTGACAGCAGCTCCGTGACATACAGCGCTGACAGCAGCTCCGTGACATACAGCGCTGACAGCAGCACCGTGACATACAGCGCTGACAGCAGCTCCGTGACATACAGCGCTGACAGCAGCTCCGTGACATACAGCGCTGACAGCAGCTCCGTGACATACAGCGCTGACAGCAGCTCCGTGACATACAGCGCTGACAGCAGCTCCGTGACATACAGCGCTGACAGCAGCTCCGTGACATACAGCGCTGACAGCAGCTCCGTGACATACAGCGCTGACAGCAGCTCCGTGACATACAGCGCTGACAGCAGCACCGTAAGCAGCCCCAGGAGGAAGTCAGCACAGCACAGGGATGGTGTGATCCCCTCATAATAAGAACCCCCAGGAGGAAGTCAGCACAGCACAGGGATGGTGGGAGCCCCTCATAATAAGAACCCCCAGGAGGAAGTCAGCACAGCACAGGGATGGTGGGAGCCCCTCATAATAAGAACACCCAGGAGGAAGTCAGCACAGCACAGGGATGGTGGGAACCCCTCATAATAAGCAGCCCCAGTAGAAATATGACACCGCTCAACCTCTTCAAAGAGGAGGGTAGGGGCATATAGTACGGTGTGCTTTTTTGGGTCAGGGAAGTGAGCCAAATGAATTAAGAAGGTCTGTGTGCTTGATTCCAAAAATTGTTTATAGACATATACATGGTCTACTGATCACATGTGTTGAATTCCTCCGAGATCCATGCCTCATTCATTTTTAGAAATGTGAGGTAGTTAACACTGTCGTGAGCTAGGCGAGTACGCTTATCGGTCACAATCCCCCCTGCTGCGCTGAACGTCCTTTCGGACAGGACACTGGATGAGGGGCAAGCCAACAGTTCGATTGCAAATTGGGCAAGCTCTGGCCAGAGGTCAAGCCTGCCCACCCAGTAGTCTAGGGGTTCATCACTCCTCAGAGCGTCCACATCGGCCGTTAACCCAATGTAGTCGGACACCTGACGGTCTAGGCGTTCCCTGATGCTGGATCCGGATGACACCTGTCGATGGGTCGGCTGAAAGAATGACCTCATATCCGAAGTCACCAACACATCTTCAAACCGGCCTCTTCTTGCAGGCGCTGTTGGATTGGTACCCGCAAATCCTTCTCTGGGAGTGGGAATTGCTCCTCTGCCAGCGCACGCAAAAGCAGAATGCAGCATTTCTCGAAGCAAGGCCTGGAAGTGCTGCATTCTGACAGCCCTCTGCGACGGCGGTAACATTTCCGCCATTTTGTGTTTGTACCGGGGATCTAAGTACGTTGCCACCCAGTACTGGTCCTTGACCCTCATGCTTTTTATACGGGGGTCCCTATTAAAACACTGGAGCATGAAGGCCCCCATTTGCACTCAAGCGGAAGGTATGTGGTGGTGGTGGTGTTGTTGGTGGTAGTGTCTTTGGGGGTGCACATAGCAGAGAGTGAAGAAGAGGGTGCAGATCGAGAGGATGAGGAGGGTGCAGAAGAATAAGGCTGAGTGAGCCACTCAACCAAGTCTGGTGCGTCCTTTAAAGTAATTGAACGCACCTTCTGCAACTTCCCACTTTGGCTCAAGGCTGTTGCTCCTGCCCTACCCCTACCACCCCTGCGGAAGGGCCTGCCTCTTCCTCTGCCTGTCATTTTTTAAATCACCCTGTGACAAAACTCTTAGTCCCTATACCGCTGAAGGACTGCTGCAGTATAGGGCAGCGGTCAGCAGTAGTGCACGTCAACCCTATGTATTGTGGACCGATAGCGGTCCTTACAGAACAGCAGACTGTACTGCACTCAGGCCTATGTACCGTAGCACCCTATACCAAGTTACCAGTCCTTATAAGAACTTTTGTGGACCAAGCAGGTTGTGTGTTAGTGATTAGCAGACTGTACGTCAGTCCCTATACCAATGAAGGACTGCTGCAGTATAGGGCAGCGGTCAGCAGTAGTGCACGTCAACCCTATGTATTGTGGACCGATAGCGGTCCTTACAGAACAGCAGACTGTACTGCACTCAGGCCTATGTACCGTAGCACCCTATACCAAGTTACCAGTCCTTATAAGAACTTTTGTGGACCAAGCAGGTTGTGTGTTAGTGATTAGCAGACTGTACGTCAGTCCCTATACCAATGAAGGACTGCTGCAGTATAGGGCAGCGGTCAGCAGTAGTGCACGTCAACCCTATGTATTGTGGACCGATAGCGGTCCTTACAGAACAGCAGACTGTACTGCACTCAGGCCTATGTACCGTAGCACCCTATACCAAGTTACCAGTCCTTATAAGAACTTTTGTGGACCAAGCAGGTTGTGTGTTAGTGATTAGCAGACTGTACGTCAGTCCCTATACCAATGAAGGACTGCTGCAGTATAGGGCAGCGGTCAGCAGTAGTGCACGTCAACCCTATGTATTGTGGACCGATAGCGGTCCTTACAGAACAGCAGACTGTACTGCACTCAGGCCTATGTACCGTAGCACCCTATACCAAGTTACCAGTCCTTATAAAAACTTTTGTGGACCAAGCAGGTTGTGTGTTAGTGATTAGCAGACTGTACGTCAGTCCCTATACCAATGAAGGACTGCTGCAGTATAGGGCAGCGGTCAGCAGTAGTGCACGGCAACCCTATGTATTGTGGACCGATAGCGGTCCTTACAGAACAGCAGACTGTACTGCACTCAGGCCTATGTACCGTAGCACCCTATACCAAGTTACCAGTCCTTATAAGAACTTTTGTGGACCAAGCAGGTTGTGTGTTAGTGTTTAGCAGACTGTGCGTCAGTCCCTATACCGCTGAAGGACTGCTGCAGTATAGGGCAGCGGTCAGCAGTAGTGCACGGCAACCCTATGTATTGTGGACCGATAGCGGTCCTTACAGAACAGCAGACTGTAACGCACTCAGGCCTATGTACCGTAGCACCCTATACCAAGTTACCAGTCCTTATAAGAACTTTTGTGGACCAAGCAGGTTGTGTGTTAGTGATTAGCAGACTGTACGTCAGTCCCTATACCGCTGAAGGACTGCTGCAGTATAGGGCAGCGGTCAGCAGTAGTGCACGGCAACCCTATGTATTGTGGACCGATAGCGGTCCTTACAGAACAGCAGACTGTACTGCACTCAGGCCTATGTACCGTAGCACCCTATACCAAGTTACCAGTCCTTATAAGAACTTTTGTGGACCAAGCAGGTTGTGTGTTAGTGTTTAGCAGACTGTGCGTCAGTCCCTATACCGCTGAAGGACTGCTGCAGTATAGGGCAGCGGTCAGCAGTAGTGCACGTCAACCCTATGTATTGTGGACCGATAGCGGTCCTTACAGAACAGCAGACTGTAACGCACTCAGGCCTATGTACCGTAGCACCCTATACCAAGTTACCAGTCCTTATAAGAACTTTTGTGGACCAAGCAGGTTGTGTGTTAGTGTTTAGCAGACTGTGCGTCAGTCCCTATACCGCTGAAGGACTGCTGCAGTATAGGGCAGCGGTCAGCAGTAGTGCACGGCAACCCTATGTATTGTGGACCGATAGCGGTCCTTACAGAACAGCAGACTGTACTGCACTCAGGCCTATGTACCGTAGCACCCTATACCAAGTTACCAGTCCTTATAAGAACTTTTGTGGACCAAGCAGGTTGTGTGTTAGTGTTTAGCAGACTGTGCGTCAGTCCCTATACCGCTGAAGGACTGCTGCAGTATAGGGCAGCGGTCAGCAGTAGTGCACGGCAACCCTATGTATTGTGGACCGATAGCGGTCCTTACAGAACAGCAGACTGTAACGCACTCAGGCCTATGTACCGTAGCACCCTATACCAAGTTACCAGTCCTTATAAGAACTTTTGTGGACCAAGCAGGTTGTGTGTTAGTGATTAGCAGACTGTACGTCAGTCCCTATACCAATGAAGGACTGCTGCAGTATAGGGCAGCGGTCAGCAGTAGTGCACGGCAACCCTATGTATTGTGGACCGATAGCGGTCCTTACAGAACAGCAGACTGTAACGCACTCAGGCCTATGTACCGTAGCACCCTATACCAAGTTACCAGTCCTTATAAGAACTTTTGTGGACCAAGCAGGTTGTGTGTTAGTGATTAGCAGACTGTACGTCAGTCCCTATACCAATGAAGGACTGCTGCAGTATAGGGCAGCGGTCAGCAGTAGTGCACGGCAACCCTATGTATTGTGGACCGATAGCGGTCCTTACAGAACAGCAGACTGTAACGCACTCAGGCCTATGTACCGTAGCACCCTATACCAAGTTACCAGTCCTTATAAGAACTTTTGTGGACCAAGCAGGTTGTGTGTTAGTGTTTAGCAGACTGTGCGTCAGTCCCTATACCGCTGAAGGACTGCTGCAGTATAGGGCAGCGGTCAGCAGTAGTGCACGTCAACCCTATGTATTGTGGACCGATAGCGGTCCTTACAGAACAGCAGACTGTAACGCACTCAGGCCTATGTACCGTAGCACCCTATACCAAGTTACCAGTCCTTATAAGAACTTTTGTGGACCAAGCAGGTTGTGTGTTAGTGTTTAGCAGACTGTGCGTCAGTCCCTATACCGCTGAAGGACTGCTGCAGTATAGGGCAGCGGTCAGCAGTAGTGCACGGCAACCCTATGTATTGTGGACCGATAGCGGTCCTTACAGAACAGCAGACTGTACTGAACTCAGGCCTATGTACCGTAGCACCCTATACCAAGTTACCAGTCCTTATAAGAACTTTTGTGGACCAAGCAGGTTGTGTGTTAGTGTTTAGCAGACTGTGCGTCAGTCCCTATACCGCTGAAGGACTGCTGCAGTATAGGGCAGCGGTCAGCAGTAGTGCACGGCAACCCTATGTATTGTGGACCGATAGCGGTCCTTACAGAACAGCAGACTGTAACGCACTCAGGCCTATGTACCGTAGCACCCTATACCAAGTTACCAGTCCTTATAAGAACTTTTGTGGACCAAGCAGGTTGTGTATTAGTGTTTAGCAGACTGTGCGTCAGTCCCTATGCCGCTGAAGGACTGCTGCAGTATAGGGCAGCGGTCAGCAGTAGTGCACGGCAACCCTATCTATTGTGGACCGATAGCGGTCCTTACAGAACAGCAGACTGTACCGCACCCAAGCCTATGTACCGTAGCACCCTAGACAGACCAAGTTACCAGTCCTTATAAGAACTTTTGTGGAACAAGTGAGTTGTGAATGATTAGCAGACTGCAGCAGAAGGGCAGCAGTCAAGTATAATATTCTTTCTATATTTGGAAGAAAGAATATTATACGTGTACAAGCCTATTACCGTACCACTGATACCAGTCCTGAAAAGAACCTTTGTGGAACTAATAGTAACAGCAAGTCTTTAAAATTATCCTCACTGCCTGACAACACTGCTTCCTGCCTGTCCCTATACAAATTGGCAAAAAAGAGTAGGCTGGAACGATTAGCTGGAACAGCTCTTTTGTGGACCTGATAGTAACAGCTAATGATGATGATGATGATGATGATGAAGAAAGACTAATCTGGCTGAGCTGTCCCTAAAATAGCAGCATACAGCGCTCTGTCCCTTTATCTAAACTGACAAAAGAAACTCAGGCTGCTGACCTAACACCTATACCAGTCCTGAAAAGAACTTTTGTGTACCAAATAGCTAGCGTTTTCTCTGTCCCTACTCCACACAGGATCCTTTCCCTACAGTGACAGAAGAAAGAATGTAAAATGGCCACCGGATCGGGTGTATTTATAGGTTAGGGGGAATGTCCAAGTGTCCATGAGCTGTCATGTCTCAATTGGTTGTCCTGTAACACATGATAAACGTGTCACGAAAGGTTAAAGTTCTTGTATACATTAAACACGTAAGTCCGCCGGGGCGAACGACGGAAAAAGGCGTTCGAACCCGCGGACGGCGAAAGTCGGAAATTCGCCGCGAAACGACCGCCGGGCGAACCGTTCGGCCATCACTACTGAGGACAATGCCAGAGGAGTTCTTGGTTACTGAGTGTCTAAGCTGGAGTCTTCCAAGTGTACAAGTCTGATAAACGGACACTTATTAGGTTCACATTACCATTGCTAGCATACAGGGACTGATCTTTACTAAGAAGTATTAATCCCTGCATGCAGTCTCTTAAAGGGATGGTAATGAAGTGCACCACCTTACAGACTGGGCCCCACCAAATAGCCATCAAAATAATAAGAGCAGAAAGAAAAAACAATTTAGTTTTGACTGAGTCATGGTCATTACGCTCTAAGTTTGCTCTTAGCTCAAGACACTTTCTACGAGCTGCATACCAAGGGCCCTTTGGGATGTTCATTTGCTACTGTCTGACGTAAAACACGGTTCTGCTATAGGTTGCTATACTAGGTACTGCTATTGCAAATGTTGATCTCTTCTTGATGTATCCCTGTAGTATAAGTGGTAAGTGAGGGTCTCCATAGCTTAAAGCGGAACTTCACCCAAAAGGGGAAGTTCCACTCGTTTGCATCCTCCACTGCCACATTTGGCACTTCAGATCAGATGCGCCACGGTGATCTGAGCCAGAAGTTTGCCCCCCCCTTCCACTCCAGTCTTCTTGGACACATCACAGGTTCCAGAAGACTACGAGACCATTCACAAGGTGCAGTGCACCTCACGTCTGTGCAATAGGAAGCCGGCTGAGAAGCCACAAAGCTTCAATGCCTGTTTCCCTTATTTAAGACGCCAGCACCTGCAGCCGAAGCATTGAAGATTGAAGAATCGGCTCGGGTGAGGACATCGCTGCATCACTGGACAGGTAAGTGTCCTCATATTAAAAGCCAGCAGCTACAGTATTTGTACCTGTTGGCCTTTATTTTTTTAGGGAGGTTGAAGCTCCTCTTTAATGCTAATGCTAACAGCTGACAAGTTTAGAGTGATAACTCTTTTTGTCACCAACTGAATTGACATATTCTAGCACCTCTGCCTACTTCTAATGCCCCATACGCATGGTGGGAAATTCCGATGAAAATAGTCCAATCAGATTATGTTGTTGGAAAATCCGATTGTGTGTGGGCTCTATCAGACTTTTTCTGTCGGAATTTACGACAGAAAAAGTTTGAGAGCTGGATCTAAAATTTTCCGATAACAAAATCCGATCTGACTTTTTCCGATCGTATGTAGAGAATTCTGACGCACAAAGTGGCACGTATGCTCAAAAAAAATTTGGAGATGAAAACTATTGGCTACTGGCCTCTACATAGTCCGGTCGTACGTTTTGTACGTCACCTCGTTCTGAATGATCGGGTTTTCCGACAACTTTGTGCGACTGTGTGTATGCAAGACAAGTTTCGGCTAAAATCCGTCGGAAAAAAATCAGACGGATGTTGTGGTCGGAATGTCTGACCGTGTGTATGGGGCATAATTTGTGACAATATATTCTACTTGCAGTAAACCAGTCCGTTGTCCTTTTTCCAGTGCTTTATTCTAGCTGTGTGCAGGATATTTAGGATATTTATATTTGTGCCCGTACTGAGGTTTACAGCAATCCTGTACATAGCCGGGTGTGTCAGGACTCGGAGAGACAAAACTGATTACAGTGTCATGACACCAGAACAGAGAGCCCCATACATCAAGCAGCTCCACTGGGTGTAAGTGCTGCATATACAGTGTATGATTTCAGAACCAGGATTTTGGAGCCAGCATCTTTTGATATCAAAAGATTTGTAAAAGAGGATGATGATACAGGAGAGATTTTTTTTTAAACAAGAGGTTTAGTTTACATAATAGGGATTGGTGTATGGGTTACCGGGTTAGTTAGTGTGGGTTACAGTGATGGGGGGGGGCATTAGTGCCAGGAGTAGTTTTTAAGGGAGATTAGAGAGGGTTAGGATATGGTTACAGAGAGGGTTCGTTTTAGAGTTACAGAGAGGATGTGTAGGGGTAACAGGGAGGGATGGGGGTATAAGAAAGTTTAAGGCTACAGGGAAGGTTAGTGTTAGAGTCATAGGCATGCACAGGGTATGCCTAGGCGTACCCTAATAACCCTGTGTGGCGCAGATTCCCCTGTTTAAACCCCTGATATTTCAGCAAAGCCCCCTAATGGGGCTCTTATAAAGTTTGTAAAAAAATTAATAAAATAAAAAGTAATTGAAAAAAAAAAAATTGGAAAAAAATATAAAAAAATAAAAAAATATAAAAACTGACACCATCCACTGCCCTACTGACACTGTCAGTATATATACACACACGCATGTGTTTAAGCTTTTAGGAGCATACACTAATGCAATAGGCTGTGTACACTTACAGTATCTTGCTAAAGTGAGTACACCCCTCAGATTTTTGTAAAGAAATAACACTTTGCTACAATGTGAGTGTACATTTTGTATAACAGTGTAAATTTGCTGTCCCCTCAAAATAACTCAACACATAGCCATTAGTGTCTAAACCACTGGCAACAAAATTGAGTACACCCCTAAGTGAAAATGTCCAAATTGGGCCCAATTAACCATTTACCCTCCCAAGTGTCGTGTGACTCGTAATGCCCCGTACACACAATTGGAGACACCGCTCTCCACCGAAGGGGGTGAACAGCCATTGGTTATGGCTGTTTACCACGTGATCGGCCGTGATGAAGTCACAGCCGATCACAGATGGTCACACCCCTACTGTGCACGGAGCATGCGCGCGATCGCGAGCGCGCTGCGCTTGCACGTTGGTGGCGGCGCGTTCCCCGGGAACACTACTCGTCACCGATGCTGGTAAACAGCCATTGGCCGGCTGTTTACCCACGTGATCGGCTGTGATCCTTTCACAGCCGATCACTAAAATGTAAACACACCGCGGTAATGAGATGTTACCGGGTTCTCCTCCTCACACACGATCGGTGTGTGAGGACACACCGATCGTGTGTGAGGAGGAGATTGTGGTAACATCTTGTTACCGCCTACAGTGTACACCAATCACACTGATTGCCCCCTTCAATAAAGAGGACCTGTCAGTGTCACCACCCCTCATAGTACCTGTCAATCACAGTCCATCAGAGTATTTGAGTACCTGTCACAGTCCATCAGAGTACCCGAGTATCTGTCACAGCCCATCAGAGTACCCGAGTACCTGTCACGGCACATCTGAGTACCCGAGTACCTGTCACAGCCCATCTGAGTACCCAAGTACCTGTCACAGTCCATCAGAAGACCCGAGTACCTGTCACAGTCCATCAGAGTACCCGAGTACCTGTCACGGCACATCTGAGTACCCGAGTACCTGTCACAGCCCATCTGAGTACCCGAGTACCTGTCACAGTCCATCAGAGTACCCGAGTACTTGTCACGGTCCATCTGAGTACCTGAGTACCTGTCACAGTCCATCCGAGTACCTGTCACGGTCCATCAGAGTACCCGAGTACCTGTCACAGTCCATCAGGGTACCCAAGTACCTGTCATGGCCCATCAGGGTACACGAGTACCTGTCACGGTCCATTATGGTACCCGAGTATCTGTCACGGTCCATCAGAGTACCCGAGTACCTGTCACGGTTCATCCGAGTACCCGAGTAGCTGTCACAGCCCATCAAAGTACCCGAGTACCTGTCACGGTTCATCCGAGTACCCGGGTACCTGTCACAGCCCATCAGAGTACCCGAGTACCTGTCCCAGTCCATCTGAGTACCCGAGTACCTGTCACAGTTGATCTGAGTACCTGAGTACCTGTCCCAGTCCCTCTGAGTACCCGTCACAGTTCATCTGAGTACCTGAGTACCTGTCACAGTTCATCTGAGTACCTGAATACCTGTCACAGTTCATCAGAGTACCTGAATACCTGTCACAGTTCATCTTAGTACCCGAGTACCTGCCACAGTCCATATGAGTACCTGAGTACCTGCCACAGTCCATATGAGTACCTGAGTACCTGTCACCGCCCTTCAGAGTACCCAAATACCAGTCACCAAGCCATCAGAGTACCTGTCACCAGGCCATCAGAGTACCCGAGTACCTATCACCAGGCTATCAGAGTACCCGAGTACCTGTCACCAGGCCATCAGAGTACTCAAGTACCTGTCACCAGCCCATCAGAGTACCCGAGTACCTGTCACCAGGCCATCAGAGTACCAGAGTACCTATCTCCAGTCCATCAGAGTACCCGAGTACCTATTTGCAGCCCATGTCTCATAGAATATACGTTGGGGTGTTTGCTTTCCAAAATGGGGTCATTTTGTGGGTAATTTCACTGTCCTGGTGCTCCAGGACCTTCAGAAATGTGATGGGTAGGAATGAAATGAGATGTGTCATTTATGCTCCTAGAACGCCTGAATGTACTACTTCAATTTTCAGCCTCTCTATGTGGCCAGGCTGTGTAAAAGTCCTACACATGTGGTATCGCCATACTCGGGAGGAGTAGCAGAATGTGTTTTGGGGTGTAATTTTTGCTATATACATGCTATGTGTTAGAAATATCTTATAAATTGACAACTTTGTGTAAAAAAAAAAATGCGTTTTCATTTTTTTCCACATATTGCAAAAACTTCTGGGAAAAAAATGAACCGTTCAAAAGACTCATTATGCCTCACAGATTATACGTTGGGGTGTTTGCTTTCCAAAATGGGGTCATTTTATGGGAAATTCCATTGTCCTGGTACTCCAGGGCCTTCAAAAGTGTAATAGGTGGTTGAGAAATGAGATGCGTCATTTTTGCTCGTAGAACGTCTGAAGGTACTACATCAATGTTGGTGCTCTGTATGTGGCCAGGCTGTGTAAAAGTCTCACACATGTGGTATCGCCATACTCGGGAAGAGTAGAAGAATGTATTTTGGGGTGTAATTTGTTGTATGCATATGCTGTCTGTGAGAAATAACCTGATAATATGACAATTTTGTAAAAAAAAAAAAAAAATTAATAAAAAAAAATCTTCATTTTGCAAAGAATTGTGGGAAAAAATTACAACTTAAAAAAACTCACCATGCTACTTAATTAATACCTTGGAATGTCTACTTTGTAAAAAGGGGTCATTTGGGGGGTATTTGTACTTTCCTGACTTGTTAGTGTCCCAAAAAATGAGATACACCTGATGTACTAAAGGACTGATCAGATGTGATCAATTTTCAGCGATTGGCACCATAGTTTGTAGACTCTATAACTTTCACAAAGACCAAATAATATACACTAATGTGGGTTATTTTTTACCAAAGATATGTAGCAGTATAAATTTTGGCCAAAATGTATGAAGAAAAATGACTAATTAGCAAAAATTTATGACAAAAACAAAGAAAAAGGCATTTTTTTTACAATATTTACGTATTATTTTATTTATAGCACAAAAAATAAAAAACCCACTAGTGATTAAATACCACTAAAAGAAAGCTCTATTTGTGTGGAAAAAAGGACGCAAGTATGGGTACAGTGTTGCATGACTGAGTAATTGTCATTCAAACTGTGAGAGCGCTGAAAGCTGAAAATTGGTCTGGTCAGGAAGGGGGTGTAAGTGCACTGTATTGAGGTGGTTAAACTGAGAGTGTCTGTTACACTCTCTTTCATGCTGCCCAAAGCCAGCACCAACAATCCCCCCCCCCAAAACACACACACAGACAGGAGAGGAGAGAGGTCGCGATCTGCACCTCTTCCTCCTGCCCCTACCCCTCTGTCTGTCTGCCCACACTCCAATCCCCGGGGCTGTGCTTCAGAAAAGGAAAGGAAAGTGGGGGCCGGAAATTTGTAATCCAGCAGACTCAGATACATCTGGATGAGAGGTGCTGACTGCCAAGGGGTGATCACCATCCATCCCTATCTGTGACTGAAGTCCCCCCCTTCTCTCTCCTGCCTCTGAGTGAGTACACTAAGGTAAATCAGGGTTCTCAGAGCACCCCTTACATCAGAATTCCCCTTTACACCAGAGGCCACAGTGTACCCCCTTACATCAGAGTCCTCTCTGTACATCAGAGTTGTCAGTTTCCCCCCTTAAATCCGGGTTCCCAGAGCATCCCCTTAGTTAGAGGCCCCAGAGTTCTCCCTTACATCAGAGTCTGCAGAGTCATCCCTAACAGTGAAAGGGAACTCTGCAAGTTCAGATGTAAAAGGTGAACTCTGTGAACTCTGATGTAAAGGGGGACTCTTATTATTAACTTCATATGATTAGACCGATTATTTATTAGCAAAATAGATGTATAAAAAAAAGTTGCTGTGCGCTGCTAAAGTGTTCAGGTTTGACTTGAAGAAAAAGTGGCAACCCTAGTGTAGACAGCCTCGGGGAATTGCACTGCTCTCCTCTTTTAATGTCTGAGTCGAATCATAAGAGAAATATGGGAGACAGCCACTGCTGACCTGATTTTGAAACTGCTAGTTTCATAGTTTCATAATTAGTTAGGTTGAATAAAGACACCAGTCCATCCAGTCCCTACCCTCAAGGAGTTGTCTGACTGTTATGGTCATCTACTGGCTTCACTACTCAGAGTCACTGATTTGAAGCAAGGGTGCAGCTCAGGGAAGTCAGAACAAGAAAATCAAATGTCCTCAACTGCATACTCATTTTGGGTCAGTCTCCAAGCAAGAAGTTTAGAATAAAAATCAGGTGTGGCGCCGGTACTCCTGATGAGTACGCGCTATGTCTGTAAATTTAGTTTTTGCCCTAAACTATAGTTAAGTTTTGGGGTTAATTGTTCTAAATTATGCTTTGGCATCAGTTTGGCTGGGCTGTATTGAGGTTCTGCCTGGTCATAGATCTCTTTCTCGGAGCCAATCAGTGGGCGCTTTTGTTCCGCTATGTATTCCGGGAGGGGGTACTTAAGGTGCCAAAGTCATGTGATTCTGGGTTCTGGTCCAGAAGTTGTTGCTGACTCCATGGTCCTGGTCCTCCTGACCAACCCCCAGAGGCCCTCATGGTCTGGGGTGAGGATCCATCCATTTCCGAGCCTCGGAACTGGCTAGTTTGAGGCACAGTAACTGGAAGGAGGATTCTAAGGTGTTTTGGTGCCGTCTCGGGTTTGGAGAGGCCCAGCAACTCTACATGCAACCAAAGTAGGACTCTTCAGTAAGAGAGCCAAGCACGAGGCTGGCGGCTCGGTAAGAGCCTGGAAGCTGAGCTGTCATGGACATTGATTGAATCCACATTTCTTGCGGTATCGCCGGACTGGCTGCAAGATTCTGGTATAGTAAGAAAAGTTCCTACCTCTATCCTTCCGTTTGCAACTAAGTTTTCAACCAAGTCTGTGTGAGAGACTTTGCAAGGCTAGAATTACTTGTTGGCTGCTAGATCCAAAGTCAAGTATTTTCCAACAGTTCCAAGTTCCAAGAATCCAGTTGCGAGTGTCTATTCCCTGGATTGTATACAGAGAGACTTTTATTGAAGTTAGCAGTTCCAAGCACCTGAGCTAAACTTTACCCTGTTGCCCTCTATTCCCAACAAAGAGACTGAGTTTGTTCAACTGTTTTATGCAAAATAAAAATCCTAAAAAGGAACTCAAGTGTCGGTCTCTACAGTTACTGGGTCATCAACCCCCGAGAACCCCTAGACAAGAACAACGAGTGACGAGCTGGTGGAGGTAATCGGTAAGCCCAGAAAAAATTCAGCCGCTCCTTCAGAAGGAGAAGGCAGCCTTGTTTCCTTTGTTTTCTTTGTGACAAGTTTTCTTTAATTACATCTTAATTTCACCCCCAGCAGTCATCTAAATATGGAATCCCTACTTACTGTCTTGGGATAGGGAGAAATTTGGGGTATTTGTTGTAAATAAAAATATATATATATATATATACAGTGGGGACGGAAAGTATTCAGACCCCCTTAAAATTTCCCCTCTTTGTTATATTGCAGCCATTTGCTAAAATCATTTAAGTTCCTTTTGTTCCTCATTAATGTACACACAGCACCCCATATTGACAGAAAACACAGAATTGTTGACATTTTTGCAGATTTATTAAAAAAGAAAAACTGAAATATCACATGTTCCTAAGTATTCAGACCCTTTGCTGTGACACTCATATATTTAACTCAGGTGCTGTCCATTTCTTCTGATCATCCTTGAGATGGTTCTACACCTTCATTTCAGTCCAGCTGTGTTTTATTATCCTGATTGGACTTGATTAGGAAAGCCACACACCTGCCTATATAAGACCTTACAGCTCACAGTGCAAGTCAGGGCAATCATGAGGTCAAAAGAACTATCTGAAGAGCTCAGAGACAGAATTGTGGCAATGCACACATCTGGATAAGGTTACAAAAAACATTCTGCTGCACTTAAGGTTCCTAAGATCACAGTGGCCTCCATAATCCTTAAATGGAAGATGTTTGGGATGACCAGAACCCTTCCTAGAGCTGACCATCCGGCCAAACTGAGCTATCGGGGGAGACGAGCCTTGGTGAGAGAGGTAAAAAAGAACCCAAAGATCACTGTGGCTGAGCTCCAGAGATGCAGTCGGAAGATGGGAGAACGTTGTAGAGAGTCAACCATCACTGCATCCCTCCGCCAGTCGGGGCTTTATGGCAGAGCGGCCCGACGGAAGCCTCTCCTCAGTGCAAGACACATGAAAGCCTGCATGGAGTTTGCTAAAAAACACCTGAAGGACGCCAAGATGGTGAGAAATAAGATTCTCCGGTCTGATGAGACCAGGATAGAACTTTTTGGCCTTAATTCTAAGCAGTATGTGTGGAGAAAACCAGGCACTGCTCATCACCTGTCCAATTCAGTCCCAACAGTGAAGCATGATGGTGGCAGCATCATGCTGTGGGGGTGTTTTTCAGCTGCAGGGACAGGACGACTGTTTGCAATCGAGGGAAAGATGAATGCAGCCAAGTACATGGATATCCTGTACAAAAACCTTCTCCAGAGTTCTCAGGACCTCAGACTGGGCCGAAGGTTTACCTTCCAACAAGACAATGACCCTAAGCACACAGCTAAAATAACAAAGAAGTGGCTTCACAACAACTCCGTGATTGTTCTTGAATGGCCCAGCCAGAGCCCTAACTTAAACCCAATTGAGCATCTCTGGAGAGACCTAAAAATGGCCGTCCACCAACATTTACAATCCAACCTGACAGAACTGGAGAGGTTCTGCAAGGAGGAACGGCAGAGGATCCCCAAATCCAGGTGTTTTTCTGTCAATATGGGGTGCTGTGTGAACATCCTGCTAGTTCTGTGTATGTGTCAGCTCACAACTTCCACCTTTAATTGCAACTAGGAACATCCTGCTAGTTCTGTGTATGTGTCAGCTCACAACTTCCACCTTTAATTGCAACTAGGAACATCCTGCTAGTTCTGTGTATGTGTCAGCTCACAACTTCCACCTTTAATTGCAACTAGGAACATCCTGCTAGTTCTGTGTATGTGTCAGCTCACAACTTCCACCTTTAATTGCAACTAGGAACATCCTGCTAGTTCTGTGTATGTGTCAGCTCACAACTTCCACCTTTAATTGCAACTAGGAACATCCTGCTAGTTCTGTGTAATGTGCTTTTGGTGATCTATGCTGCTGTCAAATTCTTTACCTCTGTCCATATCAGAATGATGTTTATTTAACTTTCTTATTGTCTCACTATACCTAAAATTTAGGAGATGTTCTTATCTTTATGGCACTGACCTTTTCTGCTCTCTTGCTGTGTCTTGTAGTGAGTCTTGGTGTGAGAAGTTCATTCTGTTAGCCATGTGTTCCTCCTATGCAATCCTGACTAATTAATTGGCAAAACCCCCACCCAAATTCAGTATAAAATCAGGCATACCATAGGGGATGCCCAGGCAAGGGGTTTGCACAGGCATGGGGTTGCATTGGCTACTAACATCTTGGATAAAGTATTTCATATTGGATTAAGTATTGCACTTCTGCTCAGCACTTCAGCGAATGCACAAAGCGAAAATACACAGCAGACTACAGGTGACCTGATTCTCCAAACTTTTTCTTCTCTTATTCATGCTTCCTCCCAATCTCACCACTCTGTATCATGCACTCTCTATTCTTCCTTCTCACAGTTGCATCGTCTCTGCTTAAATTCTCACTCCTTCACCCACCTTCTCCACCCCACAGCTTATATATATCTCCCTCACTCCTGTCTTCACCTTATTACTGCACTCATCAGCTCCTGCTAACGCTAAATCCTTATACCAATAAAGCCTGCAGGCCATTGGGACGTGTCCCCCCACATAAGTCACACTCCCATATCACCTCTCTCACCCTTCTGCTTCTCCTAACTTCTGGAGATATTTCCCCAAATCCTGGACCACAATCATTTACCTTCGGCCAACATACCCAGCACAGCCCATCCTCTGCTAGCAGCCGCAATCCACACAATCTCATTTCTATTCCTCTTCAGCCTAGAGCCAGCCTCCCCTTCTCCTGTGCCCTTTGGAATGCCCGCTCTGTTTGTAACAAACTCACCACTGTCCATGACCTATTTATCACTAACTCTCTGAACCTACTTGCAATTACTGAGACCTGGATTCAAGAATCTGACCTTCCTTCTCCTGCGTCTCTCTCCTATGGTGGCCTCCTGTGGACTCACTCTCCCAGGCCTAGTGGACGGAAAGGAGGTGGTGTTGGAATTCTCCTATCCCCTCAAAGCACTTTCCAGGTTCTTCATCCACCCCCCTCTCTGTCCCTCTCTTCATTTGAAGCTCACTGTATTCGCCTATTTTCTCCGGTTTCATTGAGAATTGCTGTGATCTATCGCCCCCCTGGACCGGTATCAAACTTCCTTGATGACTTCTCTGCCTGGCTACCCTACTTTCTCTCCTCTGAAATTCCAACACTCATTCTTGGTGACTTTAACATCCCTGTTAATCTTAACACTCCTGCCACTTCTAAGCTGCTGAGCCTAACCTCCTCTTTTGATCTAAAACAATGGACAAGTGCTTCCACTCACTCTGTTGGCAACTGCCTTGACCTTATCTTCTCCTACCTATGCACTCCGCACACCCTTTCCAATATTCCTTTTCCTCTATCTGATCACCACCTTATTAGTTTCAATCTCTCCTTGTCTGCCTCCTCCTTGCCTTCCAACTACCAAACTATTACCCGTAGAAACCTTCGCCATCTTAACCCTTCTCTTCTTTTCTCTGCTACAGACTGTCTCTACGACAAAATCTCCTCCTTGTCCTGCCCCAACTTGGCTACTTCTGTCTACAACAGTTCGCTGTCATCCACCCTGGATACCTTGGCCCCCTTTACTACGCACAGAATCAAGCCCCGGCCGCTGCAACCCTGGCAGACAGACAATACCAGAAGCCTCAAAAAACGTAGCCGTGCTCTTGAGCGTTTGTGGCGTAAAACGAAGTCACAGCAAGATTTCAGCCAATATAAATCTGCCCTCCAAAAATACCATTCCTGCCTGCACGCTGCCAAACAGACCTACTTTATCACTCTCATTAACACCCTCTCACGCAGTCCCCGTCAACTCTTTTCTACCTTTACCACTCTACTTCGTCCTCCATTACCCCCACCCACTAACTTACTCACTGCCCAGGAGATTGCTTATCACTTCAAAAATAAGATTGAGACGATTCGTCTCGAGATCTCCGCTCTACAGACATCTCCCTCACCTTACACTCCCTGTCCTCCTGCACAATCAATACTTTCCTCTTTTGACCCAGCTACTATAGAGGAAGTCACTAAACTTTTTTCTAATGCCCGCCTAACCTCCTGCCCCCTGGACCCTGTTCCTTCTCAAATACTACGGTCACCATCTGACTCAATCCTACACTCCTTAACTCATATCTTCAACCTCTCACTCTCTACTGGCATCTTCCCCAACCCTCTAAAACATGCACTAGTCACTCCCATACCAAAAAAGGCCTCAGACCCCACCAATCTTAACAACTTAAGACCCATCTCTTTACTCCCTTTTGCCTCCAAACTCCTCGAACGTTTAGTCTATAACCGACTGAGCAACCACCTCACTGAAAATAACCTTCTTGATCCTTTTCAGTCTGGATTTCGCCCACAGCACTCCACAGAAACTGCCCTTCTAAAACTCACCAACGACTTACTAACAGCCAAAACCAACGGTCATTATTCCATACTCTTACTCTTGGACCTTTCTGCTGCCTTTGATACAGTTGACCACCCCCTCCTCCTCAAAAAACTCAATTTGCTTGGTCTCCATGACTGCACTCTCCGTTGGTTTGAATCTTACCTATCTCATCGCACCTTCAGTGTCACTTACAACTCCACTTCCTCTTCTCCAACTCCTCTTACCGTTGGGGTCCCCCAAGGTTCTGTCCTTGGACCTCTACTATTCTCGATCTACACATCCTCCTTGGGTCAGCTGATAGCCTCCCATGGCTTTCGCTACCATTTATATGCTGATGACACCCAAATCTATCTCTCTACCCCTCAGCTCACCCCATCAGTCTCCTCACGCATCGCTGATCTACTAACAGACATATCAGCCTGGATGTCACACCACTTCCTCAAACTTAATCTATCTAAAACCGAGCTCTTAATATTTCCTCCCCCACGTACCCCTTCACCTGACTTCTCTGTCAAGATCAATGGCACATCTATCAGTCCATCCCCACATGCCAAGGTGCTAGGGGTAACCTTAGACTCCGAACTGTCCTTTCAGGCCCACATACAAGCCCTGTCCAAATCATGCCGCCTTAGCCTCCGCAACATTTCCAGAATACGCCCCTTTTTAACTAATGACACCACCAAGCTTCTAATTCACTCCCTGGTCATCTCTCGCCTCGACTACTGCAACTCCCTCCTCGTTGGATTACCTTTACATAGGCTATCCCCCCTCCAGTCCATAATGAATGCCGCTGCCAGACTCATCCACCTTACCAGCCATTCAGTGTCCTCCACCCCTCTCTGCCAATCCCTGCACTGGCTTCCACTCACCCAACGAATAAAATTCAAAGTACTAACAATAATTTACAAAGCCATCCATAACTCTGCCCCCAGCTACATCACTGACCTGGTCCCAAAATACCAACCAAACCGCCCTCTTCGGTCATCTCAAGACCTCCTGCTCTCTAGCTCCCTTGTCCCCTCCTCCCATGCTCGCCTCCAGGATTTCTCCAGAGCTTCTCCTATCCTCTGGAACTCCCTACCCCAATCTGTCCGACTGTCCCCTAATCTATCCATCTTTAGACGATCCCTGAAAACCCTTCTCTTCAAAGAAGCCTATCCTGCTTCTAACTAACACTGTTTTACTTCCCCCATCAGCTCATCCCCCACAGTAATTACCTCCTGTATCAATTGACCCTTCCTTTTTAGATTGTAAGCTCTAACGAGCAGGGCCCTCTTATTCCTCTTGTGCCAAATTGTAATGTAAATGTAATGTCTGCCCTTATGTTGTAAAGCGCTGAGCAAACTGTTGGCGCTATATAAAACCTGTATAATAATAATAATAATAAAATACATTAATGAAGAAGAAAAATGAACTTAAAGCGGTTTTGTACCTAAATTTTTTTCTTCTTATTATTTAAAACACATGCTAACATACTTACAGTAATGAACACTTAAATAAAATATTATTCAGTACTTACCTTATATTTCTGATGTTTGTGCTGACTTCCGGGCTGTCCTCCCGTGGGAGTAGGCGTGGTTATCGGCCTCGCAATGGTCCCTGGGAAATTTCTAAGCTATTTCCCAAGAATCCATGGGGGACATAGTAATGCCGAAATCTCGTGAGATTTCGGAAGGTGGACGCCGGTCACGTGACGAGTTCGTGTCCGAAATTGCCATTTTCAAAGTGGGCAGGCAGCTGTATCTGCCATTACCACTATAGCTATCAGTGAGCATGCGCGAGATGGAGCGGTGGATGCTGGGAGCCCAGCGTCATCGCATACAGGAAGTAAATGCCTGTGGGCTTCTGACGGACTGCTTTTTTAAAAGTTATCCAAAGCAAAAAAATCATCATGCCGGGGGTCAAAAACACGCCGATCGTGAATGCTAAGAGACGGTAGGAATCGCCCACCAGTGACACAGGTAAGAAAAAAACAAAACCGCAGCGGAATCCCGCTTTAAATGATTTGGCTGCAATATAACAAAGAGTGAAAAATTTAAGGGGGTCTGAATACTTTCCGTGCCCACTGTACATATTACACAACTCACTTTTTTGTGAATATCTAACCCTGCATAATGTATAGTAAATATGCCAAGGTTTTAATAAATATACATATCTACAGTGCCTTGCAATTTATTTTACAGAAAATGCCTACAACTTTGAAGATGTTTTTTATTTTTTAATTGTGAAGCAAACAAAAAAATAGGATAAAATAACAGAAAAAGTCAATGTGCATAACTATTCACCCCCCTAAAGTCAATACTTTGTAGAGACACTTTTTGCGGCTATCACAGCTCCAAGTCGCTTTGGATAAGTCTCTATGAGCTTGCCACATCTTACCACTGGGATTTTTGCCCATTCCTCCTTGCAAAACTGCTTCAGCTCCTTCAAGTTGGATGGTTTGCGCTTGTGAACAGCAATATTTAAGTCTGACCACAGATTTTCTATTGGATTGAGGTCTGGGCTTTGACTAGGCCATTCCAACACATTTACATGTTTCCCCTTAAACCACTCAAGTGTTGCTTTAGCAGTGTGTTTGGGTCATTGCCCTGCTGGAAGGTGAACCTCCGTCCTAGCCTCAAATCATACAAAGAGTGGTGCAGGTTTTGCTCAAGAATATCACTGTATTTAGCACCATCCATCTTTCCCTCAACTCTGACCAGTTTCCTAGTCATGACTGACGAAAAACATCCCCACAGCATGATGCTGCCACTACCATGTTTCACAGTGGGGATGGTGTACTTTGGGTGATGTGATGTGTTGGGTTTGCACCAGACATAGCATTTTCTTTGATGGCCAAAAAGTAAAATTTTAGTCTCATCAGACCAGAGCACCTTCCTCCATACTATTTGGGAGTCTCCCGCATTCCTTTTCACAAACTCAGAACATGCCATTTTGTTTTTTGCTGAAAGTAATGGCTTTCTTCTGGCCACTCTGCCATAATTCCCAACTCTATGGAGCATACGGCTTATTGTCGTCCTATGTACAGATACTCCAGTCTCTGCTGTAGAACTCTGCAGCTCCTCCGGGGTCACCTTAGGTCTCTCTGTGCTTCCTCTCTGATGCCCTCCTTGCCCGATCCGTGAGTTTTGGTGTGTGGCCGTCTCTTGGCAGGTTTGCTGTTGTGCCATGTTCTTTCCATTTGGTTATGATAAATTTGATGGTGCTCTTAGAGATCATGAAAGATATAGATATTTTTTTAACCTAACCCTGACTTGTACTTCTCAACAACATTTTCCCTTACTTGTTTGGAGAGTTCCTTGGTCTTCATGGCAGTGTTTGGTTAGTGGTGCCGCTTACGTAGGTGTTGCAGCCTCTGGGGCCTTTCAAAAAGGTGTGTCTATGTAATGACAGATCATGTGACACTTAGATTGCACACAGGTGGACATCATTTCACTAATTATGTGACTTCTGAAGGTAATTGGATGCACCAGAGCTTTTTATGGGCTTCATAACCATCAAAATTGTTGTCATACGTGAACTCAACTTCCGATTTTTGGTTAATTAGTACGGTTTTCATCCGAAAAAAATTGTAAGAGCAAGACTACGCATGCTCAGAAACAAAAGAACAATTACAAATCTAGTCAACACATGACGTCACTTCTGAAGTTGTATTATGTCATATGAGAATTTTTGTATGGTGAGTAACCTCTTCCCTTTTGACATGAGACTACCATGCAACAAAAAAACAGACGAACGGTTGTCCGAAAATCTGATCGTGTTTACGAGGCTTTATAGACTCCAATAGCAGGATTCCTGAACTTCCATCCATCTGCCATGGATAATGCACCAACGATGGTGTTAAGTCAACAAAAATCCTCACAATTGGTATCGGCCTGTTGCAATGCTCTTTGCAGCAGCACATTTTCATTGGTAGAGGGAGGGGTAGGACTGTAAGCAAATGTGATGACAAGTAATATGCTGATATGAGGACAACGCAGAGTGAAGTGAGCAGAGAGATGACCACATCACTCCCCTGCTGCTCTTTCTCTGTCCAGTTAGCTAGCTGGGGGTGGAGAAAAGGCACTTCTGTATTTCTTTGACAGTCTATAGCTGTAAGAGAGAAAGTGGTTTAACCACTTAAGGACCTGAAGATTTCCCCCCTTAATGACCAGGCCTTTTTTTTGCGATACAGCACTGCGTCGCTTTAACTGATAATTCCACGTTCGTGCGATGCTGTACCCAAACAAAATTCCTTTTTTTTCCCCACAAATAGAGCTTTATTTTGGTGGTATTTGAATGATCACCTCTGCGTTTTTTTTTTTTTTTGCACTATAAACAAAAAATACATTTCGAAAAAAATATATATATTTTTTACTTTACTTTTAGCTATAACATATATCCAATAAAAAAATTTAAAATCAAATTTCTTCATACATTTTTGCAACAATTTTGAAGAAAAAAAAGCAACATTTTTTACTTTTTGCTATAATAAATATCTCCCAAAAAAATGGAAAAAAAATAATTTCTTCATCTTTTTTGGGAACCAGTGACCTTATTACAGTAATGAGTGCTAAAAGTATGCACTGTTATTGTACTAATGGCACTGGCAGGGAAGGGGTTAACATCAGGGGCGATTAAGGGGTTAAATGTGTTTCTGGGGTTTGTTTACTAACTGTCTGGGGATACTGTGACTGGGAAAACACACAGATCCGTCTTCCTGCACAGCAGAAAGGCGGGATTCTGTGTGATCTCCCCTGTCAGAATGGAGATTTGCCTTGTTTACACAGGCAGATCCCCGTTCTGTCACTGCGCTGGCCAGTGGGCGAGTGCACACCTCCGGCGGTGTGCGAGCATGCCCACAGATCGCCGACATACAATGACGGCGATTGGCGGGATCGAGCCACATTGCCACAGTACAACCGCTGGTCCTTAAGCAGTTAATATACCTGGCTGTTCTGTGTGTGGGCTGTGTCCTTTTTAGAGCTGTGTGAACAGAAATACAAATGCTTTGTTAAGTAAAACTGCTCCTTGGAGTTCAGTTTGAAACTGTCTGCATTCAGCAGGTTACCATGCCCTTAAGCCAAGTCTGGGCTAGATAATCCTTGATGTCCTCCAGCCAAGAAATGAGGTTGGCTTTATCTGACTTGCTGTAGCATCTAGCGCTCACTGTGAGAAGCTCACAGTGTGCAGCAAAATCAGAGTAAGCCATTTCAGTACACGAGACAAGCCCGTAAAACTGTGGAAGACTGAAGGTAAGGCTGAAGAGCAATTAAAATTGGATGGAAGCGGCTGGCCAGAGTTCAACTTGCTGAAATTAAAGTACAGTGGTACCCAGGGCTATCTTTAACCACTTGCTTACTGGGCACTTAAACCCCCCTCAGTCCCAGACCAATTTTCAGCTTTCAGCGCTGATGCACTTTGAGTGACAATTGCGCGGGCATACAACACTGTACCCAAATGAAATTTTTATCATTTTTTTCCCACAAATAGAGCTTTCTTTTGGTGGTATTTAGTTACAGCTGGGAGTTTTATTTTTTGCTAAACAAACAAAAAAAGATGCAAAAAAATAAAAAAAATAAATCATGTTTTAATAGTTTGTTATAAAATTTTGCAAACGGGTCATTTTTCTCCTTCATTGAAGTGCGCTGATTAGGCGGCACTGATAGGCTGCATTGGTGGGCACTGATGGGCTGCATTGGTGGGCACTGATGGGCTGCATTGGTGGGCACTGATGGGCTGCACTGGTGGGCACTGATAGGCATAGTTAAGGCGGCACTAATAGGCACAGATAAGGCGGCACCGATGGGCACAGATAAGGCGGCACTGATGGGCAAAGATGGGCACAGATAAGATGGCACGGATGGGTGGCACGGATAAGTGGCACGGATGGGTGGCACGGATGGGCACTGATAGGTACCACAGATAGATGGGACTGATGGGCACTGATAGGTGGCACTGATAGGTGGCTCTGATAGGTGGCACTGCTGGGCACTGATGGGCGGCACTGCTGGGCACTGATGGGCGGCACTGCTGGGCACTGATGGGCGGCACTGGGGTGCAGCACCTTTGAGGCAGATTGGGTGGCACTGTGGGTGGCACTGTGGGGTGGCACTGTGGGTGGCACTGTGGGTGGCACTGTGGGCACTATGGGCACTGACAGGGGGCACTGACGGGGGGCACTTACTTTTTCTTTTATTTTACTTCAGGATGGCACTGCGGGAGGCAGGTGGGCACAGGCAGGTGGCAGGTGGTCCCTTGTATTGATGGCCGTGATCGGGACTGATGTCCCGATCACGGCCGCCGGTGATCGGCTTTTTTTTTCTCTCCTCGCGCTGTCAGCGCGAGGAGGAATAATAGCCGATTACCGGCTCCGTTCTATCACATGATCAGCTGTCATTGGCTGACAGCTGATCACGTGATAAGGGGTCGGGATCGACCCCTTACACGGATCGGTGATCAGGCGAGTCTCACGGACTCGCCGATCACAGAGCGCGCCGCGCGCGCCCCTCAGGGGGCACGCAGGCCGCTCGTAACCAGGACGACGTCAATAGACGTAGTCCTGGAAATGTAGGTCCGCGCTAATGCCGTCATTTGGCAATAGCGCGGATCTGAAGTGGTTAAGGCAGGGCAAAAGGGGCAGCTGCCATGGGCCCTGTTATTGTTGTGGGGTCCAAAGCAGCTGTCTCATACTTGCCAACTATCCAGGTTTAAATTCCCTTGTCTCTTGAACTTTTAGTCCTGTGCTGTGTCCAGATATCTCAGTGTGAAGTGCTGGTACTAATGCTGCCCAGCTCTGCCCTACTGTGGCATACAGATGACTCAACTGCAGACCCTGTATTTACATGTAAATAACCGGCATTCATATGTATGTAGCGCCGGCTCCTGATGAGCATGCGCTATATGTTTTGAAAATTAATATTCCTAAAACCACAGTTGAGTTTTAGAGCTAATTTTGCTAAATTATGGTTTCAGTACCAGTCTACCGTAGCTTGAGAGTTATCCTTGGCTGCAGGTGTCGCTGTCACCGCCAGCAAGTAGTAGAACGCAGTCTAGTTGGGTGTATTGAGTGCCATCCTTTTCTCGGAACCAGCCCAGTGGGAGTGTTCTCCTGCTGTGCATTCTGGGAGATGGTATTTAAAGGTACTGGGATCACATGCTTCGGAGTTCCAGTCCAGAAGATATTTTCTGTATGTTTGGTCCTGGTCCTCCTAACCAGCCCCCATGGACCACCTGGCATCGGGTGCGGATCCATGCAATTCTGAGCCTCGGGGCTGGATAGCCCGAGGCGAAGCAACTCCAAGGACAGGCCTGAATGGATTTGAGGCCCTAATGATCCAGGGGTGGTCCAGTGCCATCTCATCTGAGGAGAGGCCCAGCAACTGGAGAAGCATCCAGGGGAGGACTCTTCGGGAGAAGGCCATGTGCAAGGCTGGCTTCTCTGAAGGAGCCTGGAGGCTCAGTTGAAGGACACTTTGTGGATCTATATTCCTACGGTATCACCGGACCGGCCAAGAGATACTGGTACCATATGATAGTTCTCTAAATTTATCTATGTCCCTCAGTTACATCCAAGTCTGTGGCAGAGACTTTGTTTCTCAAGTGTTCTACATCTAAGGCCGCGTACACACGGGCGGATTGTCTGCTCAACTAAGTTCGTCAGACAATCCGACAGACAGTCCGTCCAAACTTTTGAATGAACGGACTTGCCCACACACGGCACTTTTTGAGCGGACTAATACAGCGGACTAAGTCCGCCATACAATCCGCTCAACTTTTGAAATGAACGGACTCGCCAACACACGCGGAGAAAAGTCCGCTCATTTTGAGCGCGTCTCCAGGTAGGCGGGGCCCGCGAAGGAGACGTCGCTGGCCCCGCCGCCTGGAATGGACTTAAAGGGGAACCCCAACGCCGAAAAAAAACGGCGTGGGGGTGCCCCCCAAGTCCACAACAGACCCTTGTTCGAGCACGCTACCCGGCCGGCCAGGAAAGGGGGGCGAGCGAGCGCCCCCCCCCCTCCTGAGCCGTACCAGGCCGCGTGCCCTCAACATGGGGGGGTGCCTTGGGGAAGGGGGGGCCGCGCGGCCCCCCCACCCCAAAGCACCTTGTCCCCATGTTGATGAGGACAAGGGCCTCTTCCCGACAACCCTGGCCGTTGGTTGTCGGGTCTGCGGGCGGGGGGCTTATCGGAATCCGGGAGCCCCCTTTAATAAGGGGGCCCCCGGATACCGGCCCCCCACCCTATGTGAATGAGTATGGGGTACAATGTACCCCTACCCATTCACCTGTAAAATAAAAGTACCAAAAAAAAACACAACACACGAGATAAAATATTTTATTGCACAGCTCCGGGGGTCTTCCGTCTTCGGGGGTCTTCTCGCCGGACTCCTCCGCTATCTTCTTGTAGCTCTTTTGCTAGTGGAGGAGTCCGGCTTTCTTCCTCCCCGCCGCCGGCCTCTTCTCCCGACTTCGGGGGTCTTGTCCCCCTCTTCGGTTCTTCTGCCGGGCCACCGCGCCTTCTTATAGCTCTTTTACAGGCGGTGGCCCGGTCTTCTGTCGCCGCTGTCGCCGCCGCCCGCCGCCGCCTTCCGTTCTTTTTCTTCTTCTTCTTCTCCAGGAGATGTTGCCTCGACGATCTCTCCGGCCGGAATGCCAGGGCCGCGCTGCGCGGCCACTTATATAGTGACAATGGGGCGGTGTCACATGGTATATGTCACATGGGTTGGCGGCGGGCGGCGGCGGGCGACAGCGGCGGCAGAAGACCGGGCCACCGCCTGTAAAAGAGCTATAAGAAGGCGCGGTGGCCCGGCAGAAGAACCGAAGAGAGGGACAAGACCCCCGAAGTCGGGAGAAGAGGCCGGCGGCGGGGAGGAAGAAAGCCGGACTCCTCCGCTAGCAAAAGAGCTACAAGAAGATAGCGGAGGAGTCCGGCGAGAAGACCCCCGAAGACGGAAGACCCCCGGAGCTGTGCAATAAAATATTTTATCTCGTGTGTTGTGTTTTTTTTGGTACTTTTATTTTACAGGTGAATGGGTAGGGGTACATTGTACCCCATACTCATTCACATAGGGTGGGGGGGCGGTATCCGGGGGCCCCCTTATTAAAGGGGGCTCCCGGATTCCGATAAGCCCCCCGCCCGCAGACCCCGACAACCAACGGCCAGGGTTGTCGGGAAGAGGCCCTTGTCCTCATCAACATGGGGACAAGGTGCTTTGGGGTGGGGGGGCCGCGCGGCCCCCCTTCCCCAAGGCACCCCCCATGTTGAGGGCACGCGGCCTGGTACGGCTCAGGAGGGGGGGGCGCTCGCTCGCCCCCCTTTCCTGGCCGGCCGGGTAGCGTGCTCGGACAAGGGTCTGTTGTGGACTTGGGGGGCACCCCCACGCCGATTTTTTTCGGCGTTGGGGTTCCCCTTTAAGTCCATACCAGGCGGCGGGGCCCGCGACGTCTCCGTTGCGTGCTCCGCCTACCTGGATACCCGCTCGAAATGAGCAGACTTTTCTCCGGGCGGGAAAAGTCCGCTCATTTCGAAAGTACAGCGGACTGGCACACACACGGGCGGACTGTCTGCTCAAACCAAGTTTGGACGGACAATCTTACGGAAATTCCGTAAGACTTTGTTCGTCAGACTGTCCGCTGAAAAAGTCCGCTGAAGCCCACACACGAGCGGACTGTCCGCTCAAATGTGTTTCGGCGGACTAAGTTGGGCAGACAGTCCGCCCGTGTGTACGCGACCTAAGTCTGTGGCAGAGACTTTGCTTTACACCCTACCGGCTGCTAGGCCTAGTGAGAGGAGGTCTATCCGGAGGTTGTGAGAATCCAGCTGTGAAACGTTTATTCTCTGGATTTCCTCTATAAGAGACTTTCTATTTTTGCAGTTCCAAAAGTACCTGAACTTTCTTCCTAACCCTCTACCCTTCATTAAGAGACTGTGTTATCTTCTAAATAAATAACCCAAAAGAAGATTCAGTGTCAGTTTCTGCATTTCTTTGGGCCATCTACCATGGGAACCCCTAGACGGAGGCGAGGTCAAGAAGGTAACGGTAAGCCCAGTAAAACCAGCAGCTCCTGCGGGGTCAGTGCTACATGTAAATAGCGGTGCCATTACTAAGTAAATAGCTGCGGCCGGCAGCATTGATATGTAAATAAAGGTGGCATTCATATGTATGCTCCCCTGCAGTGAGGAGATGATGTGCTATAACCTCTAGCAACCAATCCGTGAGCAGTGTAACTGTACAGTAATCTCTAGCAACCAATTGACAAGCAGAAATCATTTGCTGTAACCTCTAACAACTAATCAGTGAGCCGTAATGTGTGCTGTAACCTCTAGCAACCAGTCATTAAGTAGTAATGATATGCTGTAACTGCTGGCAACCAATCGCAATTGCTGCCTGATCTGATACAGTGAACTGATTTTAAGTCTAGCTGCTATTTATTGTATGTCTCAGAGCAGGTGGAGAGTGAAACTGCATGGGGGAGAGGCCCAAGAAAAATTTTGCCCAGGGTCCAATCAATATGAAAGATGGCCCTGGTGGTACTTACCATTCATACCATCCAACCTGGGCTAAGTTCTCCTGCACATGAACAGGATATGCAGCAAAGGAGCTCACGGTCGTCCTCAGGGAGAGCATTGCCTGCAATTAAAGGGATAGTCTCATTCATATGTAAACTTTAGATTGCATTGTCACAATTCATTGACTTTGGAATCAATCCTGATATCATAAAGACTTCAGAGCTCCTCGCTACTTTTCGGCCTGCTCTCATATAACTCCTACTGACAAATAAATTGTTTATGAATGTTAAACTATGTTAGGCTACTGAAATATCATTCAGATGATCGATACAGAACAAAATCATTGTAAATTTAATTTCAGTACAAGCGACTGACAGCTTCGGCACCTGCTTACCAAACATTAATAGCCATTTTTGAAGAGATTTGAGGATTTGTTATGTGGAATGTGGCTTGAAATATTCTGAAATACACAATACACGCCGATGAAAATTCCCCAAACATAATTAGATATTGGTTTGTCTTTTAATGAATTGTCTTACTTTAGAAATTATAGTGAAAAGTTACTTTGAAAAATATCTTAAAAGGTATACACTTTTCTGAAAAATAGAAAGTATATGTAAAATCAATGGCTAAGCTCTTACATAAGCTTTAATGGGTTAATGTGGTCTTTGAATTATTATTTTTTTTTTTTTTTTATTATTATTATGCAACTTTCCTTAAAAATTTTGGGGTAATTTTGCCACAAAAGACCTTGTTCAGGCACTTCTTGTACAGGGTGACAACGCTCTGGTCATGTCTCACAATTGTGCTCTTGCGTTGTCACCCAGCCGCACAGGCTTCCTCTGGACACTACAAGTCATGGTTACCATTCCATAGCTCCCAACTGTCCCTGATTTGGAGGGACTGTCCCTGATTTGGAGCAATGTCCCCCTGTCCTTCTTTCCTCCTCATCTGTCCCTCATTTTGGTCTGATCTATATAGATGTATATAAAATGCACTTTTTATCTTTCAAAAAGTGTTTTCCAGTGCTAAACCTTTCATCTGATTTCAAAATTGCTGCATTTGTAAATTCTAAAAGCCAATATAAAGGAATAGTAGTCATAAAAAAAAGCACTTGTGGGTTTCACCATTCTAGTTTTTTTGTACAATTCTCCTTTAAGAGGGTATGTCCTATGATGCCTGCATACTTTTGCTGATGGTTGTCCCTCATTCCTCATCTCAAAAAGTTGGGAGTTATGCCATTTGCCCCAATTTCCTAGAGATAGTCTTTGTTTTGAGGGATCGGTTTCTGGGTAAAAAGCATCCTTGGAGTTGGAGTACACTGCATCCTTTGTGATGCAGTGTAGAAGTCTGTATTGGAAGGGGGGAGGGGTTGTATGGGGGGGGGGCTGTGAACTGTAACTGTATGGGGGGGGATCTGTAATGAGGGGGATCTGGGGAGAAGAGGTCTGTGCTAAAGGAGTTTTATACTTGGAATACGGGTAAAATGTTGGTTCTATTGGCCTGTGCATTATATATTCCTGACCCCTACATGCTGCGCTATGCACTTTTGACCCCTGTTCTCCATGTGTTACAAACTTCCGACTCCTACACTTCATGCATTATGCACTCCTAAATTCTGCACTCTGTATATTACACACTCCTGCACGCCATGCATTACACACGCCTGCTCCCTGCACTCCATGCATTACACCTTCCTGCTCCCTGCACTCCATGCATTGCACACTACTGCTCCCTGCACTCCATGCATTGCACACTACTGCTCCCTGCACGCCATGCATTACACACTCCTGCCCCCTGCATGCCATGCATTACATACTTGTAGTGCCGGCTTCTGAAGAGCACACGCTATGTGTTTTTTCATTTAACATTCCTGGAACTGCAGCTTGGTTTTGGGTTCAATTACACCAAATTATGGTCTCAGTACCAGTCTAGCTGGATTGCACCGTGTTCTGCTTGGCTACAGGTGGCGCTGTCATCTCTGGCGGGTGTAAGAACGCAGTTCAGCTGGGTGCATTGAGTGCCATTTTCTTGGAACCAGCCCTGTGGGAGTGTCATCTTGCTGTGCATTCTGGGAGAGGGTACTTAAGGTTCTGACATTACGTGCTTCGGGGGGTTCCGGTCCAGAAGTGCTTTCTGTCTGTTTGGTCCTGGTCCTCCTGACCAGCCCCCAGGGCTCTCATGGCCTGGGGTGCAGATCCATCCAATCCCAAGTCTCGGGGCTGGCTAGCCCGAGGCAAAGTAACTGGAAGGAGGATTCGGAGATGGTCCGGTGCCGTCTCATCTGTGGAGAGGCCCAGCAACTGGATAAGCAACCAGGGAAGGACTCTTCGGGAGAAGGCCATGCTGAAGGCTGGCTTCTCAGAAAGAGCCTGGAGGCTTGGTTGAAAGACTCCAAGTGAATCTACACTCGTACGGTATCGCCGGGCCGGCTACAAGATTCTGGTACCGTATGAGAGCTCTCTAAATTGGTTTAAATCCTCCGGTTACTACAAGTGTTCTACAACAAGTCTGTGGCAGAGACTTTACTACAAGTGTTCTACAACAAGTCTGTGGCAGAGACTTTGCTTTATCTGATCACTCTGTCGGCTGCTAGGCTTAGTGAGAGGAGATCTATCCGATAAGAGTGAAGATCCAGTTGTGAATGGCTATTCTCTGGATTGTTAATAGTGAAAGACTACCTGTTTGACTAAGTTCCAAGAGTACTTGAACTTTCTACCTGAAACTCTCTATCCCTCATCGAGAGACTGTGTTGTTTATTTCATTTTTTGCAAATAAAAATCCATTAAGCGGATCTGGTGTCAGTCTCTGCAATTCTTGGGCCATCAATCTCGGGAAACCCCTAGACATACACGAGGTGCAAGAAGGTAACGGTAAGCCCATTAAAATCAGCAGCTCCTTCGGGGGTTAGCACTACATACTCCTGCTGCCAGCACTCCATACATTACACATTCCTGCTCCCTGTACTCTGTGCATTACACACAGGGCTGGTGCAAGGTTTTTTGACACTCTAGGCAAAACCTCATTTTGCAGCTCCCCCTGGCTCCACCTCTGTCTCCACCCCCTTTTCCCTGCCCATGTATACCTCACCTTTTAAATGAAGAGCCCATCAAATGCAGCCCACCAACGCCCATCAAATGCAGCCGCACCAGCGCCTATTAAAACAGCCTCACCAGTGCCCATCAATGCATCCTCACCAGCGCCAAGCAATGCAGCTTCAGCAGCGCCCATCAAATGCAGCCTACCAGTGCCCATCGATGAATGTTTGCTTTCTTCCATTCATTCAAGAGTCAGGACACTGCGCCACCGCTGCACCTCTGACACTATGTGCGAACAGAGCGGTGGCTGTCTGCTGATGCTGAGACTTCGTTGCTTGCTACAGAGAGAAGACAGTAGAAACACCAGTGGCCAGGCATCCTAGGCAGCAGTGTGCCCTAGGCATTTGCCTAGTGGTAGCACCAGCCCTGATTACACACTTCTGCTCCCTGCACTCCATGCATTACACATTCCTGCTCCCTGTCCTCCGTGCATTACACACTCCTGCTCCCTGCACTCCATACATTACACATGAATGAATGAATGAATGATTTGTATAGCGTTACAACTGCAAACTGAATCGCCTCAAGGCACTTGATCCATGCCGTGTTTCCTGTTCCTTAGAAGAGGTGGGTCTTGAGTTTTTTTCTGAAGGCCCGATGGTTTTCTTCCATGCGGATGTTAGTGGGTAGAGCGTTCCATAGCCTTGTAGCGGGATTTGCGGATGAGGAGGAGGTTTCGGTTAGTTGATCGGAGGTTGGTATTTGGTGTGTAGTGTTTTATTTTATCGCATAGGTATTGAGGAGCGTTTCCTTGTGTGCATTTGTGGGTGAGGCAGAAGGTCTTGAAAGTGATCCGATCCTTTACGGTTAGCCAGTGTTATTCCTGATCCCTGTACTCCATACATTACACATTCCTACTCCCTGTACTCCATACATTACACACTCCTGCTCCCTGCACTCTGTGCATTACACATCCTGCTCCCTGCACTCCATACATTACACACTCCTGCTCCCTGCACTCTGTGCATTACATGCTCTGTTACACGCTGTTCTCTGCACCCCATGTCTTACATACTCCTGATCCCTGTACTTTCTGCAGCATTGCAAAACAGCAAAAATAAGTAATGAGCAAATATGTCTGCACATACTACTAATATAACATTTAGGCTACTTTCATACTGAGGCGCTGGGCGCGCTGGTGGTGAAGCGGCGCTATATTTAGCGACGCTTTACCGTCATTTTAGCGGCGCTTTTCTGCCAATAGCGGGGCAGTTTTAACCCCTGCTAGAGGCCGAAAAAGGGTTAAAACCGCCCGCAAAGCGCTACTACAGCAGCGCTTTGCAGGCGGGTTTGGAGCGCTGCCCCATTGTTTTCAATGGGAAGGGGCGCTTTAGGAGCAGTAAATATACCGCTCCAAAGTTGCGGCTTGCAGGACATTTTTCAGCATCCTGCAAGCGCACCGCTCCAGTGTTATAGCCCTCGGGCTTTCACACTGGAGAGACAGCAGCGGCTGTTTGAGGGCACTTTGCAGGCGCTATTTTTAGCACGCTAGCGCCTGCAAAGCACCTCAGTGTGAAAGGGGCCTTAGGATAATTGAATATTTGTATACAAAATGCATACGAATTTCCTGGCCCTATAAGCATTGTTTCCCTATTATCTGTGCGAACAGTCCTAGGTCTACCCTATTTTCTGACACAAGACACCAGGTTCTGTTGATCAACTCTGTCACTTTTGATCTTGTAATAGGCACATATTTTCATAGTTTTATTTGCAGTCTTTAAGTGAGATTTTTTTTTTCCACAGGTACAGTATAATGGAGTGAAACAATTGGCAGAAGCTAAGCAGTCTATGGTAAAGTGTTTTAATCTATGTGATGAATGTAGCAGTTAGGACAGGTCAAGGGGCCTATATATTTTGCAGGCCAAACTTTTAGTATGTCAGTTTTATATAAATTCTTCTTTTCAAAAAAAAAATCCCTTTTAATATGTAATTTTAAATGAAAAGTGGGCCCAGTAGACAGAGCTTGGTTGAGAGCGGTGGGGTGATGTTATACGTGTCTAGATATTTTCATGTGCCATAGAAAAAGACTCTTCTAGAAATGAATGCTCGTGATACCTGTTGCTAATTTAATTTCTGGAACGTACCAACTTTGCTTCTTCTATTGTTCTCTTCTTTGGTGGACTTGAAAGAACTTGTTTGGCTTCAGAACTGAGAATCATCTTCAAACCCCAAAACAATGGAAACACAGTAATGAATGCAATATCATAAAATATTGAACATTATTTTATATTGTCAAAACAGTTAGCAGTAATCAGTTATGCCTTAGGCCAGCCATTAGCAACCGGGGTTCCTCCAAAGGTTGTGGTGGAATAATTTCCTGGCTGCATAGTTCTGGGGCTGGCAGAGCCAGTGTTATAGCATAGTTCTGTCACTCAGCAAAACCAGTGGTGTGGAACCTTTCTATTTATCCCTCATGGAAGTAACACTGACCCAATAAACATTTTTAGCTTTCCATAAGGTGGGGACCTCTTTCCACTTACCACCAATGTAACAGGGCATTTTTCCCACTGACCACCGATGTAAAGGGTGAGGGGTCCTTCTCCTATTGACCACCAGTCTGACCACTAATGTAAAGGGTCCCTTTCCCTCTGGCCACTAATGTAAAGGGGCCCTTCTCTTCTGACAACTAACGTAAAGGGTCCCTTTCCCTCTGACCATCAATGTAAAGGGGCCCTTCTCCTCTGACAACTAATGTGAGGGGCTCTTCTGCACTGACCAACAAAGTAAAGAGTATTCTTTCCACTGGCCACCAATGTAAAGAGCATTCTTTCCACTGGCCACCAATGTAAAGAGCATTCTTTCCACTGGCCACCAATGTAAAGGGCATTCTTTCCACTGGCCACCAATGTAAAGGGCATTCTTTCCACTGGCCACCAATGTAAAGGGCATTCTTTCCACTGGCCACCAATGTAAAGGGCATTCTTTCCACTGGCCACCAATGTAAAGGGCATTCTTTCCACTGGCCACCAATGTAAAGGGCATTCTTTCCACTGGCCACCAATGTAAAGGGCATTCTTTCCACTGGCCACCAATGTAAAGGGCATTATATCCACTACTAACTGATGTAAAGAGCATTCTTTCCATTGACCACCTATGTAAAGGGCATTTTTTCCACTAACCACTGATATGAAGGGCATTTTTTTCTGACCACCAATGAAAAGGGCATTTTTTTCCACTGAGCTCCAATGTAAGCCGGCACTTTGTCTAATGACTGTCAATGTAGAGGTGCCCTCCTCCCCCTTCTTCCCTTGAGTTTGTCTTAAAATGGGTATTTACAACAAGCAAAGTCTAGCCAATGAACAGCATGATGAATTATGACAACTCCACTTCTAGAAATATAAAGCATACCTCCATTTTCGCTTTGAACAAAGATCGATCAAATAGAAGGTTTTCAGTTTCCGTGTCAATGCCGACATATTCACTGAAGGAAATGGGCTCCGTCCTGGAGGCAGCATAGTCTCTTTGTAGAAGAAAGAAGACCCATCAGTCATGGTTATTGAATAAACTGTACAAGTATGTTGGTGAATGAGCAGCACAATCCATGCATCAAACCAGTCATCTCTAGCTGTTGTTCACCAAATCTTCAGATCACTTTGCTTTTCTGTAAATGGATGCTGAGTTTAATCTATCTCATATACTATATATACAGTATATATATCTCATATCTATTAGTATGAATAAAGCATTTGCCGAAATAAGTCTTGGAATGTGTCTTTCTTTAGTCAAGAATGATGGCCATTAGATTTCAGGCTGGAAAGTTAAAAGAGAAGTAAGACCCCTTTCATACTGCTGAGCCCATAGCGTCGGCGGTAAAACGCTTCTATTTTTAGCTGCGTTTTACCGTCAGATTTGCAGCGCATTTTGGGCGCTAGCGGGCCACTTTTACCCCCTGCTAGTGGCCGAGAAAGGGTTAAAACCGCCCGCAATATGCCGCAATAGCGGTGTTTTGGCGGCGGTAATGCAGCGCTGCCCCATTGATTTCAATGGGGATCAGCGGTGGAGGAGCGGTAAACACACCGCTCCTTCACCACTCCAAAGAAGCTACTGGCAGGACTTTTCCTGATGTCCTGCCAGCGCACCGCTCCGGTATGAAAGCCCTCTGGAGTGAATGGTGCAGCGGTTTGAGGGCGGATTGCAGGCGCTATTTCTAAAGCTATAGCCCCTGCAAAACGCCCTCGGTGTGAAAGGGCTCTAAAGGAATTTTCTTTCCCCCAATTATACTTACCTCGGTAGATGCAGCATGGGTTGATGCTGCATCTGTCCCCTGGCAACTCTACACTGAGAACCGAGCGGTCGAACACCTCCGATCACTCGGTTTTCAGAGCTGTGACTGACAGCTCTCTGCTCTGCCCCCTTCCTTGCTCATTGGAACGCTGGAATGTGGAGGGGCAGAGCGGCCGTCTCAGGCTCTCAGCAGCTGGTTAGAGCCAGAGATTTGTGTGCAAAAATAAAAAAACGGTCGGGGGTAGTGGGTAGTTGTTTGCCGCCACCTCCCCCCCCCCCAAAAAAAAAAAAACAATAGCCGCCACTGGCCGTAGACATAGAACTTATTTAACATTTGCTTTTTGCACACAAATCTCTGATCTACAAAAGAAAAAGAATAAAAAACAATTTAAAAACCTACAGAATAGATGAGCTGATGGTGTATCCAATAACAGATGTAGTTGGATATTTTAGGAGATGTAACACTTGTATGGAGCGGATGTGATGCCCACAGACGTGTTAGGATTGAGTGTGGATATTGACTTTGAAACTTTGCAGAGCCAAGGGAGAAATTCTGCAGGCCCAGACAACAAATTATCGGCTTCTTTCCGTTTGTGTCTTACTAAACGTTATCTTGACGTTTTAGGCATTTCTAGCAATTCAACTCGCTAACTTAATCTACACATGTGAAAATATTCCACTGGGACATTAAAAAAAAAAAAAAACCCTATAAATCATTCAATTTCTCTCCCAGCCCCAACCGCGTCTTTAGTTTAAATCCGAATCCTGTCATAAATCCTAAAATGACTCTCATTTACGATGAGCGTGGTAGTTTTGTTTAACTTCAGAAGCACGTTATAATTTTAGATTTTGCCGGTTTTACAGACATTTCATAGAAGAGGGGGAGGAAAAGTGCACCGTTTGGTAAATCCATATGTTTTCACTTTCTAGAATTTAAAGGGTTAGTCCGCCCAAAACTCATATTTTACTTTGTCGGGTGCCAGGGAGTTAAACCGCAGACGGGTTTGTTGTATCTCCCAGGGACTCTGATGGTGGGGCCTCTGCTCTTCAGGGTTAATTCACAAAAGCATGAGGTGTTGCTGATACTATAGATACATTTTGCTTTTTTATTATTAAAAATAGAATTTTTAATTTACAAAAACAAATAATTACAATCAAAACCTTTATTTTTTTTTTGAAATTTTGGATATTAACAGCTTCAGCCCTTCCTGACCAGAGCACTTTTTGCGATTCGGCACTGCGTCGCTTAAACTGATAATTGCGCGGTCGTGCGACGTGGCTCCCAAACAAAATTGACATCCTTTTTTTCTCACAAATAGATCTTTCTTTTGGTGGTATTTGATCACCTCTGCAATTTTTATTTTTTGCACTATAAACAAATAAATAGCGAAAATTTTGAAAAAAAAGCAATATTTTTTGCTATAATAAATAGCCCCAAAAAATCTATATATAAACATTTTTTTCCTCAGTTTAGGCCGATATGTATTATTCTACATATTTCTGGGGGAAAAAAATGCAATAAGCGTATATTAATTGGTTTGTGCAAAATGTATAGCGTCTACAAAATAGGGGATAGTTTTATGGCATTTTTATTATTATTTTTTTATTAGTAATGGCGGCGATCTGCGATTTTTATCGTGACTGCGACATTACGGCAGATACATCAGACACTTTTGACACTATTTTGTGACCATTGTCATTTATACAGCGATCAGTGCTATAAAAACGCACTGATAACTGTGTAAATAACACTGGCAGGGAAGGGGTTAAACACTAGGGAGTGATGAAGGGGTTAAGTGTGTCCTAGGGACAGGGCAGGACTTGGGTTGGTGGGGGCCCCTGGGCTTGAGTCACTTTTAGGCCCTACCTTCTATACATTACCGTATTTATCGGAGTATAACACACGCCGGCGTATAACACGCACCCCAAGTTTAGGAGGGAATTTTAAGGAAAAAAACTTTAAGGAGGGAAGTTTAAGGAAAAAACAATTACATTTAAATGCCCATCAATGCAGCCTCATCAGTGTCCATCTGCAGCCTTGCCCATCCATCTGCAGCCTTGTCCAGTGTCATTGCAGCCTTGTCAGTGTAGCCTTGTCATTTGCAGCCTTGTAATTGCAATCTTGAAGTTTACAAATCTCGGGTCCTCTCGCCGTCCCGAGCGGAGCCGAGAGTAGCCGAGTGTACTTGGCTTGGCTCACAGTCACGCCCGGTCCCTGTGTTATGTCCATCATAGGGCGGGGCTGGGCGTGACTGTGAGCGGAGCAGAGTACACTCGGCTATGTATCTCGGCAGGGCCCCCTATTGGGCGGGGCCCATGGGCTTGAGCCCAGTCAAGCCCAATGGTAAGTCCAGCCCTGCCTAGGGAGGGATTCTAACTGTGGGGGGATGGGCTACCACTGACATGACAGCGATCACTGCTCCCAATGACAGGGAGCAGTGAGCTCTGTCATATCACTAGGCAGAACGGGGAAATGCCTTGTTTACATCTCCCCATTCTTCCGCTCTGTGACGCAATTGCGGACACCCGCGGTCATGGATCACGACGTGGGTGCCCACAATGCCGCATCTTAAAGGGGACGTACCTGTACGCCCTTTTGCCCACCCGTGGCATTCTGCTGATGTATATCGGCGTGCGGCGGTTGGGAAGGGGTTAAGGAAGGGGATTAGAACACCTATCAGGTTTTCATTTCTGTTTGTATTTTTCCTGTTTCTCGCAATACTGTTACCATTATTACCAAAAGGAAAAACATTTTTTTTTGTGGGGGGGGGGGGCTTCCTATGCAGGGCTTTTTTTCTCAGAGAATAGGTACAGGAACTCCTCCCTTCTGAGTCACCCCTTAACTCCGCCCCCTATCCACCTCCAAGCACCGTTCCTTTTAGGGAATACAGAACCAAGTAACATTTTCTGGTGCTAAGTATTTTGTATGGTGGAATTGGTAATGATAACAAGAAAGGCAGTAAGATAGATCTAGCAACAATGGACACCCCAGTGAAAATAGATCCACCCCAGGAACAGTGGACTCCCAACAGCCACCATCAATAGACCCTCCAGCAGCCAGAAACCTTAGACCCCTCTCTCAACAGTACACCCCCCCCCCCCCACAGTAACGATTGGCACCCTGCATAAGATCCATCTCCAGCAGCAATAGATTCCTGCTGAGCAACAAAAGACCTCCCTTGAAACAATAGACCCCCCCTCTGAAAAAATAGATCCCCTTTAGCAACAATAGATTTCCCAGCAGCCAACATCAATAGGCCTTCCAGCAGCCAGCAACAAAAAAAAAACTCCCTCCACAGTAGATCCTTCCCAGCAACAATAGATCTCCCACAAGCAACAGAAGACCTCCACAGCAACAATAGATCCCCTTCCTTAGCAAAAATAGATTCCCTCCAGCAAGATCTCCAAGTAGCCAGCATCAATAGACCCTATAGCACAGCCCAGCACCCCTTGCCGTTACATACAATCAGGTCTGGAGGTGCCAGAACTGCTTTCACCCCGTGTCCCTGCTGAAAAAAAGCTCTGCTCCTATGGGCACACTAACTATGGTGACCAGGAATTCCCTCACTTTGAAAGGATTTTCTCTCACTACCTATTTTTGTCAATGGGAACCGAATATGAAGGGGAATCCCCCCAATTTGCAACTACCTTTTTTACATCCAAGAAGTGTCTAATGCCCAATGACTTTCACCACCTTTGCACCCTCTATGCCTCACAACCCACCACATATTGAAGGATGTCAGCTATCTTTGGCCTTGGAGGTCCTCATTAGACTGGACAAGGCCGGACACCTTGCTACATAGAGTTGTCCTTTAAGGGTCGTAGCAGGAGGTATGTCCTATGCCTACATACTTTTGCTAATAGGTGTCCCTCGTTCCCATCTCAAAAAGTTGGGAGGTATGAGATGCTTGTTATTAAAAAAATAAAAATAAATACCTTTACAATCACTTTAAGATTTCAGTCATTATAATGGCACAGGAAACTGGGCAAGTAGCATACTTACCAAAGAAGATAGACCTGTTTCAGGTTTAACTGCACCACCAATGCCAGTTTCTATTTCAGAGTGAAACAGAAACTGGCACCAGTTCTACTCCTAATTAACAAAGGGATCATGGCAGTTTTTGTATAGAAAACTGCAGCAGACCCCCGCCAGATTGGACCAGGCATATGGGATGTGAATGGTCTGCCAGTAACCTGGACTGAATACATTACATGTGCAGAACCTGCATACTGTATAGGCAGAGAAGGCTCCTTTCTCTGCTTATATGCCTAGCTGTGACAATTGCAAGATTAACAGCTTTTTTCCCCTCTGGCTCTCAGCTGAGCAAGGGGGAGGACAGGGTGGCCAGAGTTAGCCAGAGTAAGCAGCTCTTGCTCTCTATGTCGTGTCTTGCACTCTCTTCATTCATTTCTTAGTTCTCGTTGTTAATTCACAATTTTTGTAAAAAATAGGATGTATGGGAATAATAAGTCTTTCAGGAGCTAAAGAGAATCTTTACATTCCCCAAACATGAAAATATAGTGGTACCTTCATAATCTTCTCCATCAGTTGTTTCAAACACTCTTCTTCTATAAAAGTGTTCATAATACTCCCAGATACCCAACTTGGGTCCCTAGCCCTGTTGCCAAGTGCAAACCTACCAGATTGAAATTTACTGACACGACACCCAAAATTGACTGGCAAAGCCATGTTTTTACTGGCATTTCTAAAAGTTACAAAATGACAGTTGAAAGTGCAAATTTCAGTATGCGCTGGGGAGCCGCCACTAACGGCATGATCGCTGTTAGCAGCGGCACGCTCAGTGCTCCTGCGCGCCGCTGTCTACGGCTCATGCACCATAGACAGCAGTGCCTGTCTTTTGCAAATATGTAAAATATATGTTTATATAAAATGTATTGAACCTACAAGTAAGCCTTAATCTAGGCTTACCTGTAGGTAAAAGTGGTCTGTAAGGGTTTACAGCCACTTTAATGAAGCGCCCATCAAATGCAGCCTCTCCAGTGCCCATCAAACGCAGCCTCTCCATCGCCCATCAAATGCAACCTTACCAGCACCCATCAAATGCAGCCTCACCAGCACCCATCAAATGCAGCCTCTCCAGCACCCATCAAATGCAGCCTCACCAGCACCCATGAAATGCAGCCTCTCCAGCACCCATCCAGTGCAGCCTCTCCAGCGCCCATCAAATGCCACCTCTCCAGTGCCCATCAAACGCAGCCTCTCCATCGCCCATCAAATGCAACCTTACCAGCACCCATCAAATGCAGCCTCACCAGCATCCATCAAATGCAGCCTCTCCAGCACCCATCAAATGCAGCCTCTCCAGCACCCATCAAATGCAGCCTCACCAGCACCCATGAAATGCAGCCTCTCCAGCACCCATCCAGTGCAGCCTCTCCAGCGCCCATCAAATGCCACCTCTCCAGTGCCCATCAAATGCAGCCTACCAGCGCCCATCAATGAATGTATGCTTGCTTCCTATCATTTGGGAGTTGGGACACAGACACAGTCCTCTGCCGCCGCTGCACCTCTGACACTATGCGCGAATGGAGCAGCAACTGCCTGCTGATGCTGAGACTTAGTTGCTTGCTGCAGAGAGCAGCAGAGAGTAGGACCACCAGTGGCCGGGCACCCTAGGCAGCAGTGTGCCCTAGGTGGCTGCCTAGTTTGCCTAGCGGTAGCACCAGCACACTTCCCACAGGTTTGTTCTTGTATGCAGAGAGACTACACATGACTGTAACAAGAAAGGCAGCAGTGCCTAAAAGCGTATACAAAGGAGTTCAGGAGAGGAAAAACAAACGTCAAGTGTGCATGAGGCCTTAATGGTTTACCGTTTTTTATTTTTACTGAAGGCAGAAAATCCCTTTAACACTGTTATAGAAAGACATGACCTTAAAACTCTTATTCTTCATTCCTGGCTGTTAAGGGAATGAAAAATGATGAATTGCATATTAAAAGTAGAAAGATAAAAAATATATTTGACATGCACTGTCTTATTCTTCCAAATATAGGCTCACATGTGTTATACATCTGTGTGTGTGAAGTGCTATGGAAAGGAAGAAATAGGGAAATGTGTACATCAGAAGAGAGACTTGGGATCCAACCTGAGGTCAGCTGAGCCGTTATAAATCGGTGTCTGTTACACTGATTTTCTATAAGCCAGGAACCCTAGGAAAGCAGCGAAATATATTGTTGAACTATATACTGTACATGGTAACTGACTGTTTTACCTGGCAATGAAATAGTAATAATTAAGTTCAGCAAGTCTAGCAATTCAGACAACTCTTGCAGACAGCATGGGCAAATCTTGGACCTTCATTACAGTAAAAGCAAAGTTATATCAGGAACATTACCGCCAGTCTTTTTATTGGAAAATAAAGTACCAAAAGCACAGAGATGCTGTCATCCCTCTGCTAATTCTGCCATCAGCAGGTGCATTGCAATGATTATTAAGCTACAAGCACAGGCTCTTCCTATCCCGTCCCGAGGTATATTGAAATCTGATGTTCCTGTTAAGGCCAATGGTTTAATGCCTAGAATGCAAGAAGACTGCGTTCCCAGCATTCATCTCGGGGCACATACTGCCTTAAACCTTAGTACCGTGCACCATCCATCCCCATCCAGCCGCAGCAAGTGTTAGCCTTTTATAGACTTTTACAGGATGCCAGCAGCAGGGCTGGATGTAAGACTGCCACCCCATAAAAACCTGAACACATAATTAGACAGGTTCTGTGGCTGATTAAGGTGGTAATGAACTTCCTTCCTGCCCAGGCCATTTTTCAGCTTTCAGTGCTGTCTCACTTTGAATGACAATTGCGCGGTCGTGCTGCACTGTACCCAAACAAATGTTTTTATAATTTTCTTTATACAAATAGAGCTTTCTTTTGGTGGTATTTAATCACTTTTTCCCCAAAAAAAGACCAAAAGTTTTGAAAAAAAATGTTTTTTACTTTTTTTCTGTCAGTAAATTTTGTAACTAAGTAATTTTTTGCCTTCACTGATGTGCGCTGATGAGGCGGCACTGATAGGCTGAACTGGTGAGCATTGATGAGGTGCCACTTATGGGCACTTATTAGGTGGCACTGATGAGGAGGTACTAATATGCTGCACTTAAGGGCACTGATAGGTGGCACTGTAATGTGGCACTGATGAGCACTGATAGGTGTCACTGATGAGCACTGTTAGGTGGCACTGATAGGCACTAATAGGCGGCACTGGTGGGCACTGATCGGCGACATGGATAATAGACGGTACTTATGGGCACTGATGAGCATTGATGGGTGACACTGATGGGCGACACTGATGGGCATTACTGATGGGCATTGATTGATAGCAGTGATAGGCATTGATGGGCAGCACTGATAGGCGGCACTGATTGCCAGCACTGACTGGCATTGCTAATGGACACTGATTGGTGTCACTTGTGGGCAGTGGTGGGCACTGATTGCTGCCACTGGTGGGTACTGATAGCTGGCATTGGTGGGCACTGATTTGTGACAATATATTGCAATATTGTGATTACATTCCTAGATGTCCCCCTGCGTGGAGATGCCGCTGATCAGCTCTCCTCACCATACACTCTGTCAGTGTGAGGCGAGGACAGCCGATTACCGGCACTTCCTTATTTACATATGACTGGCTGTGATTGGACACAGCCGATCACATGGTTAAAGAGCTGCGGACGCGGCTCTTTACAGAGATTGGGGTCGTGCCATGTTCTAGCAAAATTGGGGTCCTGACGGCATCCCAGAATGTGAGCCGCACCGCCCTGCCGTCAAATGACGGCAAACAGTTAAACTCACTTGGTGCTTTATCTACATTAAATTAGCCTCAGAACCTGTGTAATTACTATGTGTTCAGGTTTAAAGGTATTAAGTGGCAACCCTAGCTGGATGGGGCACCTTCTGCTAGTACCTAATTGCCAGAACCTCATGCACAGGATCTAAATGTGTTCAGAAGGCATTACAAACACATATAATGGTTTTCCTATGGTGCCATTCACACTAATTGCTCATCTGCTGTGAATGGGTGTCTGGGCAGCCTTTTTCAACCAGGGTGCCCAGGCACCCTGGCGTGCCTTGTGGTTTCTTCAGGGGTGCCTTGACAAAATCCCTAAAAATTGCCCAGACATTTTATACAAGTCGACGTGTGGATAAATCCAACCTTCTAGCTGTCGGCATCCTAACAACCAATGACATCATCAGCTGATAAGGATGTCAGTTGCCTGCACAGCATCCTTTTTTCCCCTCTCCTGCCTTTCTCTATCAGCATTGGGGTCACATTAGCTGATTTATGAAGAAAAACTGAGGGAGAAAAGAAACATCAATCTGTACCAGACAGTAATCAGTACCAGTTTTTAAAAGTGTATTTGCTTTGGAAGAATAACCTCTAACGTTGAGTATGGGTGTCTTACGTGTGGATGTTCCTGCATGTTGTATAACTATTGGAATAGATTTTACATTTTAATATGGGGTTCCTGAAGACTGTCCATAATTTTTAAAAGGTTCCTGACGGAAAAAAGTCAATAGAAACCCTGCTCTATGGCTTTATGTACACTACAGCCCCTAAACTTGAGTTTAGGAGCTTTTGATGTTTTTTTGCCAAAGCTCCTAAACTCAACTCCATAAAAGCCTATGGGGGGATTTACTAGAACTGGAGAGTGCAAAATTTGTCGTAGCTCTGCATAGAAACCAATCAGCTTCCAGGTTTTATTATGAAAGCTTAATTGAACAAGCTGATGTTAGAAGCTCATTGGTTACCATGCACAGCTGCACCAGATTCTGAATGCTCCAGTTTTAGTAAATCTCCCCCAATGTGTAAATGTACACATAGGCTTTTAGGATTGTTTAGAAGCTGCTGCAGTTAGGTTCAACCTCCCTCAACCTACCTCTCCTGAATGCGATTTTGCTGCATTTTGCGTTTTCCCATGGCCAGTGGTCAAACTAGGCTATGTAGTCCAAAAGACACTTTAGCGCTAAATCCAAGGGGAATCTTTAATCCTGCTTCTTTCCACAATGCCTATCAAGGGTGCAGCCCTCTACAGAACCAGGAAGTCTTCCAAACCAACTGCAAAAAACATACAGGAGGGACCAACCACCTTGTGAATTACCTTGATCAATTTTATTAAATCCACATAGACAAATGGTATCCATTTGTCTATGTGGATTTAATAAAATTGATCAAGGTAATTCACAAGGTGGTTGGTCCCTCCTGTATGTTTTTTGCAGTTGGTTTGGAAGACTTCCTGGTTCTGTAGAGGGCTGCACCCTTGATAGGCATTGTGGAAAGAAGCAGGATTAAAGATTCCCCTTGGATTTAGCGCTAAAGTGTCTTTTGGACTACATAGCCTAGTTTGACCACTGGCCATGGGAAAACGCAAAATGCGGCAAAATCGCATTCAGGAGAGGTAGGTTGAGGGAGGTTGCCAATAAAAAACATCAAGCAAACATGATCTGCTCCAGCTTGAACGCAATGTGATTCGTCCTAGGAACAGATGGTTGGCCAGCTGATGCATTTCGGGGGTCATGCCCCTTTCCTCAGATCTCAAACTAGGCTATGTGCATGTAGTACCCTCTAGTGCTAGGTTGCTACAGTAGTCAGGTTTTCTGTAGTGTCTGTAAATTTCAGGTTTGGCTGGCAGCCAAGCCTGTTTGTTTTGATCTGGGTTAGGAGTGACTCAGGCAGAGCTGGGTGACTCACAGGCAGCATCATTGAGACCTCACACTTTATTCCAGAACATGCTGGAATCTTCTGGAAAGGAAGGAGGAGAGGAGAGGTGGAGCTGCCTGGAGTATTCTAAGGAGCCTTAACCAATGCCCAACTTGGATTGGCTGGGAGCAGGCCTCCTTAAATACTCAAGGTCAGCCCAGCTGGTGAGGAGTTGTTTGAGTGGAAGCCAGTGGTGTGGACTGTGGTGTCATGGGCAGTGGAGAGAGAGAGCTACAGCCAAGAGGGCTGACAGGGCCTGAAGATGTGGATCTGGGATCAGTAGCCACGTGAGATAGCAACAACCAGCTGCCCATACGGGGGTACCACTACATGTACATGAAACCTAAGCATGGGTAAATGCATGTAAACATATATAAACCTTGCACACAGGGCACTGGAAGGTGGTAACAACAGATGCCAGCCTTTCGGGTTGGGGAGCAGTCCTGGACAAAGTGACTGTCCAAGGGAAATGGTTCAGAGTTGAAAAGGCCTTGCCCATCAACATCCTAGAGATTCGGGCAGTACGTTTGGCTCTGAGGGCCTGGACGTTCAGGTTACGGGGTTGTCCTGTCAGGATCTAATCCGACAATTCCACAGCAGTGGCCTATATCAATCACCAAGGAGGCACCAGGAGTCACACTGCCCAGAGGGTGGTAAACCATATCTTAGCTTGGGCATAGAAGCATGTACCTTGCCTATCGGCAATCAATCTTCATTCCAGGAATCTTCCTGGCTATATGCTAAAGATGGGGGACCCCAGACATAGATCTATTGGCATCCAGGTTCAATAAAAACCTTGACAACTTTGTGTCAAGGACAAGGGATCCACTCGCTTATGGGACAGATGCATTGGTGACCCCGTGGGATCAGTTTTCACCGATTTATGCATCCCCGGTATTCAGATGCTACCACGGCAACTACTACGGCAGGATCAAGCAGGAAAGGAAGCCGGTGGTTCTTTCAGCCCGTTCGTTGCCCAGAAGATCTTGGTATGCATAGATCGTAAAAATGGTGGTAGGGGACCTATGGACCCTTCCACCAAGTCCAGACCTGCTCTCGCAGGGACCAGTATTCCATCCTACCTTACAAACTCTAAATTTAACGGTTTGTCTATTGAAACCCACATTCTAAAGAATCACAGGCTTTTCGGGTCAGTGGATCTATGTTGGTTAATGTGAGGAAACCGGCTTCCAGAGCCATATATTATAGAGTCTAGAGGGCATATGTTTCCTAGTGTGAATCCAAGGGTTGGCATCCTCAGAAGCATGTCATAGGTAAAATTCTTGCCTTTCTGCAATTAGGGTTTGAGATGAAGCTGGCCTTGAGTACTATCAAGGGTCAGGTCTCGGCCTTATTGGTATTATTTCAAAGACCACTTGCTTTGCATTCCTTGGTCTGGGTTTTTATGCAGGGGGCAACATGGCTTAATCCACCAGTTAGGTCACTCTTAAACCCTTGGGACTTGCACTTAGTCTTGTCAATATTACAAAAACAACCTTTTGAGCTGATACGGCATATTTCCTTCATCCTTTTGACAAGGAAGTTAGTTTTTCTGGTTGCTATATCCTCTGTAAGATGGGTATCAGAGTTGGCCGCTCTTTCTTGTAAAGGGCCATATTTAGTTATTCATAAGGACAAGGTGGTGTTGTGTCCTCATTCAAGCTTTCTGCCTAAAATGGTGTCAGGTTTTCATCTGAACCAACATAGTATTCTAGCTTCATTTTTCCAGATCCCTGTTCTATGGAAGAGAAGTCACTACATTCCTTTGATGTATTGAGAGCAATCAAGGTCTATTTAAAGGCGAATGCTCAGTTTAAAAAAACTGATGTTATATTTGTATTGCCAGAAGGTCCTAGGAAAGGACAGGCAGCGTTGAAATCCAGTATTTCTAGATGGATTTGGGAAGTTATTATTCAGGCTTATGCTTTAAGGGGGGGGGGGGGGGGAATCCCACCTTTTCAAATCAAAGCGCACTCTACCAGGGCAGTTAGTGCTTCATGGGTAGTGCATCACCATGCCTCCATGGCTCAGATCTGCAAGGCCGCAACTTGGTCTTCAGTCTATACATTCACTAGATTCTATTAGGTGGATGTAAAAAGGCATGAGGATATCGCTTTTGGGCACAGTGTGCTGCAGGCGGCAGTATAGGTCCTCAAGTCTAGTGGCGCCCTGTTTTGTTTGTGTCACCCTCCCCTCAGATAGCATTGCTTTGGGACATCCCACATAGTAATTACTATCCCGTGACGTACAATAAAGAAAATAGGATTTTTATAACAGCCGACCTGTAAAAATCCTTTTCTTGGAGTACATCATGGGACACAGAGGTCCCACCCCTCTTTTGGGATATATGTATATTGCTTTGATGCAAACACTGAGATACTCCGAGTATGGGAGGGGTTTGATAGGGATTGAACTTCCTGTCTTGGGTGTGCCAGAGTCCATCACTGTCATGGTTATGCAGTGATCTTCCTGTGTTTGCTTACCTTCCCTCATGTCTTTAGACTAAGAAGCCAGCCACTTCCACATGGTGGTTTTTATAACCTCTCCTCTAAGCATGGCTCCACCCCAGGCCCTATCAGGGAGCCCTATATTAACCTGTGCACTGCAGGCCTCAGTGCTGATCAACCATTGTGTATTCTTTGTGTGTTAGCTTCCGCTTTCCTGCCGTGTGCTCAGCTACTGGTTTCCATTACAGACTTTGGCTTGTCTTGACTATCCTTGTTTGCCTGTGATCCTGACCTTTTGGCGTGTACCCGACTATTCTTGTCTGCTTGTGGCCCCGACCTTGGCTTTGTCCCTCATCCCTATCCTCCTGTTGCCTACTGTGGGTGTGAGCTGGGGGACCCTGGGGGTCGTGACCTGGAGCCAGTTGCAGCCAAGTCCATCCTCACCACTGGAGGCTCTGGTGAACACCTGCTGGCTCTTAGACTCCGCGCCCCAGGGAATCTCACGCTCTATCCCCAGTGGGATCTGTCCTCCTTCTGCAGCAGTCAGCCGTAGGGTCCACAACCTTGCGGTGCACTCTGGATCCCTACGGTGTGCACCTGTCACCTCGCCTTAAGGTGACCTGACAGTTTGATCAGCCATGGACCCGGCTGATGTGCCGCTTCCTACAGATGATCCATTGCAGAGCTTAGTTCGGCGACTTGAGACCCAAGAATCGCATCAGACCCAGGTGATGCGATTCCTTCAGGATTTGGCATCCCATTTTGAACAGGTTCAGGCCTCATTAGGACCCCCAGTTCAACAACCTCAACCGCTATCTGCTGCTGCACCTATCGCATCAGTCACAGCCACACATTCATTACTACTACCAGCTCTGGTCCGTTTCTCTGGGGACTCCAAGGCTTGCAGGGGGTTCCTTAGCCAGTGCACTATTCATTTTGAACTTCAGCCCCAAAACTTCCTGTCCGATCGGGCAAAAGTCGCATATATCATATCCCTCCTGTCTGGCGAGGAGTTAGCTTGGGCCGCCCCTCTGTGGGAACTGAATGATCCAGTGGTTTCTAGCCTGTCTGATTTCTTGAAACTTTTTCGGAATATCTTCGAGGAACCGAGTCGTGTCTCCTCAGCGGCTAGCGCTCTTTTACGTCTTCATCAAGAGTCCGCGTCTGTGGGACAGTATGCTCTTCAGTTCCGTATCCTCACAGCTGAATTGAGCTGGAATAATGAGGCCCTAGTTGCAACCTTTTTACATGGCTTCTCTGATAGAGTGAAGGATGAATTAGCAGGAAGATCCCTTCCTGCTGATCTGGACAGTGTCATCGCCTTGTGTAACCAGATCGATATTCGCTTTCAGGAGAGGGCTCTGGAAAAAAGACGCCAACACTCCCCGTTCTTTAGGCAACCTGAGCCCCCAGTCCCTTCTCTTCGTTCCGAGGAGGACCCCCTGCCTACCGAGGAACCTATGCAATTGGGCTGGACTAAGTTATCTCCCGAAGAACGTGCTAGGCGCAGAACTCTGGGCCTATGCCTCTATTGTGGGGCCAAAGGTCATTTCCGTGACACTTGTTCTCTTCGTCCGGAAAAACGCTCAGGGCTAATACATCTGGAAGGTGGAGTATTAGACCCTGAAATGTCACCTTCACCTTCTCGTCTTCTCCTTTCTGTGTTGCTTCATGTTGGTGCTTCCTCTCGTTCGGTCTCAGCACATCTGGATTCCGGAGCCGCTGCTAATTTCTCGGATTGGGAAACTGCATTCTCCATGAGACTTACCCTTTTGCCCCTTACAACACCATTGGTGGTCTTGGCGATTGATGGCATGGTTCTCCCAGGGGGCCCTATCCGCTTCCAGACTATTCCTGTTAAGATGTCAGTAGGGAAACTCCACCAGGACTGGATATCCTTCCTTGTCTTACCTAAGGCTTCATCTCCTATCATATTAGGTCTTCCTTGGTTACGGCTCCATTCTCCACACGTTGACTGGTCTGCTGGACAGATCCTGGCTTGGGGTTCCTCCTGTTCCTCTTCCTGCTTACTCAAGGGTACCCCAAAGGAGAGACTTTCTGTTTCCACCATCCCAGTATCTTCTGCTTTTCCTGCTGTATATAGCGATCCCTGCGATACGTCCTGCAATAGTCGGACTGGTGCACTCTCTGGGTTATGTGGTACTCTGGATGAGGAGCCCACCTATGAACCTGAGTCGATCATTCACTCCAGTTCGCATAACCATTTACCTTTGCCTGTCCCTAATCTCCCTTGGACGCACAGCCAGGCTAACTTGTCTGCAAGTTCCAGAGTCGCTATGCCTTGTGATGCGATTGAGATGGTCGCTACATCTGACAATACTATTCAGTCGGCCTCTGCACCACTTATGCCAGTCCAGCCCATGCCCAATGAGCTTCCTGCTTCTTGTTCAGGACCTTCTGTGACCCAGCCTCACCCTACTGCTACTATGTCCGTTCAAACCCATTTAAGAGGCTCAATCCATCCTTTGAATAGAATACCTCATTCGGCCAGGAGGGGTTTTCAATCTTTTTCTCAGGGTACTCTGCATTCTGTTTCTGTTTCAGCTACGCAGCTTGACTCTTGTGACATGTCACTTTCTATCCAACCTGACCTCAGGGATCCACTGACCTCTGCCCAGTCTGGTGGTCCGGTTATGGATGCCCAACTCATCTTTAAGGGTCTGGGGGACCCTGCTCAGACTCCTGATCTTCTCATGCCCTTACCCATTCCTAAAAAGCCTTTAGTCCTCAAGTCCCCTCGTCCTCTCCCTACCTCTGTTTCGGTCTCTGAGGATAATCTAAAATACAAGGTTAGTCAAGTTTTGGATTCCCGGCTCCGTAAAGGCATTCTTCAGTACCTCGTACTTTGGAAAGGGTTGGGTCCTGAGGAGAGGTCTTGGATCACTGCATCTGTCTGTTAAGGAGGTTCCATCTGGAGTTTCCCTTTAAGCCTGGACCCAGGCAGGGAAGGGGGAGGCCTCGTAAGAGGGAGGGTACTGTCATGGTTATGCAGTGATCTTCCTGTGTTTGCTTACCTTCCCTCATGTCTTTAGACTAAGAAGCCAGCCACTTCCACATGGTGGTTTTTATAACCTCTCCTCTAAGCATGGCTCCACCCCAGGCCCTATCAGGGAGCCCTATATTAACCTGTGCACTGCAGGCCTCAGTGCTGATCAACCATTGTGTATTCTTTGTGTGTTAGCTTCCGCTTTCCTGCCGTGTGCTCTGCTACTGGTTTCCGTTACCGACTTTGGCTTGTCTTGACTATCCTTGTTTGCCTGTGATCCTGACCTTTTGGCGTGTACCCGACTATTCTTGTCTGCTTGTGACCCCGACCTTGGCTTTGTCCCTCATCCCTATCCTCCTGTTGCCTACTGTGGGTGTGAGCTGGGGGACCCTGGGGGTCGTGACCTGGAGCCAGTTGCAGCCAAGTCCATCCTCACCACTGGAGGCTCTGGTGAACACCTGCTGGCTCTTAGACTCCGCGCCCCAGGGAATCTCACGCTCTATCCCCAGTGGGATCTGTCCCCCGTCTGCAGCAGTCACCCGTAGGGTCCACAACCTTGCGGTGCACTCCGGATCCCTATGGTGTGCACCTGTCACCTCGCCTCAAGGTGACCTGACAATCACCTGAAGGTGGCCTATAACCCACATAGTAATTACTATGGTGCGCTGTGTCCCGTGATTTTACAGTTAAGCTGTTTTATAAAAATAACAAACATGCCTATAATAGTTTTGCACAGAGCAGCCACGATTCTCCTCTTCTGGGGTTCCTCACCTGCTCTCCAGGCCCATCCTCTTCATTGGGTACCCCCAAGGAAAGCCATCTTAACTGAGGGCACCCATGTGGGCATGCTCCCAAGTCCTGCTGCTGCATGCATTGGTAAGCCCCCCCCTTCCTGTGTCATTGGATTTGATTGACAAGCAGTGGGAGCCTATGGCTCCTGCTGCTATCAATCTGCCCAATCAGGAGAGAGACAGTGGCTGGAGCCACTGCACTCGTGCACATCACTGGATTGGGCTTAGGTAATAAAAAGGAGGGGGGGGGGGGTAAGCTGCAGCTACAGAGTGGCTTTACAACCACTTTAAACAGGACTGGGTTATTGCTTATATTCTTACTTAAACTACACACTAAGCATCTATAAATAAAATGCTATATGTGTTTTATGTTTGAGAGCCTAGAACATTATTCTCATCTTCCTAGATGCCCAATACATTACTGGCTCATATTTATTCTTTCCATAAAATATGATCTGTATAATCTCTGTCATTTACAACAATAATTTTATTGCTAGAATTAATAATTAATACAGCCAGTAAAGCTCCAGGGATGATGAAATTCTTACCTATAAATTTTTATGAGGTTGCGAATAACTTGAACTACAAGAACAGCTGTGCGGAACTTCTGGATGTACTGCAAGAGAGGATGAGAGATTATTACACCTTCAGGAGACCATTTTTATATTAGGTTAATTTGATGTACAATGGTTATTAAAGGCCACCTCTTCCTAAATATGATTCCAGCGATTTGTGGGTGCCGTCACATGCTGGCTTCTTAAAGTAAACCTGTGTATAGACTAGGGTTGCCACCTTTTCTTCAAGCCAAACCTGAACACTTTAACTGCAGCATTTATTTGGGGGGGTATACGCTATAAGATTGTAAAAGACCTGGGACACTTTTGGTGGCCTGAAAGTGAGTAGTAATGTGGCGCATAGCTCGCCGCAGCAAACAGTGCATGTGGCTGAATTGTGAGTGTTCTGCATGGAATGCAGGGGTCAGATATGTCCTGGGGAGAGGGCTAGTGCTAGCAGGGGGGTGGGGAGAGTTAGATATGTGCTGGGGGGCAGTAGCAGCTGGTGCTCAAATTTTTTTTGGGGGGCGCAAACAAACTGAAAAATTCTGAAAAAACCCCCCCCCCCGTCAATTGCAGTCTCACTGTGCCCTATCAAATGCAGCCATTCTGCCCCATCAAATGCAGCCATTGTGCCCCATCAAATGCAGCCATTGTGCCCCATCAAATGCAGCCATTGTGCCCCATCAAATGCAGCCATTGTACCCATCAAATGTAGCCACTGTGCCCATCATATGCAGCCACTGTGCCCATCATATGCAGCCTGTGCCCATCATATGCAGCCTGTGCCCATCATACAGCCTCTGTGCCAATGATACAGCCTCTGTGCCAATCATACTGTGAAGGAATGTAATGTACATACTGATAATCAGAAAATGCCTATTTGCTTATGTGTATACATGTTTCTATGCAAGTCCTTACTTATTATATAGTATACAGGTTCCCGGTTCTGTTTGGAACTAAAGATGGCGGGTACCCCCTGTCTCCCACACATTAGAAGAAGGGGGACGTGACGACAGAACCAGCTTCAAACAAATTTCAAGCATCAAATCTCTCCATTTCTCTTGTATTTCAACCAATGAAATGTACCTATAATGCCGCGTACACACGACCAGACTTTTCGAGGGAATAAGTCTGACAGACTTTCAACGGAGTTCTGACGGAGTTCTGACAGAGTTCTGACGGACTTTTCGAATGAATGGACTTGGCCACACACAATCACACCAAAGTCCGACGGATTCGAACGTGATGACGTATGACTGGACTAGAATAAGGAAGTTCATAGCCAGTAGCCAATAGCTGCCCTAGCGTCGGTTTTAGTCTGTCAGACTAGCACACACACAAGCGGATTTCTCAGTAGGAACTGGGTCCGGCAGAGTTCTGTCAGAAAAATTTGAAACATGTTCCATTTCTAAAGTCTGTCAGACTTTTGCAAATCAAAAGTCCGCTGCAGCCCACACACGTTCGAATAGTCTGTCGGAATCATTCCGTCAGACTTTTGATGTTGAAAAGTCTGGTCGTGTGTACGGGGCATTAGACTGACATAGCAATGACGTATCTTTGTGTATAAAACATTAACACCGCCCAGGAATAAAGTAGAAGTGTAAGAAGTAACCGATCTGAATGCTGTGTCAGAGAGTTTTGCTTCTAGAATGCATGCATGTACACACTTTTTAATTAGAAACAGCAGCAGATAACCTTGAACTAGATTGTAGTTCTTATCTATTACAATACGGCCACTGTGCCCATCATATGCAGCTTCTATGCCCGTCATACAGCTTCTGTGCCCATCATATACAGCCTCTGTGCCCATCATATGCAGCCTGTGCCCAGACAGGTTGTTATAGACATTGTGGAGAAATTCAGCTTAAAAATGTACAACAGAGGCACTAAAATCTCAGCTATTTCCCTATTAATTTCTATTTCTTCAGGATTTTGGCAGCATACCTGTCCTCTTTTGTAAACACAGCAAGTGTGTCTAAGCACCTGGTGCACAACATGCACCCTAGGAGACGCATGAGGCCATTGGTGCACCTGCAGACAGTGGTCTTTGCTTTCCTTACTTACTTAGGCTAGTGAAGGAAACAATTACATTGGCTTCTAGTAGTCTAGTGGCTAGGTTTATTTCTTTAACACTGTCCTACCTTATCTGTGCTGTCCATCTCTTTTATCTTTTTAAGCTTTTTTTCTCTGATATTCTATAGTGGAGCTTGCTAAGAGAAATGTCAAATGTTGCACAAATTATTGTCAAAGGTGCTGTAGGGAGAACAAAAGAGGAATCTGTCATTTGTAAAATAATTCTAATAGCTGTGATCACAAGCGATCTTATATGATGTGTGTCCAATCTCTAACAGTCTCCTGAAGCATGGTCACTAGTCTCCATCAACTCATGTCTACTGTCTTTGACCATCTCCTGTTGCATGCGTGCATTCTCTGACAGCTTTCTGTAGCATTATGCTCAACAAATATTTATATGCGGTCCTTTCGCAATGTCAGGGGCTTCACTTCGAGCCTCCTACATCAAGAAAGTTAATTACCACTAGAAACCTGGCTTTGCAGTGTTTGCTGTGACCTTTGAGACTGAATTACTGCACACTACATGCAGTGATATAGTGATCAGTGGGGGCTTGTTTTAAAATTCTGTTACTGCTTGTTTAGAATATATTGCCCATAATCTGGACACAGGTGCACATTAAGACTAATGTCACACAGGAGATTCTGCTGATGGCAACACAGGATCAGCAAAAGGATGGAAAAAATGGAAATCTCTACCCTTCCTAGACTATAAGGCAGGCCATAGAGCTATTGTGTTATGCCGGCGGGAAAGACGTCCCTGCCAGGGGGACACAGTGATTATTGCTATCAGCTATAGCCACTGGCAATAATTGGATGTAAAAATCTGGCATGCTGGTTTTACCCAATTCTATTGATGGATTGGATGAATGAGGTTTGAATCTCAACCGATCCCTTCTGAACTGGTGAGATTCTAACCATCTATGGTCGGCTTAACATTGCCGAATTTCCAGAGAGGAACAAGAGATAACAGATAAGTGGCTCTATAGCAATCCTCTGATTTATGATATGTCATCAGCATCAGGATTGCTCATCTGACACCACCTTATATCATTTAGGTATGTTGGTGGTGAGATACACTATATGGCCAAGTATTTGTGGACATCTGACCTATGTGAGCTTGTTGGACATCTTACTCCAAAGCCATCTGCATTAATATGGAGTTAACTCTAACAGCCTGAGCCTGTTGCAATGTTAGTATAGCGATCTCTCCGCTGATCTATTGTGTTTTGACAGGGAGACTAGCCCCCTCCGCCAGATCACAACGGTTAGCGCTCGCAACCATTGGCTGCGAACACTGATCAGATGCCAGTTGGCTGTTAGTTTCCCAGCATGCCCACTGGGCAGAAGTAAAATGTTAGGCCGGCTTCTTTCAGACAGGCTGCTGTACACACTGGTCAAATGTTGGCCGGTCTCTGTTGAACCGGCTGATTCCAGCCAGTATTTGGCTCATGTGTACTAGCCTTAAGGGTCAATAGGACCTGAACCAGGGAAGCTGTACCCAAAAAAGGCAGGCAGAGCATAACAGATTAGTCAGTAGTATTGCTTGGGTTCTCTCTGCAGCGGATCTTTTCCAAACTAGCCTGAATTGTTAATTCCTTTGTGGAGGCTGTCATCATGGTAGAGTTAGGGCTTTGTTTCCTCATATGAAATCTGCTTTGATGACTAGTGATCTGATGACTGGTCGGAGAATATTTAGGAAGCAGCAGGTAACATAGAAGAAGCACAGATCCACAGAATGAATGAAGTATGGAAAGTTATGCTCTGCAGGTCCTCAGATACAACTGCGTAGTGACATCACCAAAACTTAACCCAAATCTCTTGGGACTAGCATTGACAGACACCAGTGCCTTAGATGATCTTACACTGCAGATATACTGTACAGCTATGAGGCTACAGGTACATATATCAGGAAGTGTATTATTATTTCTTAGCATGAATTAAAGTGTTTTTTAAAGGCAAGATGCTTTTTACCTTAATGTATTCCCTGCATTAAAGTAAAAAAATGTCTCAGTGGCTGTATCGTCCCCCTCACCACCCTATATACTTACTCGAGTCCTATCTCAATACAGCACTGTGTCTATCTGCAGCCAGTGCTGCTCTCTCCCTCTTCACACAGACACAGAGGCAGCAGCAGGAGCCACTGACTCCTGCTGTTTTCAATCAAATCCTGTGAGGAGGGAGCAGGGGTTGGGGGGTGGGACCAAGCCACACTGTGTGTCTATAGATGTACACAGCCTGGCTTGGGAGAAAAGCCGCACATGGACCATAGGAAGCGCCTTGCTACTTACACTGTCCACTACCCTACTGACACTGTTCACTGCTCTACTGACTGACACTGTCCACTTTTAAAGGTAGGCTATAAAAAATAAAAAATAAATTGGCCCTATTATATGAATGTCAGTTGGGGACCTTGGATTGTTGGCTCCTTGAGGGTAGGGATCAATGTATAAGGTGCAATGTATGTGTGGAGCGCTGCATAAATTGATAGCGCTATATTTGTACCTTAAATAAATAATAATAATAGGTGAGCATCTTAATGAGACACAATGTATAGGGAAAGGGACAATTGTAGACACGCACCCACACTCACTCAGGTTGAACTGGATGGACTGGTGGACTGGACTGCAAATATTAGAGGGCCCCTCGCGGGCTCGCCTCGCTCGGCACGCTTCGGGCACGGCCTCGCTTCGCTCGGCACTTTTTATTCCAACTCTATATCCACTTGGATGGTGGGGCTAGAACCTGGACTCACGGCGCAGTACACAGTGGACACTATCCGACGGGGGACACTATCCGGCAGGACAGCGGCACCCAGCAGCAGTCTCAGGCTTTTTGGATATCCACAAAGGTGAGGTTTTTGCAAGTAAATAACATGCTTAAAATGAATTACATGCACATACTGTATAATCTAATAGTTAAAATGAATAGTCTGCCAGCGGGGTCTCTTTAGATGGGTTACAAACAACTGGCCAGGAAAGGGAGTTTGAAAAGAAAAAAAAAACAGCCCTTCTCAAATTTTGGGCAATTTCCACCCAGCAGCATTCAGTCCTCGCCTGGTCTTACATTTTCTGATAAAACATCACTTTTTATTGTAGATCAGCATAATTTTGACTGTGTTAAAATTACACAGAAACTGTCACCTGAAATCTCAATGACAAAAACAAGACTGAAACAGTATTGGATTTTAGACTAGCTGTCTGCCAAGTGGCACTTTTATAAATCTCTGAAACGACATATAAAAATTTCTTTCCACATTACAATATTTACTGAATAAACCCATTTTCTATTTCTTATTTGACTTGGCTTCTGTACTCTGTTCTTTCAGTTTCAACAGATGTAATAAAGTTTATTTTTCTCAAGGACTCGGCCTTTCTGTCAGGCGGAATCATCTCACACCGTTTCTCTCTGAGGATCCGTCACAAATTACTGAGCCCAATATTTCATCTTTCAAAGACCTCGTCTTCATTGTCCTTTGTCTGCTGTTCCTCACTCCAATAAATATTTCTTTTCATTCTGCTAGTCTAGTAGGAAAATACAGGTATTATATCATTTATATCACCTTATCTCATAAGGAGTTCAAATGTGGAACAGGGCAGTGAGGCAGCCAATCTGTTTGTTGGGTCACTACGTGCGTTTAAAATACTAGACATGTGGAAAAGGCATTTATAAGGATTGAAATATTATCCTTCACACATGAAAGTGCCAGATCTGAGAGAGGATTGCTGCACTGCATCACATTAGGAGAAAGACAACATTGTCTTTTGTAGTCATTGAAAGGCACAGGCCAAGGTCAGATTGTAGCGCCCCATCAGCCTAAAATCAGATTGTAGCACCCCATAGCGGTGGTTGATAAACAAGGTCCTGTGCCAGGGGTTTTACTGTTAAACATGAACAAATTAGGTCTGGGTTACCTCCTTCTGGCAGCTGGGTTATTCATTGTTATTATGCAACATCTGGTGCCTGTCAGATTGTAAGTGGCCACAAGGCCCAAGAAAGCAACCAACCTCACAGTCCATGGGTGGTTTACCTGGTTCTCCCATCTATATACAGAGACTTAATTTGGGCAAAGCTTTTACAGGACAGTCTTTCTCTTGCACTCCAGAACAACAGTGGAATCCTCAACGCAGTGTCTAATTGTCACAATGCTACAGGTGTTAGCCCACAGGTGAGCAGGTGACACAGGATCCCCAGGGCGTGAAATCTAAGGGCCAGACGGTATTCTGCCAGGGACCCACTCACGGGAATTTGGACTTTCACTCTGCTTGTGAGTAGAGTACCTGAAGAGACAGTGCAGGCCCAGATGGATGGAGCAAAAGGAGAGCTGGATAATGGTCAGGGTGGAGTGCGGACAAATGTAATATGGAGAACTAGCTGAGTCGGTACACAAGAGATCAGTCCTCAAAGTCAGGTAAGGAATGATTGCATGGAAGGGGCTCAGGAACAAGTGTTGCTTAAGCAACCAGAAACTGGTCTGAGTGGAATTTAAATAGGGAGACACATGGGAGGCTGGAAATAGGGAGGTTTATTAACCATCAGGTGAAGCTGGCAAAACTCATAGCTGCTAAGTCAGTACCTCAAGAGCAGAGCACAAGCTGGTGGAACCACAGCAGCCATCAGGCCTACAGCAGAAAAAAAAGGTAAAAAATATATGCTACCAGTGAGACACAGATCAGCGTGGAGCTGAGACACCCGCAGCAGGAATCCAAGACCTCTCCTTCAGGCTATAGCCCTTCCAATCAATCCGATAGAATAACTTCCCCCAGGAGTATTTGGAGTCCAATATTTCTTTACTCTTATACTGATCCGTGGTATCTGCAAAGGAAAGGGGTGAGAAGAAGGGCAAGAGAAGCGATTGTGGATCAGTGGCCTGAGCAGGGTGACATGGAAGGCAATGGGGATCCTGAGATGAAAAGGCAAGTGGAGCTTAAAAGCCACTGGATTGATCTGACAGAGAATTGGAAAGGGACCAAGAAAGCAAGTGGCTAATTTAATCAAGGGCACCCAGGGTCATCATGTGCTTGGTAAAGAGCCAAACTCTATCACCAGGTAGGAACAGGACGACGATGACGATCTGTTGCCATTTTATGTCTGGAAGCAGCCAGATGAAGATCCTTAGAAACTTCTTCCCAAATTGAGTTGAGGGTCCTTGGGTTTCAGTTGCTTCTGGTATCAGAGAAGAGATTGTAACAGGAAAGGAAATGGATGGATGCTGCCCGTAAACAGTGAAGAAGGGAGATTTTCCAGTACTGGCATTGGAGTGGTGGCTTAAAGCAAACTCTGCCCAAGGCAAAAGGTCCATCCAGTCATCTTGGTGGGCTGAGATAAAGAAACGGTGATACCATTCTACGTTTTGATTGACACGTTCTGTTTGTCCATTGGTCTGGGGATGAAAGGCAGATGAAAAATAAAATTTAATCCCGAAGGAGCTGGCCAAGGCTCTCCAAAACTGAGCTGTAAATTGATCAACCCTGTTGGAGACAATGTGTGAAGGCATCCCATGGAGACAAAAGATCTCCTTGATGAAAGTCATGGCAAGACTGGTAGCTGCAGGTAGACCTGGGAGAGGAATCAAGTGACACATTTTTGGAGAAGTGATCCACCACTATCCAGATGACCTTAGCACCTGCTGAGGGAGTAGGGATGGGCCGAACACCCCCCGGTTCGGTTCAGACCAGAATATACCGAACAGGCAAAATATTTGGCAGAACACCATTAACGTCTATGGGACACGAACATGAATAATCAAAAGTGCTCATATTAAATGCTTATATGCAAATTATTGTCATAAAAAGTGTTTGGGGACCCAGGTCCTGACTCCTGCCCCAGGGGACATGTATCAATGCATTTTTTTTTTTAAGCTGCCGTTTTTCGGGAGCAGTGATTTTTTTAATGCTTAAAGTGAAACAATGAAAATGATAAACAAAAAATTGTAATTTAAAACTGATCGTGGCTGTAATGAATTGTTGGGTATAATATAGAAAATAATCATTGAAAAAAAGAGCATGGGACCCCCCCCCCAGTCCATTACCAAGTCTGGTATGAATATTAAATAGAACCCCAAACTAAAATTTAAAAACGAAATTGCGTGGTAGTTCCCCTAAAATCCATACCAGGCCCTTCAGATCTGGTATGGATTTAAAAAAGAACCCTGTGCCAAAATTAAAAAGAAATGGCGTAGGATCCAAAATCCATAACCAGACCCTTGTCCAAGCACGCAACCTGGCAGGCTGCAGGAAAAGAGGGGAGGACGAGAGAGCGCCCCCCTCCTGAACCATACTAGGCCACATGCCCTCAACATGGGGAGGGTGCTTTGGGGTAGCCCCCAAAGCACCTTGTCCTCATGTAGATGGGGACAAGGGCCTCATCCCCACAACCCTTCCTTGGTGGTTGTGGGGGCATTCGGGCAGGGGGCTTATCGGAATCTGGAAGTCCCTTTAACAAGAGAACCCCCAAAATGTAGCCCAAGAATGGAACTTGTGTTTGTTCAAATAGGCACTTCTCCAACTTAGCATAGAGACAATTGTCCCGCAGTCGTGCAGCACAGCTTTCACATGGAGACGATGGGTGTGCAAGCCTGGAGAGAAGATGAGATACAATAACACAGACATACAAAAGGTCATGGAAGATCTCAACCAAGTTTTGGAAGACAGCTGGGGCATTACATAGGCCAAAGGGCATCACAAGATATTCATAATGGCCGTCCCTGGTGTTAAAAGCGAAGAGTATCGGTTCTTTGCGGTGATGGCATTAAGACCCCTGTAGTCGATGCATGGACGGAGTGAACCATCTTTTTTTCCTACACAGAAAAACCTGGCTCTGGCAGGTGAGTTGTACTCCCTGATGAAACCCCTTTGCAGGTTTTACTGAATGTATTCAGACAGGGCTTGTGTTTCTGGGATAGATAGAGGGTAGACTCCGGTTTGGGCAGGAGAGGTTTCTGGTAACAGATCAATGGAGCAGTCATAGTCTCTGTGAGGAGGAAGGCGATCCGCTGACAGTTTGCAAAAAAAACATGGAAAGACTGATATTGGGAAGGCAATATGGGAGTTGAGGTTTCAGCCAGAGGGATGGAAAGAGGTGCCAATCCCCAATCCAATACTTGTCCAGAGTTCCAATCTAGATGCAGTGAATGTCTCTGCAACCATGGGAGGCCCAGAATGAGAGAACTGCAGGATTTAGGCAGAATTACAAAAGAAGTTTCCTCACCATGCAAAACCCCAACGTGTAACGCAATAGGAGGGGTTTGAAACCAGATGGGGCCAATTGTCAATAGGGAGCCATCTACTGTGGTCACAGAGAGGGGTATAAAGGAAATGCCCAGCTCGAAGGCCAGAGATTTCTCAATGAAATTCCCGGCTGCTCCAGAGTCTATGTATGCAGAGAGTTGATAAGCATTTTGAGCCCAATTGATAGACACGGGTAGGGTGAAATCCAGATGCCCCCCTGCTCCACCTGGCTTTTATTTAAAGAGTCAGGAGGTGAAAGGGTTAAAGAAATGCTGTTAATTTGTCTATTAAGTGAAAAGCTCCATACACACTATCAGTTTTTCCTTCAGATTTACCAAAACCATATAATATGGGGTCAAACCTTAGGAGTTTCAATTTGTATGCAATCAGGCAGACCCTTGCACTACATGGTTTTAGTAAACCTGAAGGAAAAAATCAGCAGAAAATCTGATAGTGTGTATGGGGCAAAAGTGTTTGTGTAAACTCTATCACTGAATTAGCATAGTTTTGGCGCTTCCATTTTAGAACTTGAACCCACCTAATTGTGCCCCTAGTTTTGCAACAGTGCTGTCCCTGCCAGCTTTAACATTTCTATAGATAAATAGAATTTTAGGCAATTCTTGCTGAACCGGTCAAGATTTGTTCCATGGGTGGCCCTGTGAGCAGCACCTGGCTCAACAAATGTAAATTTTTTCAAAAACTTTTGCCAAAAGAGACAGGTGGAAAATTTTCTGTCAAACAGCCCCTCCATTCAATCAGGTGATCAGGCATTTTCCTCCCGCAGGTGCTTCTCACGTTCATGCGAGCTCCCTCGCATGGTGAGAAGCATCTGCGGGCACGCTCCCGTGATACAGCCGGCGGATATAGCCGCTCGCTGTATCACATGGCCCCGCTCCCCGGCGCGCTGCGTCATTGGATGTGATTGACAGCAGCGCAAGCCAATGGCTGCGCTGCTTTCCATCCATCCACTCCAGCCAATCAGCGGCCAGGCTGAACGGTGGAAAGGACGTCGGGGGACGAGCGCGGGACTTTCGAGGGGTGAGGTAAGTAAAACGGGGGGGCTGGGGGCACAGGCACTGTCAGTTGTTTTTTCACCTTAATGCATAGAATGCATTAAGGTGAAAAAACATTTACCTTTACAACCCCTTTAAGATGGCTCCATTCACTTACATTGATTTTATCATGTTGCGCAACTTCAGGCAACTTGGGACGACTTCAAGTCAGATCCAAAGTTGTCCCTCTGTGAATGGACTCTAATGCCGCTTACACAAGATCAAATTGTCCGGCGGTCCGGACCATTTGATCATGTGTGGGCTCCAGCAGACTTTTTCATCATAAAGTCCGGCGGACTTAGAAAGTACTTTTCACTCAAAATTTGTCCGCCGGACTTGGCTTTCAGCAGACAATCTGTTCGTCAGTGTGCTAGCCCAGCGGACTAAGAATGATGCATGCTTTGAAGCAAGTACGAGAAGGAAGCTATTGGCTACTGGCTATTGAACTTCCTTTTTCTAGTCCCGTTGTACGTGCTGTACGTCATCGCGTTAGAAAACGCCGGACTTTCGGAGCGTCTGTGTGTGGCCAATTTTTGTTTGCCAGACCAATTCCGCTGGACAATTCGATTGTGTGTACGCGGCATTAGTGTCCAAAGGGCAAAGACTGTTCACTAATCTTTTACTGCACAAAAACATTTGGTGGCTGAACATAGACAGACAATAATACATCTCCTTGGGGCTCAACAGCAGGAAGTGATTTGCAGGATTGAAGGTGCCAATTATATATTAGCATGGAAATCTAGAAGAGGAGGACCTTGCTGTTTATTATTTCACCAGTTCTGTGGAGGAAGGAAGGAAGTAAAGGCTTCTTTGTCTGATTCTGGCACTGGCTATATAAATTTTGACCTATAGAAGGCATGCAGCATCAGCAAAAGGTCCACCTGGCATCCTGTAATGCAGGGTTGTGGCAGAAGGACATGCCAGGACTAAGCTGTGTACATCAATATAGAGATTATCTGGCATTATGAGTATTTTAAATCCTTTGAAATTTAGTAAACTGTCACAGTGACTGTGTTTACTGGCTCAGAAAACTGTTTAGTCTAGAGTCTGCGCCTGCTTAGCTAAGAGATAGGGGTGAGTTTACTAGAGCATAACATAGTCAGCGCTTTATTTGCATTTTTTACCATTGAGAATTACATTTTAAATTCACTAAAGGTCAATACGTAGATTTGCATACATTTTTAATCTGCATTTATTATATTTGTTGGGATAATATCAAAACACTAAATTCAAATACCATATTTTTTCCATAGGTAGGTGTCTAGTCATTTTTTTAAAGAGGAAGTAAACCCTGGTGGGTTTTACTTCCTCTTTATTTCCCTGCAAAGGTAAAGCATAATGGGCTACCATGCATCTCATAGTAGCCCATTATGTGTCACTTTCCTGATACCGAAGCCTGCGATGTCACCACTGTCCCCACTAGCAGCGAGCGTCCATCTTCACCCCTCTTCCTTCCAGGGGGCGCAAATTTCGGCTCTGTGATTGGCCGGAGTCACGTGACGTCACTCCTGCGCATGCACGTGGGAGCCGCCAGTCACAGCATGACCCCCATTAGAAACTACACGATCTTCCCTTTATAAAGTGCGCATGCACCGTAGACATCGGCGCGTGGCTTTTTTGTAAATATCTCCTAAACAGTGGAGATTTAGGAGATATTTCCAGCACCTACAGGTAAGCCTTAACCCCCCTAGCGGTAATCCCGAGTCTGGCTCAGGTTGGGATTTTACTAACAGGAGCGGTAACCCCGAGCCAGACCCGGGATCGCATCGCTGGATGCAGGGGAGGACACAGGGAGAGTTACTTACCTTGTCCCCTGGATCCAGCGATGTCCTCCGCGCTGTGTGATCGAGCTGTCCTCCGCTTGATTCACAGTACCGAATGCCGCCGAGCTCCGTTCCCTCTTTTCTTGTTTATAGCGCAAAAAATTAAAACTGCAGAGGTGATCAAATACCACCAAAGGAAAGCTCTATTTATGGGGGAAAAAAAAGAACATCACTTTTGTTTGAGTACAGCTTTGCACGACCACGCAATTGTCAGTTAAAGCGACGCAGTGCCGAATCGCAAAAAATGGCCTGGTCATTGGGCAACCAAATCTTCAAATCTTCAAAGGCTGAAGTGGTTAATCCCTTTGCTTTTTTTTAAAGGTTTTTTTAAAGGTTTTTAATGATGGGTGCTTTTATTTGTCCTTAACTTTATTTTGTGATTCATTTGAGGTTGGAGGTCATTTTTAGCTGATGTTCAGAGAAAAAGGTTTTCTTTTTGCTGCTGCAAGGCCTCCCTTTAAAAATAGTCCTCAGTTTCTTGTGGTGGGGGGTGAATAGTGGTATTTTTTTGTTTATTATTCTGTGTTGATAAGGTCTTTATTTTATATTAAACAGTTTTTGTTTTGTTTTTTTGCAGTAAGGCTTCCTATTAAAAAAATTTACTTTTGTTTCAGGGGTGTTATTTTAGGGGATATATATATATATATATATATATATATATATATATATATATAAAATTTAGTTTTATTTTTTTGGGTGGTATACTCTTTTATATTGTATGATCATTCTTTAAGTTAAATCTTTTTTTTTTTTTGTGTGTGTGTTTTTTGTGTTTTTTTCTAGGCTTTTATGTTTAAATGTTGGGAGCTCAAAGCAAATCATTACTTTGTATCTATTTTAATAGCTTTTGTTTTGCAGTATACTGTTGCATTGTTTTGCAAAAACAGTGTGCATCTAAACCTAAAATAAGGCTTTAAGCCCCGTACACACGATCAGAAAATCGTAAGAAAAATATGGCTTTCGGAGCGATTGTACTATAATCAGATCGTTAGTACACAGCTTTCGAGAGCCGATCATGACAGTTCATCTGATATTATCCAATCGGACATGCACGAAAAAAAAATTGTACGATATCAGATCGTACGATTTTCATTTAATCAGTACAGTTTTTGTTCAAAAATGCAATTCAAATACGCCACGACACACGACATCACTTCCACATTTTTATTCTGTCTACGAGAATTTTTGTGACTTTAGTAAACTTTTCATGTTCGATATGAGATTAGCAGACGAAAAAAAAGGACAATCATTCGTCCAATAATCTAACCATGTGTACCAGGCATTAGACTCACTCCAATGATGATGGCCATACACGATGCAAATTTCGAACAATCTGTCAACCGATAAACGAAATCGGCGCTCACATACTGCATGCGAGTGTACCAACAATTAGGTACGAAAATTGTACTCCCAAACACAGTTTTCATACCAATAGAGGAAGTGATGTAATGTTTAACCACTACTGGACACACCCCTACTGTACAAAATCGGGTCACGCCATTTACGAAAGGAGCATTCGTTCCTCACAGCGCACATTCATTCATTCGAAAAAAAATGCCTTTCAAGAGGTACAATAGAAAGCATAGTGGCCTATAGTTTAGGAAACTAAATAAGGAGTTGGGACTTTAATTGAAGCATGCACTTTAAAAATAAATAATTATTCGTAAAAAAATGTATTCCATATATTAATGAATAATAAAAACAAGACACACACCACTGTGAGTTTGAAAATTAATTTTATATATATATATACATATAGAGTCAATATATATATGGGCACACACATAAATGCAAGGCACAATAACACAAGTATAATGTAAGTAGCTAAAAAGCAGATAATAATAACATGATAAAAGATAAATATCCAGTCTGGCCTAAGATAGGCACATTATTGTTATTATTTCCATGCTCTAGTCTGTCCGATCAGCCCCTAATGCCGCGTACACACGATCAAACAATCCGGTGGAAAAGTCCGGCAAACTCAAGTCCGCCAAACAATCCCCCCGTGTGTAGCCTCCGGCATACTTTTTTGACCCGAAAGTACGGCGGACTTAGAATGCCGTGTTGCACACCAATCTGCCCACCGTACTCGCATTTCGGCGGACAATCCGGCCGTGTGTGTGCCAGTCCGCCGTACTTTTGAAATGAGCGGACTTTTCCCGCCCGGAGAAAAGTCCGCTCATTTCGAGCGGGTCTCCAGGTAGGCGGGGCCCGCTAAGGAGACGTCGCTGGCCCCGCCGCCTGGTATGGACTTAAAGAGGAACCCCAACGCCGAAAAAAATCGGCGTGGGGGTCCCCCAAAGTCCACAACAGACCCTTGTCCGAGCACGCTACCCGGCCGGCCAGGAAAGGGGGGCGAGCGAGCCCCCCCCTCCTGAGCCGTACCAGGCCGCGTGCCCTCAACATGGAGGGTGCCTTGGGGAAGGGGGGGCCGCGCGGCCCCCCCCACCCCAAAGCACCTTGTCCCCATGTTGATGAGGACAAGGGCCTCTTCCCGACAACCCTGGCCGTTGGTTGTCGGGGTCTGCGGGCGGGGGGCTTATCGGAATCCGGGAGCGCCCTTTAATAAGGGGGCCCCCGGATACCGGCCCCCCACCCTATGTGAATGAGTATGGGGTACAATGTACCCCTACCCATTCACCTGTAAAATAAAGTACAAAAAAAACACAACACACGAGATAAAATACTTTATTGCACAGCTCCGGGGGTCTTCCGTCTTTGGGGGTCTTCTCGCCGGACTCCTCCGCTATCTTCTTGTAGCTCTTTTGCTAGCGGAGGAGTCCGGCTTTCTTCCTCGCCGCCGGCCTCTTCTCCCGACTTCGGGGTCTTGTCCCTCTCTTCGGTTCTTCTGCCGGGCCACCGCGCCTTCTTATAGCTCTTTTACAGGCGGTGGCCCTGTCTTCTGTCGCCGCCCCGGGGCCAGCGTCGTCTCCTTCGCGGGCCCCGCCTACCTGGAGACGCGCTCGAAATGAGCGGACTTTCCTCCGCGTGTGTGGGCGAGTCCGTTCATTTCGAAAGTACGGCGGATAGTACGGCGGACTTAGTACGCCGTATTAGTCCGCTGAAAAAGTGCCGTGTGTGGGCAAGTAGCCTGTTCGGAAATTCCGACAGACAGTCTGGCGGACGTCCGCCAGACTAAGTACGTCGGACAGACGGCTACGTGTGTACGCGGCTTAACCTGTCCACCTTTAGGAGATCCCTGAATACTCATTTATTCAGGGAAGCCTATCCTACACCCACCTAACAACTGTCCCCGAGCCACCCCCATCAAATCATTCTCTGCAGCTATTACCTTTTGTACCACCACCCCCTCCCTTTAGAATGTAAGCTCTACAAGCAGGGCCCTCCTGTACCTTTTGTATTGTACTGTAATTGTGTTGTCCCCCCTTATACATTGTAAAGTATATTGTGTAATAATAATAATATTGCACATATCTGGATGTTTACTCTAAGTAGAAGATGCATAGGTGTAGCATCCATAGCTCAAGCAGAGTTGTTTGGATGTTGAATCCCATCTGCCCTCTTTGATATATTTGTTTCTCTGGACATTGTTATACCATTTTTAAAGTGTCACTAAACCCACATCATAAAAAATCTATCAATAAATGTTGTATTACAAGCTGTTCATACTCACTCCAAAGCCAGAGGGTTAGACTATGTCTATCAGTCCATCTTATCGAATGACATCCTGCTAATGCTATTTAGTAGGTTGTCCAAAGTTGCCCTCCACCCCATGCTTTGCTACTATTGTTTTAAACTTGCTCTTTTTTTGTCCTCTGTGACTACACAGGGACCTTTCCCTAGGGAAATTTCATCTGTTGCGGTATTAGGCAGTGGTTGATTCTGGGTGGATTTTGTCGCAGGTTTTTCTCAACACCCTTGTCTCAGTTTGCACATCCCTTGAAGAAGCATTACAGCGAAACATGTCGGGCTAATGTGCAACCTTTCTTCACAACCCAACCTGTTTGTTATGGCCACCATTTATATGAATTACTGCCTATTTTTGTCTATTTGTTTTTTAACTTTGAACTTATTAAAATGATAAAAAAATAAATTTTTATATTATGATTACAATTTTCTGTCATCATTATTTATTCCTACTGCACCGTAATATCCTATCCCTTTCTCTCTCCCATTTAACTTTTTCATTGGGATGTGGTGCCAATCACACTGGGTGTTTCACAATTAATCGGACACAGCCTATATGACAGGCAAATTAATATTTTATGATTCTGATAAAGTTAAATAGAGATAACTCCAAAATGTGATTGTATGTTTTGGCAATGAATCACTGTACCTGGGAATAAAGAGCAGGGCTTGCTAGTTTAGGTATGTAAGGGGTGCTTACAGTAACTCCTCACACTGTACTATAGCAGTAAAATGTCCCGGTTAGGAATTAAAAGGTGTCTTCTTCCAGTTGCAAAAGGGGGACATCAGCTGCTGGGTGGTGGAAGTGCCGCAGTTCTGCAAAAATGAACACCTTTCTTTTTCTATTGCAGACAGCTAAGCCTGCCATGTGATCCTTCAAAGAAGGTCACCCTCCTGGAAAGAACAAAGGGTCAGGACCATGTTCTTTGGATATACTATGCCAGACTTCCACAAGAAAGGACAGGTTGATAATACCAGATTCAACAACCAGAGCTGACTACAGGATTGAAGTAGCATGCTGTTCAAGTTTGTACCTGATCTGCTAATTAAGATGCTCTCTTCTATGTTGAAGAGTTGTTAGTAAAGGCCCACAGCAATAAACAGGGATCTATCTGTGTGCCCTTCTGATGCCTAGGAACTCAAACAGAAACGTTAGGCAGAAGGCCTCCAGATTGATGTTGAGACCAATAGGTAAAAGTTGGATGTTGTTTGTTGGGACCAGGACCTTATCTCCAACATCTTGATCAAACATCCTATTGTGCACCGCAGAGACAGTTGAGACCCTTGCTAGATGCACACCTGTTGTGGTCTCTAAAAGTGTTTGTTAACCTAAAAAAAAAAAAGATCCTGTTACTTTAAAGCATGTTATACAGCACAGTGCTTGTGCTGTGTCATTTGGCCACCTGTAACACCTGGCTGATACCTGGCTGATCCTGCCTGGCTCTGTCCTCTCCTTTGTAAACGGACCACGTTGTATCACGGCTGCTGAGCCCTGACACCGTGGTCAGGTTACATGCCTCCATCATCCGCTCTCTCCTCTGTCCTCCTCTGTGCTCTCCTCCATCCTCTCCCCTCCCTGCCTGTCAGTTCCATGTCTGTGCCTGCCCCCTCCCTTCCTGCTGCTGAAATGAGGGTTACATTTACATGAATAAACTGAGAGGATAGTGTAATGTACCCCATGTGTCTTATAAAAAAAATGCAGCTATATACCTGTTTCAGAGCTTCAATTGGTGATCACGTGACCCACTGTCTCTCTTCTCCTACCCTCACGACTGACGTTAGCAGGGGATCCTCGGCCCTGCCCGATGCAGCTGTCAGTCACGTAAGCGCCGATCGGCGCTTTTTAGAGGTGTTCCTGTTTATACCGGTGATTATTATATTTCTTTTCTTCACTTATAAAATAAAAAAAGATTTATAGTTGAGATGTATAGTGCTGCTAGGGTTTTATTTTATTAATGGGTTGTGTTGCACCAGATGAATACGCAATCTTCCTGAAAAGGTTTTGTATTCACAGTCCTTATTTTATAGTGTCTATTTGCCGATTAGGGAAACAATGCCCATGCTCAATATGGCGTTGAGAGCCAGACTTGAGCATCTCAGAACAAGGTCTGGTGTATAAATGGTGGTGCGTCGCTGCATCGCCCGTTCCCTATTGACAACGTCATCTATGACGAAACGCGTCTGGTAAGGCACGCAGTGACGCAACCACGCTACATGAGGGGAGGACGGCCTCCCGAAACTGCCGTCCGGCTTTGCTGTTATTTTATGTGATGCGATCAATACAAGTATTTTTGTAAGTGTGCTACTTTCTTTTATTATTAAAATGTTTAAAGCAGTCTCACACTATGGGCAGTCTTTTTTCTCTTTGAGCAACTAATGGAGCTTTTGCCCTGTGGAGTATTTGAGCACCGATTCCATTGCAAGGTCCAGACCCAGTGTGCAGTATAATCTATGAATACATACTTCAGGCTACCGATGGTTCTGTTTATATGCTTACTACGTTTCGCCATCTGCTAATCGCATTACTATTCTGGTGGTCGGGCATGCTTTTTCACCTTGCAAAGTATATATGAAGGCACCGTGGTGTTTCAGTCTGGACTATTTGTTTCTTCACTCTGCAAAGTATATGTGAAGTCACTGAGGTGCTTAAACCAGGACTTTTACTTTGGATTTTTCCTTGTTTTTTTACAAACACCATTTTTCCAGCTATGCGAATGTTTCCATGATATTATTATTATCTGCAAACTATGAACAGTAGATGTGGACCTATAGATGGGGTTTGAACTTGTTGAATATTTTAGCCATTTCTTATATGATGATTAATGGTTATTTTATTTCTATTTTTAATTTTATATTTTTTTAATTGATTGGTGCAGCTCTTTAAATTGTATTTTCTATTGCCTGTGTGTGTATCCCACCAGAGCTGCTGCCTATAAAGGGTTTTAGTGATTTTTCGGCTAATTAATTGATCTAGTAATTAATCAGTTAACCAATTAATTAGAATTTTGTCTAGCACGGTTTATTTTTTCCATATATATATATATATATATATTGTGAGGGGTTAGCTCGGCAGCGGGTGTGTGTGACCCCCTGGATGGGTTCACAACACAAAGTCAGGCACAGCAGACAGCGGTGTAGGTTCAAAAAACAAAAGATCCGGTTTATTTAGGCTACATGCAGTGATACATATAACAGCCAAACAAAATAAAACAAGAAAATAAATCCTGGTCAGCTTGACCTCTAACTACACACGTAGACTCCCTGTCTAACAACTGGGTGCAGCCTTGTGCTGCCCCAGTCCCTGTCTCTATTGTAGGGGTTTGCCACACAGGCGTTAACTCACCGCACAGAACAGATCTCAGACTCCCCAGTCTATACACACAAAACTGGTTCCAGGATGGAGCATCTCCCTAAGCATGCTGGGGTTTTTTGTAGAGGTCTTAATGAGCCCACTTACTTCAGCTGGGCTCATTAACTCTTCCCCTCTAATTGTAAAAGTCTGCATAAAGCCTGAATCTAGGACACACATATTTACCATCCTGGATACAACCAGGTGACTTTACCTGCCTGCTGCCACATACCCCCCCCCCCTCTTGTTTCAACCTTGGGGTTGTAACACCAGCAGTCAGACACGCATGTATCCGAGACAAAGCATCCACATTCCCCATTTTAACACCAGGGCGATGCTTAACTGTAAAGTTAAATTCCTGTAGGGCCAGGAACCACCTATTTACCCTTCTATTGGTCTCCTTGTTCTGAGCCATCCACTTTAAAGGAGCGTGATCAGTCACCAGGTCAAAGTGCCTACCTAGCAGATAGTACCGAAGGGAATCTAGAGCCCACTTCACTGCTAAACATTCCTTCTCAATCGTGGAGTAATTTACCTCATGGGACTTTAACTTCCTGCTGAGGTAAATGACTGGGTGCTCTTCCCCGTTCCAGACCTGGGATAACACTGCTCCTAACCCAACGTCTGATGCATCAGTTTGTACAACAAAGTCCTTAGAGAAGTCTGGTGAGTACAACACTGGCTGGCTACATAAGGCTGTTTTTAAGGACTGAAATGCTTCCTCAGCCTCTGGGGACCATTTAACCATAACCGACTCTTTCCCTTTTGTCAGGTTGGTGAGGGGCACAGCCTGAGAAGCAAAATGGGGAATGAATCGTCGATAATAGCCAGCGATTCCCAGAAAGGCTCGTACCTGTTTCTTGCTGTTGGGACGTGGCCAACTCTGTATGGCCTCGACTTTATTGACTTGGGGTTTTATCACCCCCCTCCCAATAGTGTACCCAAGATATTTGGCCTCCTCCTGTCCAATGGTACACTTCTTTGGATTGGCCGTAAACCCAGCTTCCCGGATAGAGTCTAGGACTGCTTGTACTTTTGGCAAATGTGAGACCCAGTCTGTGCTATGGATAATCACATCATCCAGGTAAGCTGCAGCATATTTCTGATGGGGCCTCAGAATCTTATCCATATTCCGCTGGAATGTTGCCGGTGCATTCTGTAACCCAAACGGCATTCTCTTATATTGGAATGCCCCATCTGGGGTTACAAACGCAGTTTTCTCCTTGGCCGACTCGGCCAGGGGAATTTGCCAATACCCTTTGGTGAGATCAAGAGTTGTCATATATCGGGCTGTTCCCAGCCGGTCAATCAACTCATCTATACGCGGCATGGGGTAGGTGTCAAATTTTGTAACTTTATTTAATTGTCGAAAATCGTTACAAAACCGCCAGCTCCCATCAGGTTTGGGCACTAGTACGATAGGACTGGACCAGTCACTCTGGGACTCCTCTATCACACCCAAATCCAACATCCTTTGAACCTCCCCACGTATTGCCTCCCGTCGGGCCTCTGGTATTCTATAAGGTTTTAGTTTTACCCTTTCTCCTGGCGGGGTGATAATGTCATGCTCTACGCCAGATGTTTGTCCCGGAAGCTCAGAGAAAATCTCTTTGTTACGAAGTACAAACTCTTTAACCTCCTGTTGTTGGGCTTTCGATAAGGTGTCTGCTATTCCAACCTCAGGAACTAAGCAATCAGGCTGTACTTGTGACAAAGTCTCTGCGACTAGGGATTCCCTATCCCTCCAGGCTTTCAGCAGATTGACGTGATAGATCTGCTCCGGCTTTCGCCTTCCTGGCTGTCTAACCCTGTAGTTCACCTCACTAATTTTTTCAATTACTTCATATGGACCTTGCCATTTGGCCAGAAATTAGCTTTCAACCGTAGGGACGAGCACCAAGACCCTATCCCCCGGGGAAAAAGTACGTGTCTTGGCCCCATGGTTGTACACTCTCTGCTGTGCTAACTGCGCTTGGGTTAAATGTTCCTTTACAATTGGCATTACCTGTGCAATTCTATCTTGCATCAGGGCAACATGCTCAATCACACTCCTGTGAGGAGAACTCTCATTTTCCCAAGTTTCCTTGGCGATATCCAGCAGCCCTCTTGGGTGTCTCCCATAGAGCAACTCGAAGGGTGAGAAACCCGTAGAGGATTGGGGTACCTCCCTAATGGCAAACATCAGATAGGGTATTAGACAGTCCCAATTCTTTCCATCTCTATCCACCACCTTCTTTAACATTTGTTTTAGGGTTTTGTTGAATCTTTCAACCAACCCATCTGTTTGGGGGTGATACACAGATGTACGCAATTGCTTCACTTTGTACAACTTGCATAATTCTTTCATAACCCGGGACATAAAGGGTGTACCTTGGTCCGTAAGCAGTTCCTTACAAATACCCACGCGGCTAAAAACAAGAGATAGCTCTTTGGCTATGGTTTTGGCCGAGGTATTTCGAAGAGGAATTGCTTCCGGATAACGGGTGGCATAGTCCAATATAACCAAAATGTACTGATGCCCCCTAGCGGACTTCATTATCGGACCTACCAAATCCATTGCGATCCTTTCAAAGGGGACCTCAATGATAGGAAGAGGTACCAGCGGGTTACGGAAATGTGGCATAGGTGCCGACTTCTGACACACAGGGCAGGAGGAACAATAATTTTCTGTTTCCTTCATGACCCCAGGCCAATAGAATCTCTGCAGTACCCTCTCTCTGTTTTTTTCGGTCCCCAGATGACCTCCCAGAATGTGCCCATGGGCCAATTCTAACACCAACTTCCTGTAAGGTTTGGGCACCACAAGTTGCTCAATGGTTTCTTCTGCCCTTTGAGCCACTCGATACAGCAGGTCCCTTTCCACAGTGAAGTACGGGTAAGTGCAAGTCTTATCTGGGTTCACTAACTCGCCATCTATTTTCACCACATTTTCCCGTGCCTTTATTAGGGTGGGGTCTTTTAACTGTTCTGTGGCAAAATTTTCCCTGTGAACCTCAAGGTCCGAAAACTCCACAGACGGCATGTTTTCAACTGAGGATGTTGGCTCCTCCCCAGTTTCTCGAGTTTCCCCCGCCAATACCGACAAGGGAAATTCAGGAGAGTCCTCACCACTCCCAGAGGAATTCTGGTCATCTTCCTGGTCTATAGGGGCACCAGTGGGGGGCTCAGGACAATCCCAGAGTTCCCAGAATTTTGGAAAATCCCTTCCCACAATAGCATCATGTGGTAAGTGAGACACTAACCCCACCTGATGAGAGAGGTTACCTTTGGGGGTCTTAAAAAACACTGAAGTTACAGGATACTCTCGGGTGTCCCCATGCACACAAATAACAGCCACCCTGTTCTTCCCAGAGACCTCTGTAGTAACTAATTCAGCTTTTATCAATGTTACCAGGCTACCTGAATCTAGCAACACATCAACATGCCTACCATTAATACACATTTTACATAAATGTCTCTCAGGTCCCCGAATGGCAGTGCATGCAACTGTCGCAAACAGCGACTGGCGTCTCTCCCTTATAAAGTCACATTGCATAGGCTCATCCACAACTGGGCAATTGGCTGCAATATGTCCCTCTTGCCGGCAGCGGTAGCAAATAATCTTTTCCGCTGCCTCTTGCAGCATGGGCTTCCTGGGCTGCTCCCGCCAGACCTTAGGTAGAACTCCCACCCTCTCACTCTCTCCACCCTCACCCCTTGGAGTCATCTTACCCGTCACTGGGGATGATCTGGTCTTAGGGGTGAAAGTCCGTGAGTCCCTGGAAGAGGTGGTCAGGTTCTCTGTAGCCAAGTACCTCTCAACCAGATCCACAAGTTTATCTGCATTTTCTGGGTCTCCATGGCTTACCCATTTTTGGATGGCAGTAGGAAGAGCTCTCAGGAAACGATCCATAACCACACGTTCCACAATGTTTGGTGCAGTCAAAGTCTCTGGCTGCAGCCACTTCCTGCTCAGGTGAATGAGATCATACACTTGAGACCTGGGAGGTTTTCCAACCTGAAAAGTCCAGTTATGCACACGCTGAGCCCGGACGGCCAGGGTGACACCCAGCCGTGCCAATATTTCTGCTTTTAGCACCACATAGTCTTTTGCTTGGTCAGGCTCTAGGTCATAATAAGCTTTCTGCGATTCCCCAGTTAACAGAGGGGCCACCAGTCCAGCCCATTGCTCCTTAGGCCACTTTTCCCTTTCAGCAGTCCTTTCAAATGTGGTCAAAAACACCTCCGGATCATCCTCTCCAGTCATTTTTGTCAGTAAACGGCTCACACCAAAGGATGCGGTATTATTGTAACCACTTGCTTCATTGGTCTGCGGACGTTGCTGTATTAATGTCTCTATTTTCTGTTGAAAATTCTGCTCTTGCTTCTGCAACAGGTCTAAGAAGCGGGCTTCAGATCGCTGCTGGGCTTGTTGCTGAGCTTCCAAACTCTGCTGGTGAGCCTTCTGCTGATTTTCCAAACTCTGCTGCAAAGTTGCATTTATCTGCTGCTGGGCTGCAAGGCTCTTTTGTAAACCTGCATTTGTTTGCTGCTGATTTGCATTTGCTTGTTGCTGGTTTGCATTTGCTAGAGCCAGCTGTCTCAGTATCTCCTCCATGCTGGCCTTAACAAAAAAAAAAGGTGCCAAAATTCTCCACCAACTGTGAGGGGTTAGCTCGGCAGCGGGTGTGTGTGACCCCCTGGATGGGTTCACAACACAAAGTCAGGCACAGCAGACAGCGGTGTAGGTTCAAAAAACAAAAGATCCGGTTTATTTAGGCTACATGCAGTGATACATATAACAGCCAAACAAAATAAAACAAGAAAATAAATCCTGGTCAGCTTGACCTCTAACTACACACGTAGACTCCCTGTCTAACAACTGGGTGCAGCCTTGTGCTGCCCCAGTCCCTGTCTCTATTGTAGGGGTTTGCCACACAGGCGTTAACTCACCGCACAGAACAGATCTCAGACTCCCCAGTCTATACACACAAAACTGGTTCCAGGATGGAGCATCTCCCTAAGCATGCTGGGGTTTTTTGTAGAGGTCTTAATGAGCCCACTTACTTCAGCTGGGCTCATTAACTCTTCCCCTCTAATTGTAAAAGTCTGCATAAAGCCTGAATCTAGGACACACATATTTACCATCCTGGATACAACCAGGTGACTTTACCTGCCTGCTGCCACAATATATATATATGTGTGTATATATATGTATATGTGTATATATATGTATATACTATATATATATATTTATGGTCCAGAGCCCTCTGACCGATACGGATAAGGATGACAAACAAGGTTAACATAAACTCGCTTACTTGAAATGGACCTGAAAGTGTGCCCTGGTCTAACGTACGGTATACCAAAATAAGGGGGCATACCTTAGATAGAGAAGTGGGTGATAAATGAAATGAATATGAATGGAGTGAAATGAGTACTCTCATGAGGAGTATAATGCTTGAGAAATGCCCTGAAAAAGGGGATGGGTGGGTGGGTATCGCGCACCGGAACCGACGAGGAAGATAGGCGAACGGGCTGGTTATATACTCCACCGGGCTCCTCCCATAATTCCAGGCCACCATACTGGCCTTTCTATTTATGGTCCAGAGCCCTCTGACCGATACGGATAAGGATGACAAACAAGGTTAACATAAACTCGCTTACTTGAAATGGACCTGAAAGTGTGCCCTGGTCTAACGTACGGTATACCAAAATAAGGGGGCAAAAACATTCAGGTAGGGGTTGCATTTTATTGATTCAAGTTTGTTACTGGGTGAGCTCGACAAAGGCCTGGGCCATCTCCAGTTGCGGATTGGGTATGTAGCGGGCGAAACAGGTGGACCTCCATCTGCCCAACTTCTTGATAATGTGGTCCGGGACCCCTTGGCGGGATGCTGTTGAAGCTGCTCCGATACAGAATGAAAGTCCGGAGTAGTGAGTAGGATAGAGGTGAAGGATACCCAGGAGTATCCTGACATGTTCCATAAAGCGGGCAACGTTTCAGAGGTTTAGTGTGAAATGGCAGAAGCGGACTAGTTCCTGGTTGATCAGCCAAAAGGGTCAACAAGCGGGTGAGAATGGCGACCGGGTACCAGCGGTTGTTGGACTTATAGAAGTGTATGTCCATACCCGAGCCAAGCTGCTGCGTCTTGGAGACTGCTAAGTGTAAGACGAAATGGTCTTCGTATCGGACCAGGTGGTGCTTGCACAGCATGCGTGCTGTGAGGCTACTACAAGTAAACTCGCTTGGCCGTAAGAAGCCGTAGAAGGCCAGGTGTATGGCTGCTTGAAAATGACACTAATGTGGAGACCGAAAGGTGAAGTGGCCAGGATATCTGACATATTTCTAAAACGTCTCCTGTGATAGGCAGTCGTTTGGTGCCGGCCATTGGCTGGCGCTTCTGGATACCGCGCATAACAGCCCGAACGGCGTGGTAAGAAAATAAGGAGGGTACGGTAGGGTCCTGGAGGGACGTGAAATGTTGTACACCGGTCAGGTATAACCGGATCGTATTAAAGGATAACGCCAACTGCGAGTGGCAGTAGGAAATGAAGGCTATGACTTGCTTGACACGGGACGTCTCTGTGCTGTGATACGTGATGAAGCGGTTAAAGGCCCTCCAGGCTGATTGATAGGCCTTGAGGGTATTGCGGGAAAGGGAGTGATCGATGCGTTGGGTAGCCGCTAGGAGGTGAGGGGCTAATCCAGGGTCAGTTGAGACCAGTCCGGGATAGCTGCTGATGTTGGTCCGGCTCCGGGTACCTGATCGAAAAACGAGACAATGTTAAAGCGGGAGAGGGCGTCTGCTGCCTGATTGAATTTACCGGGGATAAAGGAACAATGGATGTTGAACTGAAACAACAACAAGAGCTGGACCAGTCGACGTAGGAAGGACATAATCAACAGAGAGGACGCCTTGGCGCAGCCAGGACTTGCCAGTAACTGGGGAGGCCAGGGAGCTGCGAGCCAGAGGTGGCCAAAAACAGCCGCAAGCCCGTGGAGGCCGCTGCGTCGGTCATCACCTGGGGAGAAAGGGAAGACACGGAGGGAATGAACAGGGAGACGCCATTCCCAGACGCTAGGAATTCCTCCCGCATAGCAAGGACTGCTATTGCCGCGGGATCCAGGCTGAGGACTTGCTCTGGATCCTGTGAGAGGGACAGTAAGACCAATAGGCGTGACACAAAGGCGCGACCCTGAGGGATGATGCGCATAGCGAAACTCGACATGCCGTGTAGGGACTGTAGGTGTCTTTTGGATGACTAGACTGGGGAATATGCGAGGATATTATATGCCCCTAAAGATGGCAGTTGTGATGGGCGAGCGTTTGCCGTTGGCTATGGGCTGATGCCTCTGGATGCCTCGTAGTGGGGATCTTGCTGTATAGGCCGTAACGACAGATGGCTCTCCGTGCACTGTAAGGATAAGAAATGCTGAACGCTGGCTAGAAATAGCCTGGGCGTGCTACAGGAAGAAGCCAGTTGCGTGTGTCAACATGATCCTAGTGCGGGACGGAAGTTTGACCTCAACTGTCCTAAGGAAGAGACGGGTAGGCAGACAACAGTGAGTGGTTTGTAAGAAAAGCCACAGGAGACGAGTGGCCAATTAAGTGCTGCTGAAAATGACGTGTAGCCAGTTTGTGTGCCACTGAGAACGTGCTTGCCAACGAATGATTGCAAGAAGTTATGCTAAGTCACGAGCCTTGGCATGACTAAAAGTTGTGTTAAACGTGTGCTTGCGACAATTGCCCGGGAGTTTGTCCCTGGAGACGTGTACGTAGTAACTGTGAGCAATTCGTGTTACCGCATGTGCACTGCGAAGACTGCAGGAGTTGTGCTTGAATGTATGTTTGGACGCGTGCTTGCGATGATTGCAAGATGTTACCCCGGATGCGTGCTTGCTATGATTGCAAGATGTTATGCTAGGATGCGTGCCTGCAACTAATGCAAGGAGTTATGCCAGGACTCGTGCCTGCAACGATTGCAAGAAATTATGGTAGGTTACATGGGTAGCCAGGCCGGAAAAGACAGAAGTCCATCCGGTCCCACCATAAATCAAAATCAATAAGGTATCACACAACCCGACACACCCAATTCTACGCCCGCAGCTGATCCAGAGGAAGGCAAAAACCCCCAACAGAGCATAGCCCAATTTGCTACAGCAGGGGAAAAAATTCCTTCCTGACCCCTCGAGAGGCAATCGGATTTTTTCCCTGGATCAACTATACCTATAAATATAAGTAGCCCGTAATACAACGTACCTTTAGGAAGGTATCCAGGCTTTTCCCCAAAGCAATCTATTGAGCAGCCAGAAGTGCCTGCCAGCAATGATTGCCATAAGTTGTGCCTGGACACCTGCTTGCAACGATTGCAAGAGGTCTATGCTCGAATGCGTGCTTGCAATGATCGCAAGAGGTCTATGCTCGAATGCGTGCTTGCAATGATTGCAAGAGGTCTATACTCGAGTGCGTGCTTGAAATTAGTGCAAGAGGTCTATGTTCGAATGCGTGCTTGCAATGATTGCAAGAGGTCTATGCTCGAATGCGTTCTTGCAACGATTGCAAGAGGTCTATGCTCGAATGCGTGCTTGCAACGATTGCAAGAGGTCTATGCTCGCATGCGTGCTTGCAATGAGTGCAAGAGGTCTATGCTCGAATGTGTGCTTGCAATGATTGCGAGAAGTCTATGTCTGGATGCGTGCTTGCAATGATTGCGAGCAGTCTACGCTTGGATGTGTGTTTGCAACGATTGCAAGAAGTCTACGTTTGTATGTGGAGAAAACAGCGAGACACGCCTAAACGAAGCTGTGTTTTTTCCCTTTCGAGGCAATTTATAATGAAATGAGGCCGAGGAGCGAGGCCCCCGGTAGGCATCCAAACATTGAAGAATCAACTGGACCCAAACCGGGAAGCGGTATGTGACAGTGAAATGAGAGAACCTGCCATGACAGAGATCCAGATCGCCATGCCACAACTTGCGACCGAGCACGAAACGGATTCTGGAGCATGTACTGAAATGAGGCCATTCCTGGGGCACGCCGAGACGAATTTGGTACACAGATGTGACTATTCGTACCGGAACGTGATAGGTGAAATGAAATGAAAACCCATGACAAAGACAAGAATCAGAGGACGAGCCCATGAACCAAACAGATGAATCCTGTCTTTGGAGCATGTACTGAAATGAGGCGTAGCAGCTGGGCACACCAGAACGAATCAGTGCATAAAGAATGCGACAGGATTCGAATTGGAGCGTAATAAGTGACAGAAATGATATGCCATGACAGAGACAAGATTCAACGACTGGACTGATAGTTACAACAAAGAATCCGTCTCTGGAGCATGTACTGAAATGAGGCGTAGCAGCTGGGCACACCAGAACGAATCAGTGCATAAAGGAATGCGACAGGATTCGAATTGGAGCGTAATAAGTGACAGAAATGATATGCCATGACAGAGACAACATTCAACGACTGGACTGATGGTTACAACAAAGAATCCGTCTCTGGAGCATGTACTGAAATAAGGCGTAGCAGCTGGTCACACCAGAACGAATCGGTGCATAAAAGAATGCGACAGGATTCGAATTGGAGCGTAATAAGTGACAGAAATGATATGCCATGACAGAGACAAGATTCAACGCCTGGACTGATGGTTACAACAAAGAATCCGTCTCTGGAGCATGTACTGAAATGAGGCGTAACAGCTGGGCACACCAGAACGAATCGGTGCATAAAAGAATGCGACAGGATTCGAATTGGAGCGTAATAAGTGACAGAAATGGTATGCCATGACAAAGACTAGAATCAGGGACCGTGCCTGAACCTGCGAGTGACTCAGTCTCTGGAGCATGTACAGAAATGAGGCCGAACCCTGGGGCACTTCGAAGCGAATCGGTGCATCGGAGATGCGACAGGATTCGCACCGGAGCGCGGTAAGTGACAGAAATGATGAAATGATTTAGAAATGGTAGAAATGAATCGATCTGACATAACAGACTGAAATGATTTGAAATGAGATGAAATGACAGGCATAAATCAAACGGCATGAAATGACTGAAATGGCATGAATTTATTCGAATTGGAACGGTCCGACCGGTTTACGGCTTGAAAACAACGTGAAATTGCCATTGTCCGGACTGCTTGATTTAACGAACGAGCAGTCGGCTATGATTTCGAAACGATTCGATCGATTCGAATATAGAGAAATGATCGGGGAGTCGTTCGGCTTAGAAATGACGTGCCTACGAAACGAAGTGCCTGATGTGGCACGATCGACATGTCCCGAAAAGGTGACAACGACTTCTTCCGAAAGAAAGGGGGTAGTGGCATGAGGTAACGAGTACGAGTGCCACAGTAAAAACATTCGTGAAATGAAAGTGAGAGGTTCGTGAGTTCAGGGAATCTCGTTTACGTGACATTGTAACACATGAACTGAAAAGGGTGCCGAAGCCCTACCTGCGACAGCCGGCCCAGACGTGTTGTACGATAACAGAAAATTTCATTGAGTATAGCGACACTCGGACGGCAAACACACGGACGCTGACAAATGACAAGACGACTTGCAAATGCGAAGGCGAATGGACAACGCGGGAACTCACGAACACGGCTCACTACGTTTTGGTCTCGAGGATAGTCGGCCCTTGATTTCTGACGTATCAGATATCGCGCACCGGAACCGACGAGGAAGATAGGCGAACGGGCTGGTTATATACTCCACCGGGCTCCTCCCATAATTCCAGGCCACCATACTGGCCTTTCTATATATATATATATATATATATATATATATATATATATATATATATATATATATATATATATATATATATATATATATATATAATTAGGGTAAGCAAATTGATCAGAGAGTTATGCCGCGTACACGCGGTCAGACTTTCCAACGGCAAATGTGCGCTGTGTTTGCTGTCGGAAATTCCTACTGTGTGTAGGCTCCATTGGACAGTTTCCATCAGAATTTCCGTCACACAATATCTGAGATCTGGTTCTCAAAGTTTCCGAAAACAAAATCCGTTTGTGTAAATTCCGACGCACAAAGTGCCATGCATGCTGGGAATCAAGAAGAAGAGCAGCACTGGCTATTGAACTTCATTTTTCTCGGCTCGTCGTACGTGTTGTACATGACCACATTCTTGACGTACGGAATTTCCAACCAACTTATTGGGACCATGTGTATGCAAGACAAGTTTGAGCCAACATCCGTCTGAAAAAATCCATGGGATTTTGTTGTCGGAATTTCTGATTGTTTGCACGCGGCATTAACGTTGAGTTAAATTTGGCCTGGACATGAATGCTTCAATAACCTGTGCACAAAAAATTGTTAATGAACACAAAGTTGAATTAATCACTGCTTTTACCTCTAGCTCAGCTTTAAGTAACGAGAGAGATTAGGAAGCAAAATAAGTTAATAACAAAGAGACAAATACATTTTAAAAATTGAGAAGTGCGAATTTGGTACACATTTTAATTCCAGCGATGAGAAAGGCGGCAGTGAAGATACACTGTTCAGTTTTGCTGTGTCAGTCTAGAACAAGAGTTTTTTGCACATCTGAACTTGTTGGTATAATTGAAGCAGGGTGAATTATAGACCGTGATGGATTCATGCAAAACTGTGCTTTTCCGCTCCAGTTATTCTGCTGTGTTCATATTTTTCTCTATAATGTTGGAGGGGGACGCTCTGGCTGCTGAGAATTCCATTTCCTCTGGATGGGATGTCTATTGAACTCCCTGTTTGTTTTATGCTGCACAGTGATACTTGTGAAGCGTAATTCATAGTTTTAGAATAAGAAACCTAACCTGAACTGCTGGAATAATATAAGTTGCAGTTGGGTAAGCAAAATCAGCTTCACCTTTCATTAAGCATGTGTCCTGCAGATAAATTGTAACAGACAGCATGAGTGGTGGCAAAACATGGCCACGTTTTGTCTAGGAAAGTGTTTTAACAACTTGAGCTGGTCAAGTGCCAACATCTCAAGTTTCTCCTCATTTCAGTATCATATACTGTATAATTATGTTCTCAACAGTTTAGGATGGAATTTGTGACCTACATACATTGTGGAAACTAGACCCTTTCTCCTGATAATATTGCCACCAGGGTCTCTGTACAGCAGTGATCCCCAAAACATGGCCCTGGGGCCAGATGTGACCCTTAGCTTGCCTAAACTCTGTTACACCACTCGTACCTACAGGTAAGCCTATAATAAGGCTTACCTGTAGGTACTGTGAATATCTCCTAAACCTGCACAGGTTAGGAGATATTCAGAGTGCATGTAGCCGATAACATTATCGGCACATGCGCTTTGAAGGTCTGGCTTTCAGTGCCGGACCTTCAGAGCCCGTGCTGGAAAAGACAGCTCATGCGTGGGAGTGACGTCACCGTGGCTCTGGCCACTCACATCGCCAGAGCCTGCAAACCCAGAAGAAACACTGCGGGGAAGATGTGCCCTTTGGGCACTATTCCTCCCACTGATGTGAGACACTATTCTGTCAACTGACACCAACAATGGGGCACCATTTCTCCCAGTGACACCAATGATAGGGCACTGCTCCTCCCCCTAATACAAATGTGGCGATGTTTACTCCCACTGAGGAAAATTTACACTCCCGCTAGTTATAGTCTGCCCCCCTAAAGTCTGAAGAACAATAAACTGGCCCTTTGTTTAAAAAGTTTTGTGACCCCTGCTGTATCGTTTTTTTTCTTTTGTACCCTTTGCATACTTCTGAGATGAGAAAGAGAGAAACCTTTGAGCATAAATGTGTAGGCAAAGGCAGTCATTTAGAGGATGTATGAAGGTTTTCATGAGTATTAGCCCTTGTACACACGGTCGGAGATTCCGACAACCAAATCCGTCGGAGTAATTCCGACGGATTAATTCCGGAAGAGGTCCGGAAGTGATGTTGCATACACACGGTCGGACTAAGTTGTCGGAAAATCCGATTGTACATAACGTGATGGCGTTATTTCGTTACGACGGGACTACGTTTAGGCTAGTAGCCAATAGCTTTGGTCTAGGAATTTGATCTGAGCATGCGTGGCACTTTGTCCATTGGAGTTGGCTACACATGATCGGAGTATGTCCGATCGGAGCATTTTGTCGGAAAATTTTACCGGCAAGTTGGAAAAATTGGTCCGTCGGATATTCCGACGGAAAAAGTCCAATGCAGACCACACACAGTCGGAATATCCGACAAAACGGTCCGATAGGAAACATTCCGACGGAATCTCCAACCGTGTGTACAAGGGCTAACATTTTTGGTTGTTGAAGAGTACATTTTTTATAGAGGTCTATGCATCAGACCAACAAAAAGGGACAACTAAAGCTGGCCATGCATGTTCAATTTTCTTGTACAATGTTCCTTTAGTTTTACATCGTATACTAGCCCATTATGAAATACTTACTTTAGAAAATAGCCCTTCCAATGGCACCCGCTCACTGCTGAGACAGCTGACATCTTCCCCACAGTGTTTCTTCTGGGTTCGCAGGCTCTGGGGATGTGAGTGGCCAGAGCCACGGTGACGTCACTCCCGTGCATGAGCTGTATTTTCCAGCACGGGCTCTGAAGGTCCGGCACTGTAAGCCAGACCTTCAAAGCCCATGTGCCGATAATGTTATCCTGTGCAGGTTTAGTAGATATACACAGTACCTACAGGTAAGCTTTATTATAGGTTTACCTGTAGGCACAAGTGGTGTAACAGAGTTTACAACCATTTTAATTACACTATATTACCAAAAGTATTGGGACACCTGCCTTTAAACGCACATGAACTTTAATGGCATCCCAGTCTTGGTCTGTAGGGTTTAATATTGAGTTGGCCCAACCTTTTCCACTATAACAGCTTCAACAAGTTTTGAGAAGGCTGTCCACAAGGTTAAGGAGTGTGTCTATGGGAATGTTTGACCATTCTTCCAGAAGCACATTTGTGAGGTTGGACAAGAAGGTCTGGCTCGCAGTCCCCCCTAAAATTCATCCCAAAGGTGTTCTATCGGGTTGAGGTCAGGACTCATGTATCCATGTCTTTATGGACCTTGCTTTGTGCACTGGTCCAAACTATTTGGTAGAGGGGGGATTATGGTGTGGGGTTGTTTTTTCTCAGGGGTTTGGCTCAGCCCCTTAGTTCCAGTGAAGGGAACTCTTACGGCATCAGCATACCATGATATTTTTGAAAATGTCATGCTCCCAACTTTGTGGGAACATTTTGGGATGGCCCCTTCCTGTTCCAACATGACTGCTCACCAGTGCACAAAGCAAGGTCCATAAAGACATGGATGAGCAGGTTTGGGGTGGAGGAACTTGACTGGCCTGCACAGAGCCCTGACCTCAACTCGATAGAACACCTTTGGGATGAATTAGAGCAAAGACTGCGATCCGGGCCTTATCTTCCACATCACTGCATGACCTCACAAATGCGCTTCTTGAAAAATGATCAAACATTCCCATAGACACACTCCTAAACCTTGTGGACAGCCTTCTCAGAAGAGTTGAAGTTGTTAAAAGCAGCAAAGGGTGGGCCAACTCAATATTGAACCCTACATGCTAAGACTGGGATGCCATTAAAATTCATGTGCCAATATAGTGTATGCACTCCAGCTTGGGAGACTCTCAAAATTATAGAATTAGGAAGTACCCTGAGGTGCTGTGATGTGGTCGTTGCAGCTTACGCAAATATTTGCACATGTGTGCAAACAAGACCACTTGTTTTTAACATGAAAGGTTAGACAGGGTAAATTCGGTTTGTTGCAGGGTGGCTGGTAAGTGAGCTGGTCATTTTTGCTTGTTTTCCTGTAAATATTGCAGATTTTAGTTGCTCTTTACATTTCTTGTGATGCTCTTCACATACACCTGGATTAGCTTGACATTTTCTGAAAGGTAGAGGGTAGGCAGCAACAGCAGCCTCCAAGTATCTTTCATGCCAGGTTGCCTTTAACTAATATTACAAGTTGAGTCTTGATTGATTGGGACTTTTTAGCATGAAGTTATGATCTATGGGCTTTTAAAAAAAACACAGCTTCTCAGTTACAACCAAGGCAGCTGGTAATGTTTGCTGGACACTGAAATGCAGCATAAGACAAATGACAGTAGAGGCGTAATACAAAACACATGTCCTGGAACCGACGGTATACGGAACCTCTCAGCTGCAGAAATAGGTTTATGCAGCTGCTGTGAAAGGGATGAATTACGCTGTATTTGTGTGATGGAAAGCTTATGGAGAACAACATGACACATATCCAAAGTAATGGCAAATTTACTCTGGCTGGGCTATCACCTTGCCGTCACCAGTCACCTTAATGTGTTATAAAAGACCTGCTTAGTGCAAATAACACAACAGAGGAACTGCAGCTTAGATTAATGAAAGTTAATATGTGAACGATGGATCGGGATGATGGTACATAATGTTAGCTTTTAAGGTTCTGTTCAGTCTCTGTATTATTTTATATTCCTAATATAATTGGAGATGTTTTATGTGCTGAAATAAAGTGCTGCCTTAAACAGCAGATCATTTTTCTTTATTTTTTTGTGGCTTTCTTGGCTCATCCACTGAGATGCTAGTCTTCAATTCCTGGACGACATAGCGGTTCAGGTAATGTCAATGCAAACCCATAAAGATTATACATTGTGATATGAGGACTGCCATTGCCTAAAGCCCAGCTCTAGGATAAAAGGAAACTCCTTCCTATCCCTCTCTCTAAATCTCAAATGCCTGCATTTGTTGGTTAGGTGCAGCGTGGTGTGGTGGCCAGTAAACATTCAGAGTTGTGAGTTGCAAGAAAGTTGTATTGAAACAAAAGTCAACAACACAAACAGGCCCAGCAGGAAGCTTAACCATCTGGGGCTACTTACAACAAAGTAGCTAATAGACAACAATCAGAAGCAGGGGCATTGCTAGGTCTGCAAAAGATCTGGGGCTAGAGCCCATAGTAGCGAAGTAATACTCTTGGGTGGGCATAAACGTGTATATAATATATATGTGTGTGTGTGTGTGTGTGTGTGTGTGTGTGTGTGTGTGTGTGTGTGTGTGTGTGTGTATATATATATATATATATATATATATATAGTTACAAATATAAGAGTGGATCCCCCCTTACATCAGAGTCCCCAGAGAGCTTCCCCCTTCCTTACATCAGGGTCCAAAGACAGCCCCCCTCCTTACATCAGGGTCCCCAGAGAGCCTCTCCTTACATCAGGGTCCCCAGAGAGCCTCCCCTTACATCAGGGTCCCCAGAGAGCCTCCCCTTACATCAGGGTCCCCAGAGAGCCTCCCCTTACATCAGGGTCCACAGAGAGACCTCCCTTACATCAGGGTCCCCAGAGAGCATCCCCTTACAACGGGGTCCCTAGAGAGCCACCCTCCTTAGATCAGGGTCTCCAGAGAGCCTCCCCTTACATCAGGGCCCCCAGAGAGTCCCTTCCTTACATCAGGGTTCCCAGAGAGCCTCCCCTTACATTAGAGCCCGCTCCTTATATCAAGGTCCCCAGAGAGCCTTTTCCTCACATTGGGGTCTCCAGAGAGCCCCCACCCTCACATCAGGGTCCCCAGTGAGCCCCCCTCCTTACATCAAGGTCCCCAAAGAGCCTCCCCTTACATTAGAGCCCCGCTCCTTACATCAAGGTCCCCAGAGATCCTCTTCCTACATTGGGGTCTTCAGAGAGCACCCCCTTACATCAGGGTCCCCAGAGAGCCCCCCTCCTTACATCAGGGTCTCCAGAGAGCCTCCCTCCTTACATCAGGGTCTCCAGAGAGCCTCCCCTTACATCAGGATCCCCAGAGAGCCCCTTCCTTACATCAGGGTCCCCAGAAAGCCTCCCCTTACATTAGAGCCCTGCTCCTTACGTCAGGGTCCCCAGAGAGCCTCTTCCTCACATCGGGGTCCCCAGAGAGCCCCTCTCTTTACATCAGGGTCCCCAGAGAACCCCCCTCCTTACATCAGGGTCCCCAGAGAGCCTTCCTCCTTACAGCAGGGTCCCAAGAGAGCCCCCCTTGTCTGCAACAATTATAAAAAAAACTTCTGCTCAGCTGGGGGCCGGGGAAGCAACAGGACTGTTTAACCCCTCAGCTCAAGTGCTTACCTCTTGTGGTGATCCAGATCAGACTGGGCTCTGGGCTCCATCTGCCCAGCTGGTGGCCGGGTGAGGAACATGACTAGTTACCAGGCACAAATTCTAATTCTATATTCAGCAGTTTCAACAATTTAATCAAATTAAACAAATTCAACAATTTAATCATTGTTCCAACAACCACTTCTATACCAATCTGCCGAGCAATGTAATTGTCGGGAACCGCAGCACAAGGATTACTCAGCCTGAGCCCGAAAAATCATCAAATAGTCCCGGCGGAGTAATCCTTGTGCTGCGCTTCCCGACAATTACATTGCCTGGCAGATTGGTATAGAAGTGGTCATTGGAACAATGATTAAATTGTCTTGGATCTGCTGGTTATAGATAAAAACTTGCCTGATAACATTAACTAGTCATGTTCCTCCCCCGGCCACCAGCTGAGCAGATGAAGCCCAGAGCCAAACCTAGGTAAGAAACTCGGGGCTATGGGCCCCAGATTCAGGGCTATAGCCCCAGTAGCCACCCCCTAGCGACACAACTAATCAGAAGACTCAGGGATGTCGACAGTGTCTGCTACAAGGAGCAAAGTGCTGCCTGGCCGGTCTGACCTATAAGAGAATTGTCCTGAAGAGGTAGACGTAGTCCGTGCTCTCTCCCTACTTCACTGGAAACTTTCTCTACAGCGATTACTGTCCATGCTAGACGGAGAGCCTGTCTCTAACCTGTCCACTCACTTAAAGAGTGCGACAATTAGGGGTCTTAAAATAGGTTCTGCCTGACCTAAGATGGTCATCAGGGCCAAATGGGCATGTGAATTCAACCGGATCACCGCGAGTGACCAAGAAACATAGTTTCTCTTAACTTGCTCTACCATCTGCATTGGTGCTGCGGACAAGTGCAACCTGCACTGGAGAATACAGACTGCATCTTGTCTATATTCCCCTCGCACACGCTCCTGGGAACCAGCTGGTTACTGGAAAATTACAGCTAAATGCATGTAGCGCCCTGGGGATTAGTCAGGGAGCCCCTCACAAATTTACTTGCCAGGAGTAGTCACCCATGTCAATTGCTAGAGAGCTATTGATTTCTCCCTAAGTTTTGCCTTGTTGCACTTTTCTCTACCATTAGGCGCCTGGGTGCTTGGTGGTACTAGATACAAGGGCAACTCAATCTCAGGTTAGGGGGTATATGTGGTATCCCAGCCAATAGGCAGGGGTTTTCTTGAATCATAGTTACAAAGTTACATAGTAGGTGAGGTTGAAAAAAGACACAAGTCCAACCTATGTGGGGGATTATATGTCAGTATTACATTGTATATCCCTGTATGTTGCGGTCGTTCAGGTGCCTATCTAATAATTTTTTTTTAATTATTGATGCTCCCCGTGGAGACCACCGCCTGTGGAAGGGAATTTCACATCCTTGCCACTCTCAGTAAAGAACCCTCTACGTAGTTTAAGGTTAAACCTCTTTTCTTCTCATTTTAATGAGTGGCCATGTGTCTTGTTAACCACTTTCAGACCGGACCATTTTGCTGGTAAATGACCAGAGGTCTTTTTACAATTTGGCACTGCGCTGCTTTAACTGGTAATTGCGCGGTCATGCAATGTTGTACCCAAACAAAATTTGCGTCCTTTTCTTCCCACAAATAGAGCTTTCTTTTGATGGTATTTGATTGCCTCTGCGATTTTTATTTTTTGCGATATAAATGGAAAAAGGCCGCAAATTTTGAAAAAAATTATATTTTCTACTTTTTGTTATTAGAAAAATCCAATAAACTAAATTTTAGTCATACATTTAGGCCAAAATGTATTCAGCCACATGTCTTTGGTAAAAAAAAAAGTCAATAATTGTATATTTATTGGTTTGCGCAAAAGTTGTCACATCTACAAACTAAGGTACGTTTTCTGGAATTTACGCAGCTTTTAGTTTACGACTGCCTATCTCATTTCTTGAGGTGCTAAAATGACAGGGCAGTACAAAACCCCCCCAAATGACCCCATTTTGGAAAGTAGACCCCCTAAGGAAATTGATAAGTGGCATGTTGAGCCCATTGATTATTTTATTTTTTTGCCTCAAGCGATTGAATAATGACAAAAAAAAATTATTATTTTTTTTTTTTACACAAAGTTGTCACTAAATGATATATTGCTCACACATGCTATGGGAATATGTGAAATGACACCCCAAAATAAATTCTGCTGCTTCTCCTGAGTACGGAGATACCACACGTGTGGGATTTTTTGGGAGCCTAGCCGCGTACGGGGCCCCGAAAGCCAAGAACCGCCTTCAGGTTTTCTAAGGGCGTAAATATTTGACTTCACTCCTCACTACCTATTACAGTTTTGAAGACCATAAAATGCCAAGATGGCACAAAACCCCCACAAATGACCCCATTTTAGAAAGTAGACACCCCAAGCTATTTGCTGAGAGGCATGTTGAGTCCATGGAATATTTTATATTTTGACACAAGTTGCGGGAAAATTACAAACTTTAATTTTTTTTAATTTTTTTTTCACAAAGTTGTCACTAAATGATATATTGCTCACACATGCCATGGGCATATGTGAAATGACACCCCAAAATAAATTCTGCTGCTTCTCCTGAGTACGGGGATACCACATGTGTGGGATTTTTTGGGAGCCTAGCCGCGTACGGGGCCCCGAAAGCCAAGAACCGCCTTCAGGTTTTCTAAGGGCGTAAATATTTGACTTCACTCCTCACTACCTATTACAGTTTTGAAGGCCATAAAATGCCAAGATGGCACAAAACCCCCACAAATGACCCCATTTTAGAAAGTAGACACCCCAAGCTATTTGCTGAGAGGCATGTTGAGTCCATGGAATATTTTATATTTTGCCCCAAGTTGCGGGAAAATTACAAACTTTTTTTTATTTATTTTTTTTACAAAGTTGTCACTAAATGATATATTGCTCACGCATGCCATGGGCATATGTGAAATGACACCCCAAAATAAATTCTGCTGCTTCTCCTGAGTACGGGGATACCACATATGTGGGACTTTTTGGGAGCCTAGCCGCATACGGGGCCCCGAAAACCAAGCACTGCCTTCAGGCTTTCTAAGGGCGTTACAGTTTTGAAGGCCATAAAATGCCAAGATGGCACAAACCCCCCCCCCCAAATGACCCCATTTTGGAAAGTAGACACCCCTAAATTTAGGGGTACACTAGTGGGACTAGGTAATAAATGGCGGGTGCCCTGAAACTATAAAAAAAATAACTAACCAACCAGCGTCACCTGTAACCGTTATATGGTGATCACTGGTGAAAGGGTTAACTAGGGGGAAATCAGGGGGCTTTATGCGGTAGTATATGGGGGTCCCTGGCGCTATAAAAAGCTGCGGCGAACCTAAATACCTACCTGCCTAACTAGCGTCACCTGTGACACTAATACAGCGATCAGAAAAACTATCGCTTATTAGGCTGGGTTCACACTGGAGCGATGCGGGAACGCCATGAATCCGCGGCGGGTTCCCGCATCGCATGCCTCCCGGCGGCAGTTCACACTGCCCTATGCGAACTGCTGGGAGTGTCAGTGAAATGTTAATGACACCCCCAGATCAGTTCGCATATCGCAGTGCGATCTGCAAACTCAGATCGCATGGTGTGAACACCCATGCGATCCGATTCTGCTGCGGGCCAAAAAAAGGGTCCCGTGCGAATTTGCGGCGGGTGCGGCGGGTGCGACACGAATTCAGCCATACTATCTGTATGGCTGAACTCGAATCGCACAGAGATCGGATGTGATTTGCACTGCAGTGCGGTGCGAATCACATCCGTTCTCATAAACCGCTGCAATGTGAACCCAGCCTTAGTGACACTGGCGACGGGGGGTGATCACGGGGTTAAACCTTTATTGGGGGGGTAATAAATGGCGGGTGCCCTGAAACTATAAAAAAAATAACTAACCAACCAGCGTCACCTGTAACAGTTATATGGTGATCACTGGTGAAAGGGTTAACTAGGGGGCAATCAGGGGGCTTTATGCGGTAGTATATGGGGGTCCCTGGCGCTATAAAAAGCTGCGGCGAACCTAAATACCTACCTGCCTAACTAGCGTCACCTGTGACACTAATACAGCGATCAGAAAAATTATCGCTTATTAGGCTGGGTTCACACTGGAGCGATGCAGGAACGCCACGAATCCGCGGCGGGTTCCCGCATCGCATGCCTCCCGGCGGCAGTTCACACTGCCCTATGCGAACTGCTGGGAGTGTCAGTGAAATGTTAATGACACCCCCAGATCAGTTCGCATATCGCAGTGCGATCTGCAAACTCGGATCACATGGTGTGAACACCCATGCGATCCGATTCTGCTGCGGACCAAAAAAAGGGTCCCGTACGAGTTTGCGGCGGGTGCGACATGAATTCAGCCATACTATCTGTATGGCTGAACTCGAATCGCACAGAGATCGGATGTGATTTGCACTGCAGTGCGGTGCGAATCACATCCGTTCTCAAACCGCTGCAATGTGAACCCAGCCTTAGTGACACTGGCGACGGGGGGTGATCACGGGGTTAAACCTTTATTGGGGGGGTTAGGGGGGTACCTTAGAACTAAAGGGGGCTAACCCTAACTGCCCTAACAGTTATTACAGTCACAAATGACATCCGCCGGGTGATCAAGGGGTTAAACCTTTATTAGGTAATAAATGGCGGGTGCCCTGAAACTATAAAAAAATAACTAACCAACCAGCGTCACCTGTAACAGTTATATGGTGATCACTGGTGAAAGGGTTAACTAGGGGGCAATCAGGGGTAGTAGTATATGGGGGTCCCTGGCGCTATAAAAAGTTGCGGCGAACCTAAATACCTACCTGCCTAACTAGCGTCACCTGTGACACTAATACAGCGATCAGAAAAATGACCGCTTATTAGGCTGGGTTCACACTGGAGCGATGCGGGAACGCCACGAATCCGCGGCGGGTTCCCGCATCGCATGCCTCCCGGCGGCAGTTCACACTGCCCTATGCGAACTGCTGGGAGTGTCAGTGAAATGTTAATGACACCCCCAGATCAGTTCGCATATCGCAGTGCGATCTGCAAACTCGGATCACATGGTGTGAACACCCATGCGATCCGATTCTGCTGCGGACCAAAAAAAGGGTCCCGTACGAGTTTGCGGCGGGTGCGACATGAATTCAGCCATACTATCTGTATGGCTGAACTCGAATCGCACAGAGATCGGATGTGATTTGCACTGCAGTGCGGTGCGAATCACATCCGTTCTCAAACCGCTGCAATGTGAACCCAGCCTTAGTGACACTGGCGACGGGGGGTGATCACGGGGTTAAACCTTTATTGGGGGGGTTAGGGGGGTACCTTAGAACTAAAGGGGGCTAACCCTAACTGCCCTAACAGTTATTACAGTCACAAATGACATCCGCCGGGTGATCAAGGGGTTAAACCTTTATTAGGTAATAAATGGCGGGTGCCCTGAAACTATAAAAAAATAACTAACCAACCAGCGTCACCTGTAACAGTTATATGGTGATCACTGGTGAAAGGGTTAACTAGGGGGCAATCAGGGGTAGTAGTATATGGGGGTCCCTGGCGCTATAAAAAGTTGCGGCAACCTAAATACCTACCTGCCTAACTAGCGTCACCTGTGACACTAATACAGCGATCAGAAAAATGACCGCTTATTAGGCTGGGTTCACACTGGAGCGATGCGGGAACGCCACGAATCCGCGGCGGGTTCCCGCATCGCATGCCTCCCGGCGGCAGTTCACACTGCCCTATGCGAACTGCTGGGAGTGTCAGTGAAATGTTAATGACACCCCCAGATCAGTTCGCATATCGCAGTGCAATCTGCAAACTCGGATCGCATGGTGTGAACACCCATGCGATCCGATTCTGCTGCGGACCAAAAAAAGGGTCCCGTGCGAATTTGCGGCGGGTGCGGCGGGTGCGACACGAATTCAGCCATACTATCTGTATGGCTGAACTCGAATCGCACAGAGATCGGATGTGATTTGCACTGCAGTGCGGTGCGAATCACATCCGTTCTCATAAACCGCTGCAATGTGAACCCAGCCTTAGTGACACTGGCGACGGGGGGTGATCACGGGGTTAAACCTTTATTGGGGGGTTAGGGGGGTACATTAGAACTAAAGGGGGCTAACCCTAACTGCCCTAACAGTTATTACAGTCACAAATGACACCAATGCAAAAAAAAAACAAAAAAAAAAAAATGCAATTGGTGTCACTGTGACTGGGGGGCAGGGGTAATTGGGGGGGGTAATCGGGGGGTAAAGGGGGGGTGTGAGTGTGCCTGGCATGTTCTACTGTATGTGCGGTGTGTTGGTGCAACTCACCGATGCTCTCTCCTCGGTGCCGGAACGAAAAATACCGACACGGAGGAGAGAATACATCACTTCCTCTCCTGTGTTTACATTACAGGAGAGGAAGTGATGTCACGGAGGATTTTCATTCGTCGGGAGCGATCGCGAGGGGGTGGCCATGAATGAATGGCCGTCCCCTCGTCCGGGATCGCTCCCGAACGAATGCCGACCGCCGCAGGCACCGGGGGGGGCCCGATTGGGCCCCCCACCTGCGGGAAGGCAGGGACTTACATATACGCCCTTATGCCTGCCCGTGCCATTCTGCCGACGTATATCGTCGTGCGGCGGTCGGCAAGTGGTTAAACTCCCTTCCGCGAAAAAGTTTTATCCCTATTGTGGGGTCACTAGTACTGTATTTTTAAATTGAAATCATATCCCCTCTCAAGCGTCTCTTCTCCAGAGAGAATAAGTTCAGTGTTCGCAACCTTTCTTCATAACTAATGTCCTCCAGACCCTTTATTAGCTTTGTTGCCCTTCTTTGTACTCACTCCATTTATAGTATATCTATCCTGAACTGGACAGCATACTCTAGATGCGGCCAAAGGAGAGTCTTGCAGAGCGGGAGAATTATCGTTTTATCTCTGGAGTTGGAGTCCCTTTTTTTTTTAATGCATGCCAATATTCTGTTTGCTTTGTTAGCAGCAGCTTGGCATTGCATGCCATTGCTGAGCCTATCATCTACTAGGACCCCCAGGTCCTTTTCCATCCTAGATTCCTCCAGAGGTTCTCCCTCTAGTGTATAAATTGCATTCATATTTTTGCTGCCCAAATGCATTATTTTACATTAAACCTCATTTGCCATGTAGTTTCCCACCCCAGTAATCTGTTCAGATCTTTTTGTAAGGTTTCAGCATCCTGCGGAGAAGTTATTGCCCTGCTTAGCTTAGTATCATCCGCAAATACAGAGATTGAACTGTTAACTCCATCCTCCAGGTCGTTTATGAACAAATTAAATGGATCGGTCCCAGCACAGAACCCTGTGAGACCCCACTACCCAACCCTGACCCTTCTGAGTATTCCCCATTTATCACCACCCTCTGAACTCGCCCTTGTAGCCAGTTTTTAATCCATGTACTCACCCTATGGTCCATGCCAACGGACCTTATTTTGTACAGTTAACGTTTATGGGGAACTGCGTCAAATGCTTTTGCAAAATCCAGATACACCGTGTCTACGGGCCTTCCTTTATCTAGATACACCACGTCTACGGGCCTTCCTTTATCTAACTGGAAACTTCCCTCCTCATAGAAGGTTAATAGATTGGTTTTACAAGAATGATTCTTTATGAATCCATGCCGATTACTGCTAATAAAATCCCTTGACCTGCTGGGAGAACCTATATATTTGGGTGGGGTCAGGTGATCTACTGTTTTGTGCCACCTGGACAGCCGTCTGGATGGATGTGTGTCATACTCCCCAGGCTGCTAGGCCGGGGATTGGGCCTATCCCGGGGGCATCTGACTGCCAAGCTGTGTAAGGGCCTATCCAGAAGTAAGAGGGCAGCGCAGGGTTGGGATTTCGGCTTGCAGTCCAACCATAAGTGTCTGTTCTGTCAGCCGGAGAACCTGTAGTGGTCAGAGGTAGAAGCTGACGCTACTAAGGGGCCAACCACCTTTACCAGGGACCACAGTGAGTAACTAAAGCAAGTCCCAGAGCAGCATTCTCACTGAACAGGCACCCTAGAGAATTGGGAAACGTCAGGCGGTGATCAAGTCAGGGACCCAGCCAGCGGAGCTGACGCTTGCAGAGCAGCCTTGTGAGTCAAGTCAGGGACCGAGCCGGTTAGCAGGGATGAAGCTTGAGAAGTATCTGGAGTGTCAAGCTAGGCACCCAGCAGGGAAGCGTAAGTGACGCTTGAGGGAGATACCACCACAAAGCTTTGAGGAGCTCCAGGGATTCAGAGTCAGTGAATCATAGGGTCCAGTGAGAAATCAGGGGCTCAAGGGGCTGAAGAACTGCAAGTAGAAGTGAAGCAAAGAGGACTGTAACAATTTGTATTAAGAACTGTTAAAGGAATTGTAAACCCTTACAAACCACTTTGACCTACAAGTAAGCCTAGATTAAGGCTTACCTGTAGGTCCAAGAAATATCTCCTAAACCTACACGATTTAGGAGATATTTGCCGAAACACAGGCACCGCTGTCTACGGCGCATGCGCCGTAGACAGCGGCGCGCAGGCACACTGAGTGCACCGCAGTTAACAGCGATATGCCACGAGTGACACCTCCCGTGCGCATGCGCGGGAGTGACGTCATCGCGGCTCCGACGAATGACAGCGTCGGAGCAGCGAGACCCACCAAGAAGATGGAGGCTCCAGACTACAGGGGACAGCGGTGACTTCGCTGGCTCTTGTGTCAGGTAAGTGACACATAATGGACTACTATGCGATGCATAGTAGACCATTATGCTTTACCTTTGCAGGGAATCAAAGAGGAAGAAAACCCATCACGGTTTACTTCCTATTTAAGTACTGTTGCCATAGGAGAGAGAAATCCTGCACGTGCAGATGTGGTGCCTTGCTGGGGGCCTTTCCCTGGAGTCTCTGAGTCTGCCAATTGAAATTGCAACTGCTTAAGGGTGTCCTGGCCCTAATCTTCTTTCCCCCTCAAAATATAAAAAGAACTGTTAAGAGAAATAAAACCTCTTTTACATCCAAGAAGTGTCTGGCGCCCAATAACTTTATCCACCTCGCACCCAATATGCCTCGCAACCCACCACATACAGAAGGAATGTCAGCTATCTTTGGCCCTGAAGGCTCTCATTAGACTGGAGGAGGCTTGAGAATTTGCTACATGCACATATTTGCCAGCACACCAAGGATCCTCAAATGTTGTCCAAAGGTTTTTATTGCAGAAAGATCACAAGACAAGAAAAAGTGCAATGTTTCAGAGCCTCGCAGGACCCCTTTGTCAAGCATGTGACCGTCAGGTCTGCTTCACTACCCTCAGTCTGACTTTGTTCCACTTCTGTATCCCGAGAGCACCCTCTGCTGGGTAGCCAATGTGTAGGCAGATGCAGTTTCTAAATGCACATATTCGCCAGCACACCAACGATCCTGAAATGTCATCCAAAGGTTTTTATTGCGTAAATATCACATCACAAGAGAGAGTGCAATGTTTTGGTGCTTCGCCTGGGGGTCTGTGCCTGACGGTCACATGCCTGACAAAGGGGTCCTGCGAGGCTCTGAAAATTTGCACTCTCTCTTATGATGTGATATTTCCGCAATAAAAACCTTTGGATGACATTTGAGGATCCTTGGTGTGCTGGCGAATATGTGCATTTAGAAACTGCATCTGCCTACACATTGGCTACCCAACAGAGGGTGCTCTCGGGATACAGAAGTGGAATAAAGTCAGACTGAGGGTGGTGAAGCAGACCAGCCAGCATGGGTTTGTGTGCCACACTAGACTAGTAGTTCCTGCTGGCATCAGTGAGGGACCTAGATAGTTACCAAGTAAGGGAAATTAAACACCTGGAAGGATAGGTAGGTGGAAGGAATAGAAAAATAAATTGCTGGCCAAAGTTGGGCATTAATAATTTTTAATGTACAAGCTCCAGGGCTGTAACTGTGAACCTGGCTTCACTACCTTCTGAGTCACTGACATAGAATAAGCATGAAGGTTGATAATGCAGACTTCCCATACTTTACTAACTGCATCATTGTTCCAGGTTAGTGAAACCAGGATTTCAATGACAGCCCCGGAATCTGAATCCTAAAAATAAATTATTCTGATTGCTGCTAGGAGCAGCTAACTTGTGTCTGGAGTCAGTGGCCCCAGTTGCCACGTATCTGACTCTCAAGTGATGTTGTGCCAGTGGACCCAGTTGTCTTACATCTGACTCTCAGCTACCATTGCATCAAGTCATGTTACCAAAGCTGGCCACACACATATATAATTCTCTCATTGTGCCCCCCCCCCCCCCCACCTCCTTTTCCTGGGCTGAATGAGATAAATTGATTCCTCCGTTCATGCTAAAGAGCATTGATAGAGAAATCCCTGCTGCCCATTATTATATTCAGTAGCACATGCTCCTGCGGTTGCTGAATACCCAGATTGCTCGGTCAAAAATGTTCTGATCTGCCCCTTCAACAAACTTTGATCGAAAGATTGACCTTTATTGAGAGTGCCACCAGGGCCACCTACAGGTCCAATATCAACCAATTCAACAGAGCCTCTGCCGTGCTAATGCAATTGTTAGGGGAGCAGATAGACAATGATGTTGAAATGGGACGTGAGCAAAGGGAGCTAGAGCAAAGCGTTATTTCAGGCACAGTGACATGATGGCTATGAGAGAGAAAATAAACCATCTTTTCACAAAATAAAATCATCCTGCAGTGACAAGACCTTTTTTACAGCAAAGCTTCGCACTCTCAGTCAACATGGACTATGTGTAATCCTTATGCTGCTAGATTTAGGAAATGGATAAAAAAAATATATATACTATATATATATATATATATATATATATATATATATATATATAGTAATATTTGGGGGTTATTTTAGCTTAAAGGTAGAGCTTACCAGTGAGCTGAGTCCACGCCAGATATGCCGTTTTAAGGGCTTGTAGGCCCACTTTTATTAAAGAAAGAAAAGTCCGATAACAAAATAGTTGCCCACACAGGGATTTCAGCTTTCCACAGCAATAATGTATGTAGAACCAAAAATACCAAGCCACCTGGCTCTCTTTAGCAGCACTGCTGCTCAGACTTAGGCTGCAGCCCTCTTGGCTCTTTAACAGAGTTCCTGTACACCCAGTACCTCAGCACTAGTGATGGACGAACTTCCGACGGGACGTTTCGCGAACGCGAAACGCGAACGGACACAAACGTTCGCGAAAACGACCGTTCGCCGCGGGCTCCATTGACTTCAATGGGAGGCGAATTTCGCAAACCTTTAGGTCGAATTTGCGGCCACGGGGTAATTATTAGGGGGTAGCACGTAGTCCCACCACCTGGACAATAGCATAATACATGTATGAGGTGAATTTGGGATCGATAACTACAAGCATTTTTTTTTTATTTGGGAAATTGTTCTGACAATTCAGGACTATGGAGCTAATGAAGGCAATGGAGGAGAGGGAAGGTCAGGGACCAGGGTAGGCAAACAAGAGGGTGCAGGAGATACAGAGCACTGACAGCAGCACCGTAATACAGAGCACTGACATCAGCACCGTGACATACAGCGCTGACAGCAGCTCCGTGACATACAGCGCTGACAGCAGCTCCGTGACATACAGCGCTGACAGCAGCTCCGTGACATACAGCGCTGACAGCAGCTCCGTGACATACAGCGCTGACAGCAGCTCCGTGACATACAGCGCTGACAGCAGCTCCGTGACATACAGCGCTGACAGCAGCTCCGTGACATACAGCGCTGACAGCAGCTCCGTGACATACAGCGCTGACAGCAGCACCGTGACATACAGCGCTGACAGCAGCTCCGTGACATACAGCGCTGACAGCAGCTCCGTGACATACAGCGCTGACAGCAGCTCCGTGACATACAGCGCTGACAGCAGCTCCGTGACATACAGCGCTGACAGCAGCTCCGTGACATACAGCGCTGACAGCAGCACCGTGACATACAGCGCTGACAGCAGCTCCGTGACATACAGCGCTGACAGCAGCTCCGTGACATACAGCGCTGACAGCAGCTCCGTGACATACAGCGCTGACAGCAGCTCCGTGACATACAGCGCTGACAGCAGCTCCGTGACATACAGCGCTGACAGCAGCTCCGTGACATACAGCGCTGACAGCAGCTCCGTGACATACAGCGCTGACAGCAGCTCCGTGACATACAGCGCTGACAGCAGCTCCGTGACATACAGCGCTGACAGCAGCTCCGTGACATACAGCGCTGACAGCAGCTCCGTGACATACAGCGCTGACAGCAGCACCGTAAGCAGCCCCAGGAGGAAGTCAGCACAGCACAGGGATGGTGTGATCCCCTCATAATAAGAACCCCCAGGAGGAAGTCAGCACAGCACAGGGATGGTGGGAGCCCCTCATAATAAGAACACCCAGGAGGAAGTCAGCACAGCACAGGGATGGTGGGAACCCCTCATAATAAGCAGCCCCAGTAGAAATATGACACCGCTCAACCTCTTCAAAGAGGAGGGTAGGGGCATATAGTACGGTGTGCTTTTTTGGGTCAGGGAAGTGAGCCAAATGAATTAAGAAGGTCTGTGTGCTTGATTCCAAAAATTGTTTATAGACATATACATGGTCTACTGATCACATGTGTTGAATTCCTCCGAGATCCATGCCTCATTCATTTTTAGAAATGTGAGGTAGTTAACACTGTGGTGAGCTAGGCGAGTACGCTTATCGGTCACAATCCCCCCTGCTGCGCTGAACGTCCTTTCGGACAGGACACTGGATGAGGGGCAAGCCAACAGTTCGATTGCAAATTGGGCAAGCTCTGGCCAGAGGTCAAGCCTGCCCACCCAGTAGTCTAGGGGTTCATCACTCCTCAGAGCGTCCACATCGGCCGTTAACCCAATGTAGTCGGACACCTGACGGTCTAGGCGTTCCCTGATGCTGGATCCGGATGACACCTGTCGATGGGTCGGCTGAAAGAATGACCTCATATCCGAAGTCACCAACACATCTTCAAACCGGCCTCTTCTTGCAGGCGCTGTTGGATTGGTACCCGCAAATCCTTCTCTGGGAGTAGGAATTGCTCCTCTGCCAGCGCACGCAAAAGCAGAATGCAGCATTTCTCGAAGCAAGGCCTGGAAGTGCTGCATTCTGACAGCCCTCTGCGACGGCGGTAACATTTCCGCCATTTTGTGTTTGTACCGGGGGTCTAAGTACGTTGCCACCCAGTACTGGTCCTTGACCCTCATGCTTTTTATACGGGGGTCCCTATTAAAACACTGGAGCATGAAGGCCCCCATTTGCACTAAAGTGGAAGCGGTGTGGTGGCCTGGCTCCTGCTCATCATCCAGGATAATGTCGTCCTCTTCATTCTCCTCTCCCCATCCTCGCACAACAGGGATCCCAGAAAGGTTTAAAGCATGCTCTTCTTGCTCCTGCTCATCCGCCCCGGCACCATCCTCCTCTGACTCCTCATCAGACTCCTGTTGTTGACTTGTCTCAGATAGAGTAGCCCCCCCTGGGAATTCATCCAGCATTGCGACTTCCTCATCTTCCCGCTCCTGCTCCTCCACAGCCTGATCAATGACACGACGCAATGCACGCTCCAGAAAGAAGGCATAAGGTACCATGTCACTGATGGCGCCATGGCTGCGACTGACCAGTTTGGTGATCTCCTCAAATGGCCGCAGAAGTCTGCATGTGTCGCGCATGAGCAGCCACTGGCGCGGTGAAAAAAAACCCAGCTCCCCAGAACCGTTTCTTTCGCAGAGTTCATACAGGTAGACGTTAACTGCACGTTTCTGCTGGAGCAGCCTATCAAGCATATAGAAGGTTGAGTTCCATCGCGTCGGGCAATCGCAAATAAGACGTCTGACCGGCAGATGGTGTCGCCGCTGAATGTCAGCAAGGCGAGCCATGGCCGTGTAAGATCTTCTGAAATGGGCCGAGATTTTCCTTGCCTGCCGCAAGATGTCCTGGACCCCAGGGTATTTGACAAGGAATCGCTGCACGACCAAGTTTAAGACGTGTGCCATGCACGGCACGTGCGTGATTTTGCCCTGTTTCAATGCGCTAAGCAGATTGGCACCGTTGTCACACACCACTTTACCAACTGTCAAATTGAGCGGTGTTAGCCACTCATCTGCCTGTGAACGCAAAGCTGAAAGGAGTGCCGGGCCAGTGTGGCTCTTTGCTTCCAGGCACAACAGACGCAGCACGGCATGGCAACGTCTCACCTGGCATGTGGAATAGGTTCTGGGGAGCTTGGGCGGTGCAGTGGAAGAGACGCTAGCAGCGGAAAAGGAGGAGGCAGCTGAGGAGGAGAGGGAGGAGGATGGAGTAGGAGGAGGAGAAGAAGAGTCAGGCCTGCATGCAATCCGTGGCGGTAAAACCAAATCTACACGGGTGCCACGGGTTACATGCTTGACGGCCGTCAGAAGGTTCACCCAGTGGGCAGTAAAACTGATATACCTTCCCTGCCCGTGTTTGCTAGACCACGTGTCTGTGGTCAGATGTATCTTGGCACCGACACTGTGTGCCAGAGATACATTCACTTGCCGCTGAACATGGCCATATAGCTCTGGGATGCCCTTCTCTGAGAAATACTTCCTTCCTGGGACCTTCCATTGTGGTGTTCCAATGGCCACAAATTTGCGAAAGGCCTCCGAGTCCACCAGTTTATATGGCAGTAGTTGGCGGGCTATGAGTTCTGACAAGCCAGCCGCCAACCGTTGGGCAAGAGGGTTATCCGGCGTCATCATTTTTTTACGCTCAAACATTAGGCCCACGGAAGCCTGCCTTTTTGCAGAAAAATGTGAGCTTGGCGTGATGGAAGGTGGAGTGGAGGACAATTGTGAGGAGAGAGGAGAAGGAGAAGTAGAAGACGAGGCTGGACGGTGAGAGCCTGCAGTGTGGCTTTGTGTGTTCCGTTGCTCCCACTGGGCTCGGTGATGGCTGCTCATGTGCCTTCTTAAGGCGGTCGTCCCTAGGTGAGTATTGGGCTTACCGCGACTAACGCGTTGACTGCAAAGATTGCAGATGGCAACGCTATTGTCAGCAGCGGACACGTTAAAAAAAGCCCACACTGCGGAGCCATGTGCCGGTGTCCTGGGAGCGCCAGATGTGACCGTACATGGTCGATGACTCGCTCCTGATACATTTGCAGTCTGCTTTGTCCCTGCTGTGCAATGTAAGTCATTGCTGCTTCTCCTCCCTATCTGCTGGTCCATATCTCCCTCTGAACTCCCCTCCTCTTCCTCTCTTGTGGGCACCCACGTGACATCACTAGACACGTCATCATCAACGTCACCTTCCCCACCGCTATAAGTAGAGTAGGCAGCAACACCGGGGACCAACCTCCTCCTTGGGCTGATCTGGGTACTGGCGTCAGACTGCTGAGTAGCGCTTGTTGCTACCTCCTCTTCCTGATCCAATACCAAGAGTGGCTGCGCATCAGAAATGTCCTCTTGATATGGATCGGAAAATAATTCCAGTGACTCAAGCGGAAGGTATGTGGTGGTGGTGGTGGTGGTCGTGTTGTTGGTGGTAGTGTCTTTGGGGGTGCACATAGCAGAGAGTGAAGAAGAGGGTGCAGATCGAGAGGATGAGGAGGGTGCAGAAGAGTAAGGCTGAGCGAGCCACTCAACCAAGTCTGGTGCATCCTTTAAAGTAATTGAACGCACCTTCTGCAACTTCCCACTTTGGCTCAAGCCTGTTGCTCCTGCCCTACCCCTACCACCCCTGCGGAAGGGCCTGCCTCTTCCTCTGCATGTCATTTTTTAAATGACCCTGTGACAAAACTCTTAGTCCCTATACCGCTGAAGGACTGCTGCAGTATAGGTGAGCGGTCAGCAGTGGTGCACGTCAACCCTATCTATTGTGGACCTATAGCGGTCCTTACAGAACAGCAGACTGTACCGCACTCAAGCCTATGTACCGTAGCACCCTATACCAAGTTACCAGTCCTTATAAGAACTTTTGTGGACCAAGCAGGTTGTGTATTAGTGTTTAGCAGACTGTACGTCAGTCCCTATACCGCTGAAGGACTGCTGCAGTATAGGGCAGCGGTCAGCAGTGGTGCACGTCAACCCTATCTATTGTGGACCGATAGCGGTCCTTACAGAACAGCAGACTGTACCGCACTCAAGCCTATGTACCGTAGCACCCTATACCCAGTTACCAGTCCTTATAAGAACTTTTGTGGACCAAGCAGGTTGTGTATTAGTGTTTAGCAGACTGTACGTCAGTCCCTATACCGCTGAAGGACTGCTGCAGTATAGGGCAGCGGTCAGCAGTGGTGCACGTCAACCCTATCTATTGTGGACCGATAGCGGTCCTTACAGAACAGCAGACTGTACCGCACTCAAGCCTATGTACCGTAGCACCCTATACCAAGTTACCAGTCCTTATAAGAACTTTTGTGGAACAAGCAGGTTGTGTGTTAGTGATTAGCAGACTGTACGTCAGTCCCTATACCGCTGAAGGACTGCTGCAGTATAGGGCAGCGGTCAGCAGTGGTGCACGTCAACCCTATCTATTGTGGACCGATAGCGGTCCTTACAGAACAGCAGACTGTACCGCACTCAAGCCTATGTACCGTAGCACCCTATACCAAGTTACCAGTCCTTATAAGAACTTTTGTGGACCAAGCAGGTTGTGTATTAGTGTTTAGCAGACTGTACGTCAGTCCCTATACCGCTGAAGGACTGCTGCAGTATAGGGCAGCGGTCAGCAGTAGTGCACGGCAACCCTATGTATTGTGGACCGATAGCGGTCCTTACAGAACAGCAGACTGTAACGCACTCAGGCCTATGTACCGTAGCACCCTATACCAAGTTACCAGTCCTTATAAGAACTTTTGTGGAACAAGCAGGTTGTGTGTTAGTGATTAGCAGACTGTACGTCAGTCCCTATACCGCTGAAGGACTGCTGCAGTATAGGTGAGCGGTCAGCAGTGGTGCACGTCAACCCTATCTATTGTGGACCGATAGCGGTCCTTACAGAACAGCAGACTGTACCGCACTCAAGCCTATGTACCGTAGCACCCTATACCAAGTTACCAGTCCTTATAAGAACTTTTGTGGACCAAGCAGGTTGTGTATTAGTGTTTAGCAGACTGTACGTCAGTCCCTATACCGCTGAAGGACTGCTGCAGTATAGGGCAGCGGTCAGCAGTAGTGCACGGCAACCCTATGTATTGTGGACCGATAGCGGTCCTTACAGAACAGCAGACTGTAACGCACTCAGGCCTATGTACCGTAGCACCCTATACCAAGTTACCAGTCCTTATAAGAACTTTTGTGGACCAAGCAGGTTGTGTGTTAGTGATTAGCAGACTGTACGTCAGTCCCTATACCAATGAAGGACTGCTGCAGTATAGGGCAGCGGTCAGCAGTAGTGCACGGCAACCCTATGTATTGTGGACCGATAGCGGTCCTTACAGAACAGCAGACTGTACTGCACTCAGGCCTATGTACCGTAGCACCCTATACCAAGTTACCAGTCCTTATAAAAACTTTTGTGGACCAAGCAGGTTGTGTGTTAGTGTTTAGCAGACTGTGCGTCAGTCCCTATACCGCTGAAGGACTGCTGCAGTATAGGGCAGCGGTCAGCAGTAGTGCACGGCAACCCTATGTATTGTGGACCGATAGCGGTCCTTACAGAACAGCAGACTGTAACGCACTCAGGCCTATGTACCGTAGCACCCTATACCAAGTTACCAGTCCTTATAAGAACTTTTGTGGACCAAGCAGGTTGTGTGTTAGTGATTAGCAGACTGTACGTCAGTCCCTATACCAATGAAGGACTGCTGCAGTATAGGGCAGCGGTCAGCAGTAGTGCACGGCAACCCTATGTATTGTGGACCGATAGCGGTCCTTACAGAACAGCAGACTGTAACGCACTCAGGCCTATGTACCGTAGCACCCTATACCAAGTTACCAGTCCTTATAAGAACTTTTGTGGACCAAGCAGGTTGTGTGTTAGTGATTAGCAGACTGTACGTCAGTCCCTATACCAATGAAGGACTGCTGCAGTATAGGGCAGCGGTCAGCAGTAGTGCACGGCAACCCTATGTATTGTGGACCGATAGCGGTCCTTACAGAACAGCAGACTGTACTGCACTCAGGCCTATGTACCGTAGCACCCTATACCAAGTTACCAGTCCTTATAAAAACTTTTGTGGACCAAGCAGGTTGTGTGTTAGTGTTTAGCAGACTGTGCGTCAGTCCCTATACCGCTGAAGGACTGCTGCAGTATAGGGCAGCGGTCAGCAGTGGTGCACGTCAACCCTATCTATTGTGGACCGATAGCGGTCCTTACAGAACAGCAGACTGTACCGCACTCAAGCCTATGTACCGTAGCACCCTATACCAAGTTACCAGTCCTTATAAGAACTTTTGTGGACCAAGCAGGTTGTGTATTAGTGTTTAGCAGACTGTACGTCAGTCCCTATACCGCTGAAGGACTGCTGCAGTATAGGGCAGCGGTCAGCAGTAGTGCACGGCAACCCTATGTATTGTGGACCGATAGCGGTCCTTACAGAACAGCAGACTGTAACGCACTCAGGCCTATGTACCGTAGCACCCTATACCAAGTTACCAGTCCTTATAAGAACTTTTGTGGACCAAGCAGGTTGTGTGTTAGTGATTAGCAGACTGTACGTCAGTCCCTATACCAATGAAGGACTGCTGCAGTATAGGGCAGCGGTCAGCAGTAGTGCACGGCAACCCTATGTATTGTGGACCGATAGCGGTCCTTACAGAACAGCAGACTGTACTGCACTCAGGCCTATGTACCGTAGCACCCTATACCAAGTTACCAGTCCTTATAAAAACTTTTGTGGACCAAGCAGGTTGTGTGTTAGTGTTTAGCAGACTGTGCGTCAGTCCCTATACCGCTGAAGGACTGCTGCAGTATAGGGCAGCGGTCAGCAGTAGTGCACGGCAACCCTATGTATTGTGGACCGATAGCGGTCCTTACAGAACAGCAGACTGTAACGCACTCAGGCCTATGTACCGTAGCACCCTATACCAAGTTACCAGTCCTTATAAGAACTTTTGTGGACCAAGCAGGTTGTGTGTTAGTGATTAGCAGACTGTACGTCAGTCCCTATACCAATGAAGGACTGCTGCAGTATAGGGCAGCGGTCAGCAGTAGTGCACGGCAACCCTATGTATTGTGGACCGATAGCGGTCCTTACAGAACAGCAGACTGTAACGCACTCAGGCCTATGTACCGTAGCACCCTATACCAAGTTACCAGTCCTTATAAGAACTTTTGTGGACCAAGCAGGTTGTGTGTTAGTGATTAGCAGACTGTACGTCAGTCCCTATACCAATGAAGGACTGCTGCAGTATAGGGCAGCGGTCAGCAGTAGTGCACGGCAACCCTATGTATTGTGGACCGATAGCGGTCCTTACAGAACAGCAGACTGTACTGCACTCAGGCCTATGTACCGTAGCACCCTATACCAAGTTACCAGTCCTTATAAAAACTTTTGTGGACCAAGCAGGTTGTGTGTTAGTGTTTAGCAGACTGTGCGTCAGTCCCTATACCGCTGAAGGACTGCTGCAGTATAGGGCAGCGGTCAGCAGTAGTGCACGGCAACCCTATGTATTGTGGACCGATAGCGGTCCTTACAGAACAGCAGACTGTAACGCACTCAGGCCTATGTACCGTAGCACCCTATACCAAGTTACCAGTCCTTATAAGAACTTTTGTGGACCAAGCAGGTTGTGTGTTAGTGATTAGCAGACTGTACGTCAGTCCCTATACCAATGAAGGACTGCTGCAGTATAGGGCAGCGGTCAGCAGTAGTGCACGGCAACCCTATGTATTGTGGACCGATAGCGGTCCTTACAGAACAGCAGACTGTACTGCACTCAGGCCTATGTACCGTAGCACCCTATACCAAGTTACCAGTCCTTATAAGAACTTTTGTGGACCAAGCAGGTTGTGTGTTAGTGATTAGCAGACTGTACGTCAGTCCCTATACCAATGAAGGACTGCTGCAGTATAGGGCAGCGGTCAGCAGTAGTGCACGGCAACCCTATGTATTGTGGACCGATAGCGGTCCTTACAGAACAGCAGACTGTACTGCACTCAGGCCTATGTACCGTAGCACCCTATACCAAGTTACCAGTCCTTATAAGAACTTTTGTGGACCAAGCAGGTTGTGTATTAGTGTTTAGCAGACTGTGCGTCAGTCCCTATACCGCTGAAGGACTGCTGCAGTATAGGGCAGCGGTCAGCAGTAGTGCACGGCAACCCTATGTATTGTGGACCGATAGCGGTCCTTACAGAACAGCAGACTGTACCGCACCCAAGCCTATGTACCGTAGCACCCTAGACAGACCAAGTTACCAGTCCTGATAAAGAGCTTTGTGGAACAAGTGAGTTGTGAATGATTAGCAGACTGCAGCAGAAGGGCAGCAGTCAAGTATAATATTCTTTCTATATTTGGAAGAAAGAATATTATACGTGTACAAGCCTATTACCGTACCACTGATACCAGTCCTGAAAAGAACCTTTGTGGAACTAATAGTAACAGCAAGTCTTTAAAATTATCCTCACTGCCTGACACACTGCTTCCTGCCTGTCCCTATACAAATTGGCAAAAAAGAGTAGGCTGGAACGATTAGCTGGAACAGCTCTTTTGTGGACCTGATAGTAACAGCTAATGATGATGATGATGATGATGATGAAGAAAGACTAATCTGGCTGAGCTGTCCCTAAAATAGCAGCATACAGCGCTCTGTCCCTTTATCTAAACTGACAAAAGAAACTCAGGCTGCTGACCTAACACCTATACCAGTCCTGAAAAGAACTTTTGTGTACCAAATAGCTAGCGTTTTCTCTGTCCCTACTCCACACAGGATCCTTTCCCTACAGTGACAGAAGAAAGAATGTAAAATGGCCACCGGATCGGGTGTATTTATAGGTTAGGGGGAATGTCCAAGTGTCCATGAGCTGTCATGTCTCAATTGGTTGTCCTGTAACACATGATAAACGTGTCACGAAAGGTTAAAGTTCTTGTATACATTAAACACGTAAGTCCGCCGGGGCGAACGACGGAAAAAGGCGTTCGAACCCGCGGACGGCGAAAGTCGGAAATTCGCCGCGAAACGACCGCCGGGCGAACCGTTCGGCCATCACTACTCAGCACTCTTTACTAGCTTCTTTTTTTCAGCCCACAAGCTTGGACCCTCTGTCTACTCTGACAGACCGACCTGTGCAGACATGCACACTTCTTCTCCCTTACTCGCCTGGACTCCTCGGGAGGGTGGAGCCCAGAACCATGGTGTTGGCTTTGTTTTAAGCCCAAGACCCACCTGTGCAATCATCCAGCCAGACTGCTGGCTGGTCCCAAAACCCGGTCCCAGGATTGGAGATTCCGTACTACCACATATCCCCCCCCCCCTTTGTTTCGACCCAGAGGGTGGAACACCCAAGTTACTTTTGGCACCTCTGTGCCAGATACCATTTACAGAAGTACACTCCTGTCCAACCTCGCTTCTCCTAACGGGGAACTCCACCCAATGCCTCCTTTGGTGTCTCCCTCTAAGCCTTACTGTCACTCTATGAGCTTTGATGCGACCTTCCCAACTTTTCTTCTGAGTGAATTTCCATAAGCACTTCCTCTCCTGAAATCTTAATGGGTTCCCGTTGGTCTTCCTACCAACCCTTCTGCCTCCACGCTTCAGGTTCCCAGGTTTCCCCAAAACTCTCTCAGCAGTACTGTTCTGAGACTGTAGGGGGCCTATTTCTATAGTGTTTAGAACGGAAACCCACCTCTTATTTCTGGTACCTGACTCAGCAGTCACTAATTGATTACCAGGTTTACCTGTACCTTTGGACACCACATTATCATGTACCATTAACACATTATTTGGTTCATCATTGACAGACATATTCAAACCAACATTAGACCTCTCAATGTTGCACATGTCACCAATGCCTTTTTTTCCAAAATTTGCTAGGGCAGAGTCTGCAGAGGGCACACATACCAGAGGGCCACCATCACCCACAGGAACCTCACAGGACGCCACCTCCCCTGGGTTCACCCACTCTGCAGGCAGCTGTCCTACCACTTGACCCGTTCTGATGCCATCTGTATTTTTATCCACGCTCCTTGCCCATTCCCCTGTCCCGGGGACCTTATTAGGTTTGTCACCTAGACCAAGCACTGGACTGGGGACCCCAGTCTCTTTAACCACCTTTGTTTGAGCCCTGGTCAGGATCTCTGCTGCTTTTAGGTCCACACATGGCCCTTCCACCTCATGTGGTTTTTCTACTGGTGCAGTATACACGCCCTTCACCAACTGACCAGCACCACACTGGACCATAGCAGCAGAAATGCTTCCCATCTGGCTGTTAGGAGGTGTAACCACAGGCAATTTAGGCTTATTTTCAACTTCTCCAACGTCTGTCTCAAATATTTCTTCTGGATCTAATCTAGCAGCATACGTAGCGGCAACTTTTAACAAAAGTAGCAAATTTAGGAATAAACCATTCCTGTCCCGTTTTACTTTGCTCTGTACAGGCTGCCATACAGTGCTCCACCTAGTGGTACTCCGCAATACCAGACCATCAGACTGTGGAGGAGACACACTAGTATAGATTGGCTGTACATCCCAAAGTTCAAGCATCTCTTTTAATGCTTTGGTTAATAACCAGGCCCTTGACTCCAGACCCAAGTTCTTCCTGGGGATTTTCATGACACTGGGGATGCAGAGAGACTCACTTGCTGAGGCTTGAAAAGTTGCAACGGTTAACGGAACCTCCTCCCGGCTGGAGGTAAACACAGCCTGGTGCTCCACCAGAGCGCTGCCAATTGCTGGACTCATACCCAACTTCTCAGGCTCAGCATCAGTGAACTGCTCCAGAACATTACCAGTGATGTCACGTTGACACTCCATGCCAACCTCAGTTTTGTGGGTCATGGACAATGTCTCTGCTGTGCCCTTATTTGGTTCATCCTGCTCACCAGGGTTAACTCCTGCAGCAGCCACCGGGCCCTCAGGTACAAGCTGTTCTGCAGCCCCTCCTGCTGGCCCAGCAGAAACCGTGTCCACCTTATCTTTGTGCATAAAAGCCTCATCTATCAGGGAGATACGTTTTTTGCTCCAACCATCCCAATCTGTTGTATGTGCGCTCCCTTCTGCGGTACTCCTCAGCACCGATCCATCTGCCCAAGGAGACACATAACAGACTGGCTTAGTTGCAGACTCGTAACACCAGTCATTGTAAATTATGTCAGACTGTGGTAGCACAGGTTGCAATACACCATATTCACCACCTTTCTCTGCTTGCATTTCATAAGCCTCATACACCTTTGCATTTTTCACAGGTTGTGTTAATCCACCATTTACCTGCACATTTTTAGTACTAGCAGCTTGCACTAACACATTACCATTACACGGTACAGTTCCATTCTGTCTCACCAGAGTGACATCGCAGTTGTCCAGGGCAACCTCTGACTCCAACACATGAAGTTCCCTGGAGATTCCTGTGGACAACTGTGCTGTCTTACCACCAGTTGCTACAGGCAACGGCCCATTTTTGATAACCCCAGGTTCTTTCAGAGCAAAAGTTTTCCCAACAGCATTAAACTTTTCATTAACAGTAACACTTATAGCATTTTTAGCATTTGTAGGCTGTCCTAGCCCATGGTCAACTTGAGCCTGATAGTCATTAGACACAACACTTTTAGTCATCAACACAGGTTCTATTTGGATTTTACCCTTGCATTCCCACTATATAGGGAAAAGTCATTCTCAAGTGCACATTCAGTGGCCCCACTAACTGGGGTCACTCTCACATCATCATGGACAGTCTCGTAACCAGTCCTTTTATACATGAAATCAGCAGTTCCAGACATCATTTCATTAAAGACAGTCTTACCCACCGCAGTAGTTGGGGTCACCATCTTCATTTGAGTACGTCGTCTTATGCACCAGTCCTCTGCTGCACTTTTACTGGCCAACTCCTCCTGGTGGCCATGGGATGAAACTACAGCAGGCATCTCCCACCGTTTAGCACCCCCTGCAGGCACCACAGGAAACTTCTTTTTGCTAGGGGTGACTGCAAACATATTTTCACCGGAATCTGGGCCTACAGACAACACTTTTTCCTCAGCAACATTATCTCCAGCCGTATTCCACAACCTAGGGCAAGAAAACGTGTCATGCCCCAGCTGGCCACATTCCAGGCATGGTACTGGACGATTTTTTTCCAAAGCGATTCTCTCCTGGTGATTCCCAGCTGGCCGGAATGCACAGGCCTCTTTGTGGGGACGCTGAACCAAACCTCTACTGCAGCTCCTTTCAGGCATAAATTTCACTCCGGTTGCCATGGGAGACCACACTCTCGCAGAACTTTGCTGGCTCTCTCCAACATGATAAATTGGCTCCTCCTTAAGCCACTTTCCACGATCCTTATTAGACATAGCCCATGGTACAGAGACAGCCCGACTGGCTTCCTTTGAGTTGCTATGGGCAACCACTCTCATCCTCAGCCTTTGATCAGCCTCTCTCCTTGCATATAGCATGGGCTCCTCTCTGCTGGATCCCGTCTCATGCTGTGACACATTCACATCTTTCACAATAGCGGTTTTAACTGCATCAGCTTTGCCAGGGGCAACAACAACCCTCTTCCAGTTATGGACATCCAGCGGCTTTCCCCTTGCACTGAGGGTTGGCTTCCTTTCCTCTGTAGCTTGGTTCAGTGCTGCTAAATGCCGTTTGCACCAATCCACTGCAGATTCAAATGCTGGTGGACTCTCCATAACAGCAGTCACCTGTGCACTCATTGCACCAGTGTTGCTAGGGACAACCCCAGCCATTTTTCTCCTTGATAAACTCTGATCAGGTATGTATGGGGCTCGTTCAGGCGGTAACAACCCCTCCAACCACAGAGCTCTGTCTCTCATTTCAGCAAACCTTGCTTCTTTTAGGAGCTTTGACCGCCCCATACTTAGAGACTCCAGAACAACTTTAAACAGTCCAGGAAAATGAAAGTGTCTCTTTTAAAGAAAGTTGCTTTTCTCTTCATGCAAGCTTTCCTCACCTGCACATTGCACACACTGATTGTGCTGTCTCATGCACACAAACACAGTTCATAGCAAGAAAAAAAAAATTTGACTTTTCATTCACAGGTACACCACCTGCAACACGCAATGCCTTTTGCCTGGCTGCACTTCCACACACAGCCAATAGTTCCTGACTTGAACTTACTGTAGAGCAAGGACCCGGATTCCACCGTCTTCTGCCCGCATTCGAACACCACTTGTAATATTTGGGGGTTATTTTAGCTTAAAGGTAGAGCTTACCAGTGAGCTGAGTCCACGCCAGATATGCCGTTTTAAGGGCTTGTAGGCCCACTTTTATTAAAGAAAGAAAAGTCCGATAACAAAATAGTTGCCCACACAGGGGTTTCAGCTTTCCACAGCAATAATGTACGTAGAACCAAAAATACCAAGCCACCTGGCTCTCTTTAGCAGCACTGCTGCTCAGACTTCGGCTGCAGCCCCCTTGGCTCTTTAACAGAGTTCCTGTACACCCAGTACCTCAGCACTCTTTACTAGCTTCTTTTTTTCAGCCCACAAGCTTGGACCCTCTGTCTACTCTGACAGACCGACCTGTGCAGACATGCACACTTCTTCTCCCTTACACGCCTGGACTCCTCGGGAGGGTGGAGCCCAGAACCATGGTGTTGGCTTTGTTTTAAGCCCAAGACCCACCTGTGCAATCATCCAGCCAGACTGCTGGCTGGTCCCAAAACCCGGTCCCAGGATTGGAGATTCCATACTACCACAATATATATATATATATATATATATATATATATATATATATATCATATTTGCTTGATTGAAAACTTTTTTTTACATTTCTTCTATTACTTCCTGGTTTCCATGCCTTGGCAATGATGTCTTACATCCCAGGAGTCTTCAGTAGGGGAGGAGGAGTTTTCTCGTCTAAGCACACCGTCTGCTGCTTGCATGCCTGAGTCAAAGCGGAGTTCCACCCATTTTTTAGTTTATTAAAAGTCAGCAGCTACAAAAAGCATAGCTGCTGACCTTTAATAAACCGACACTTACCTGCCCCTTGGTCCAGCGATGTGGCCACCCGGAGGCTATCTCCTCTCCCCCTCCTCTCCTCTGTGCCATCATGGTAACTGTGGGCACAGCTTTACGGACGGGTGCGCACTACACTGAGACCCAGAAGATTGCTGACAGCGAGGGGCCACCTAGGGCGAAAGGAGGAGTTGCCTAGGCGGCTGAAGATAGGAAGCAGGAAGATGGACAGGAAGTCCCACGAAAAAAAGGGTACACATGTCCTATTCCCCAAAAAAATTACATGCCAAAAGTGGCATGTCAGGGGGCGAAGAGTGCTTAAAGCGGAAGTTCCACTTTTGGGTGGAACTCCGCTTTAAAGGCGGTGGATTTCAGGAAGTGAATGCTATATGAATCATTTGTCCTTACTCAAGATGGCCATGGCCAGAAATCTCTGAGCAAGACATGACTGATCCAAATCATGTATTGAGCTTAGTATCTCTAGTATGGCTGCTGACATTCAAGTTCAATGTTACTTTTTTTAACCCTTTCATAACCACAGGTCATTAACGCCTAGTGGGTAGAATATGTTACAGGAGGTTGGCTTTGATAGCTGGAGGACAAAAGCCACACCATCATATCCATATTAGCAAAAAGGTAAAGAATTATTTGCAAGTGTGGATTTATGTCTAGCTATAACTGTACTGAAATGGTTTGCATTTGCTTGTTAAAACTCTGTGGCCTTTACCTTTTCATGGTTAACCTGTATTAATTCAACTTCTTTAGTGTAACCTAACCTGCTCAGCTGTGTCTGAGTCAAGCCCAAGCAATATACCTTGAATATGAGCCCTAGATAATTCACTGCAGCCAAGCACAGCTAGCATTTTACGGTGATCTTGGTAGGAAGGAATGCAGCCTCTTGTCACATGATTCTGTTGCATGCCAAGTACAGTAAATCTAGGGAGAAGTTAAGATCTGGAAATACCTGGCTTGCATATTCAATTCAGGGTCATTCAGAATACAAGGAAACCATCAGCTAGAGGCATTTAGATAGTAAGTAAGCAAGAGTTAGTGCCCGTTTTAGTGAGGTCCCTCCCCTGGGTGAAATTGGTAGGAGGTGCTAGCCTGTCATATATAAACTAGAGCCTGAATAGCCTAGGATAGAGAGTGGTGGGAATAGACTACCCCTGGTATACTGATATGTAAGCCTGTAGCCTCAGGAAGTGAACCCTTCAGGGTAGGCCATAGCAGACTTAGTTTGAGAACCCACCTATGGGGACCTGCAATGAAGACAGTAAAAGAGTTGGGCAGTTATCTTAAGTTTGTGTTGGACATACACTGACTAGAACATGAATGTCAGGTCTGGAAAAGTGGAGCTGAAGGTCATAATATAAAGAACTATACACTATTCTTCTGTCACAGTGAAATTGTTAAAAGGCTGAACCTCTGGCCAGAACAATATGAGTGACCTAGGATGGCAGAGTTTCTGCTTGTTACAGGTGTGTGCATACCTTAGGCTATACATTCTACAATTTTCTTGCACTGTTTTCCTTTAGATTTGCCAAAACCAGATGTGGCACCCTCTACCAATAGGTAGGTTTTTACTAGGAACTCTTAGCACAGGAAAATTTAGGCAGGCCTATGCTGCAAGCTAGGCCTGTCTGTTTTGATCTGGGGGCTGGGAGTGGTCAGAGTAGCAGTGTGTGTGACCACCTGTGCTGCAGTTCTGGGGTGCCTCCTCTGCTTCCAGGGAGAATGGTCTGGAAGAGGGTCTGAGCCTGGAACTGGAGTGACAGTCAGCTCATGTGGGAGCCCTTACCAATCCCCAATTGATATTGGCAGGGGCGGCACAGTGATTGAAAAATAACTCCTGGAGCAGAAGGGTAGGTGAAGCTGTCGGAACGTAAGGTCTGGCCAATTTCTCCATCAAGGGCAGTGGAAGGTCGGTGAGTGATACCACAGTGGAGGGCCGCATGTGCCAGGAAGTCTGTGAGGGAACTTTGCTTCTACACGGTCATTAGCAAAGTCTTCATCATTTACACAGTGAATGATGAGGAGTCCTGGATCAGAGGAGAGACTGTGGGGATCTGTGTCAAATCGATGTGGCTTAAGGGCACAGGATTTGCAAATTGGGCTGGCTGGGAACAGTAGTCCACCATCCATAAGAATGCTTTTAAACTACTAGGCCTCAGGCTCAGTAGCAGCGAGCAATCCGAGCCAGCTTAAAGAGGGATTCCACCAAAAAAAAATTATTAAAAGCCAGCAGCTATAAATACTACAGCTGCTGACTTTTAATAAATGGACACTCACCTGTCCCAGGTTCCAGCGATGCCGGCAGCCGAGGCCGATCGATCGCTCGGCTCTCGGCTGCTGCCGCCACCATTCTAGGTGAGGGAATCAGGAAGTGAAGCGAATCGGCTTCACTTCCCGGTTCCCTACTGCGCATGTGCGAGCCGCACAATAGGAAATCTCCCCGCTGTCACTGGGACCCGTGTGTGTCCCAGCAGACAGCGCGGCAGGGCAGGAAATGGCGTAGACTCCCACGGGAGTCTATGCCCGGAAGTGGGTGAAAATACCTGTCTTTGACAGGTATCTCCACCCCCCCTCCCCCCTGAAAGGTGTCAATTGTGACACCGGAGGGGGGGAGGGATCCGATCAGCGGAGGTTCCACTTTAGGGTGGAATCCTGCTTTAAGGACTCATTCAGAGTGGGTCCTTCTAGCCCTTAGAAGAAGATGTGACATTATTTTACCTCTATAAGTCGCCACGCAAAAGAGCTAGCAGAAGATAGCGGAGGAGTCAGTAGCCGCGTGGCCCCCCTTCCCCAAGGCACTCCCCATGTTGAGGGCACGCGGCCTGGTACGGCTCAGGAGGGGGGGGCATGGTACGGCTCGTCCCCACCCCCTTTCCTGGCCAGCCGGGCTGCGTGCTCGGATAGGGGTCTGGTATGGATTTTGGGGGGGACCCCACGCCGTTTTTTGTCGCTTATCGGGAAAGGAAAATAAAAAATTTTCCTTTCCCGATGCGAGCCAGCTCGGCGCTGGCTCCCGCAACGGAGCTCGTAGGGTGTCAATCTCGCCGCTAGAAGTTGCGAGATTGACACAATATCGTGGTCACCTACTGTAGGACAGCACTTTTGCTAACGTGATCATTACTGGTGACCAGTGCCAGGACAAGGTTATCTAGAGCCCAGGGCGAACATGCCAAATTCTGTTTCCCTTTAACCCAAAATCCCCTTCCCCAATCCACCATCCAAGCACAAATCCCTCCCACAAATTTTCCCTTCTAGCACAAACAATAATCCCCACTAGCATAAATGCCCCCCCCCCCCCCCCCAAAAAAAAGACTCTCTGCCTGGGGTCTCAGCTCTTGATTGGATAGATTGATAAACTCCCATGGTTTCCAATACCACCTCTATGCCGATGACACCCAGATCTATCTCTCCACTCCTCAACTCACCCCCTCGATCTCCTCACAGATCTCCAACTTACTGAATGACATATCAGTATGGATGTCACACCACTTCCTCAAACTCAATCTTTCTAAAACTGAGCTTGCTATATTTCCTCCTTCACTATCCCCCCCTGTGACTTCACCATTAATATCAACAACACAACCATTGGTCCCTCCACACATGCCAGGGTCCTGGGTGTAATCCTTGACTCTAACCTCTCCTTCAGCTTCCATATCCAATCACTGGATAAATCCTGCCGCCTTCACCTCCGCAACATCTCCAGAATTCGACCCTTCCTGACTAATGACACCACAAAGCAACTCGTTCACTCCTTGATTATTTCCCGCCTTCACTACTGCAACTCTCTCCTTAATGGCCTACCCTTAAGCAGGCTATCCCCCCTTCAGTCTATTATGAATTCTGCTGCTAGACTAATACACCTCACTAACCGATCTGTGACTGCTGCCCCTCTTTGCCAATCCCTTCACTGGCTTCCCCTACCCCACCGTGTAAAATTCGAAATGCTAACCATAACATACAAGGCCACCCACAACATCACCCCCATCTACATCACCAACCTCATCTGCAGATATCGCCCAAATTGTCCCCTCCGCTCCTCCCAGGACCTCCTGCTTTCTAGCTCCCTTGTTACCTCCACTCATGCTCGCCTTCAAGACTTCTCCAGAGCCTCTCCCATCCTCTGGAACTCCCTGCCCCAGTCTGTCCGCTCAGCCCCTACCCTGTCCACCTTTAGGAGTTCCCTGAAAACTCATTTATTCAGGGAAGCCTATCCCACACCCACCTAACTGTCCCCGAGCCACCCCCATCAAATCATTCTCTGCAGCTATTACCTTTTGTACCACCACCCCCTCCCTTTAGAATGTAAGCTCTACGAGCAGGGCCCTCCTGTACCTTTTGTATTGTACTGTAATTGTGTTGCCCCCCCTATACATTGTAAAGCGCTGCGTAAACTGTTGGCACTATATAAATCGATAATAATAATAATAATTGATAGCATGGCAACCATTGGCTCCCGCTGCTGTCAATCAAATCCAATGACACGAGTGGGGCTGAGTTCTACATTCTGCATCTATGGACGCAAATGCTGCACTTGGGATCATGCCCGCAAGCTAACCCCCTGGAAGAGCGATTCTCCTATGGGGTTATATGATCCCAGAAGAGGTAGGTCAGGGCCACTCTGTGCAAAACAAACTGCACAGTGGAGGTAAGTATAAAAACAAAGCTTTACAATCACTTTAAAGCTTATGTTTCCCTTCAAGAAATGACATTCTTGGTGTATCCAAAATATATATTTCCATGGAGATCAATTTAAAGGCATTCGAAGGTCAGAATTTATTTTAAGAACATTATTATGTACGGGAATGCTTATGGAATAATAGTACTTTATCTGCTTAAATAGGAGAAGCATGGTGTATTTTTTGCCTTTAGGTGCAATACTGAACAGAGCTCATTATGCAGATCATCAAGCTGAAGATAACAAGCTAAGGGATATTCCAGGTTAAAAAGAAAAAATACCCGTGTTCTGGCAATTACAATAATAGCTCTAATTAAGGTGTGTGTATGGGGAGGGGCGGGGGTAGTATTGGGAGTTTTCTCTTTCTGAAAGTGGAAAAACTTCTCTAATATAAAAAAAGTATAAAGCTAGACCTCCAGCCAAACCTTTTTTTATTTTTTAATAGGATGAGCAAGGGTTAAAACTGTAGTCAGGATTTTTGTTGTTGTCTATGTTCCCCTCACTTCCTGTTCTGGAGATCACATGTCACAAAAGCGAAATTGGAAAGAAATCTCCCAAAAGCCGGCCATACATGGGTCAAATTAAAAAAAAAATTGAAATACCATAACTAAGAATTTTTTGCTCGAATTTTGCATCAACCGATTTTTGTGCGGCCATCGAACTTGAGTAATTGGGCAAGTTTGAAATTTTTGGAAAAACAATAACTAATTTCTAATCCATGATGGGAGAATCATGCAAGAAATATAATTGAAAAAGAAATGCACATGAGCTGTGACCTGAAAAGAAAAGAAGATACCCGGCCACAAAATTTCTTTTTTGAGGCAACATGAGGAAAAATTGAAGGCTTCGTTGATCAAATTTTGAAATGAATGGTGGCACCATCGGACCAAAAAACGTACCAAATTTTTGCGTTTCGAAAGAAAATTTGTTCGGAATGCGACCCACGTATGGCCTGCATTAGGCCCCATTCACACCTGAGCATTTTGCGGCTTGATGCTCAAAGCTCCAAAATTCTCAACATACAAAATCCAGTGTAATTAACTAGCTCAGCTCTTTAAATACAAAGAATTACTGCTCTAAGGTAATGACTTCTCCCAAAACAGCTGTCTCCAAAGTCCCACAGGGTGCTGGCTCTGTTTGCAACAGGAACTGAAGTAGAAAAGATGTAGCTGGATAGCCGCACTCCGAATTATTCAACTTTATTTCAAAAATGTAATTAAAATCATAGCATCTAGGCTGGTAAACAGACTAACTGCACAGCGGCCTAAGGCAAAAGGAGGAGTCGCCTTGGTGGTCCCTGGGTGGAAGGAGGAGCTCACCCTCTTTTCCAGTGTAGAGATTTTCTCCCTCCCCAAATCCTCTCCCAGCATCTAGAAAACCTCAGGGAGCAGCTAGCTACAGATGAGCAACTAAACTTACAGGATGTGTTCATGCAGGCTGCTGGCTTGATGAGGAGCTTCTGCCTGTGTGCATCCCCCCCCCCCACTCCTCACCCTCGCTCCTCTGCTCTCCTATAGAGATGTGTAGAGCAGGGAGGGATCTGCACGGCCGCTGACAGAGGAGCGCTGTCGCTTGTAAATACAGAAGCAGCACTCCTGTATTTACAACTGAGTAGCCAAGCCAACAATTGGCAGCTGCTTTGGGCCCCACAACAATGATTGCAGCTGCCCTATTTGCCCTGCGCTAAAGATAGCAACAATTCTAGTGCCAGAGCTCACAGTTAATGCTAAACTTTTAAAGCGTTTTTTTGGGTACGGTAGGTTTTCTTTTTTGCAATATCATAGGCTTATCCAATTTTAAGACCTGACATGTTTGGTATCTATTTTTTCAATGCAAGCACATCTTTTATTATAATACCTAATATTTTGGTAAAATATATGTGTGTTTGCACTAAAATTCAATCAGGAGTCTGTGATAGTGGGCCCTTGTAGTTTGCCAACTCGGGGGTTCCTCAGGGCATGGAGTCTAATGCCGCGTACACATGACCGGACTTTCCGGCAGACTAGGTCCGATGGTCTTCCCGACGGACTTTCGGCGGAGTTCCGATGGACTTTCTGAATGAACGGACTTGGCCACACACGAACGGATTAAGTCCGTTCGAAAGTCCGTGATGATGTACACAGGACTAAACAAGGAAGTTCAATAGTCAGTAGCCAATAGCTTCCCTTGCATCATATTTGGTCCATCTGACCAGCATACAGACGAACAGTTTTCCCGATTTTAGTCCATCGAATTGAGTCCGTCGGATAGATTTGAAACATGTTCTATTTCTAGATCCGTCAGATTTATTTTACGAAAAATGATCGGACTAGCCTACACACGATCGGATTGTCCAACGGACTAATCCCTTCAGACCTAGGCCAGGAAGTCCTGTCGTGTGTACGCGGCATAAGTCCCGGCCTGCTTCTTCAACAGGGCCCCTGATGGTGGGGATAGGCTTGCAGCAAGCTGGAATCAGGTTGCAGCCCCCAGCTACACCCAGCTAAAAATGTTGCGCTCTCTCCCACAGTTCTGTTCAAGAGAAAATAAATCTCTTTGCATTCAAGAAGTGTCTGGCACCTATGAATATACCTTGCATTACACCCACTACACCTTGCAACCCACTCTATACAGAAGGATGTCAGCTGTCCCTGGCTCTGGAGGTTCTCATTATATTAAAGGGGACCCGGGACCTTGCTAAATTAACATTTTAGAAGTGGCCACTTCACACCTGTGAAATAGCCTGAAACAGATTATATGCGAGGACCCCAGCAGGGATGCCTGGTGATTAGCTGTGGTAGGCAGTCCCATTTAAAGCAATGAGAGGCTGCCAGCTCCCACAAATTTTCGCAGGCCTTCTGATGTAATTGTTCATGCAGTGATGCGAGTGATCATTCCTGGACACAGACAGTCGTAGATGATTAGCGAGAATAGCAATTCTAGAATAGCGATTACATGCGAGCAGGAGCCCACAGCCTCCCAATGCTTAAAATGGGGCTGCGACGCACCCCCTGCCATGCCCCCTTCATACATGTGAATGTGGCCTATTGGTCCACCATAGTGCACAGAGCACTTTATCGTGCCATCTTAACGAAAAGAATATCAATTGATGGACTGTCTATGTACTTACTACATTGACTTTTCAACTGATACCTTATGAGTTATGACTGCCGTCCCACATTCAGTCCTCTCTGTGTTTTCGAAAGTTTCTGGGGGCAGAATATAATCTGTGGAGACCACTGCTTCTGTTTCGGAATCACCATCCAAACTTCCATCCATGAAAGGAGTGTTGGAGACAGGTTCGACCACTGAGGAGCTGCAGGATCACCAAAGAAGAGAGTTAGATTAGGTCTCAATTAGCTGATTAATGGATACATAATATTTTCAGGAAAAATTTATTACAGGGCCATTAAGTAGTGAATGTGTGTGGATTATTTTTGGAGAATAAGGATAATGTTTAGTGCAGGACGGTGCTGAATTTAGCTACCAATATCCAGAGGTGACCAGAAGAGGTACACAAAATAAGGTAAGTTATCACAAACTGTACATTTTGAAGCTTGGTCCTGCTCAGGAGAGAGCTGGGATGCGGGCATTTTACCACCTGGGCCAATATTAATAAGATATGTTGGGCAGTTGGCCCAGATGGGAGGTATTTCACCATTTAGACATCATGCAGGGCTCATTCCAGTTACCTTCTCTACATTCAGAGCATGTGGAAAGCTGTGTAGCTGGGTACCCGGCAGGAGGGGTTCTTGTGTGTGCGGCTGTGGACTTTTTTCTCCCCCAGCCCCTGCATAGTGACAAAGCAGCTGTGCTCTGATCGGCTGTAGATATACAATCAAAAGAAATCCGGAATTCACTGCAACACTTTACATTTATTGATCCTTAATGCAAAAGACAGCAGACCATGCAAGTTGACGCGTTTCACATAACCTCAGCTGTGGATGAATGGCTAATGTGCTCACCAGGAGCAGCTTTCTCCTCAGTGTGTTGGGATTGGGGAGAGGTGGAGCTGCATGTAATTCTCTACCCATGTGTCGTTCCCCTCCCCCCTCTCCAGTGCGGTATGTAAATAGGAGGAGCAGAACAGTTGACAATGCAGTGACTGAGGACACCGGGATAGGCAGACTCTGGAGGCCTGGAGGAGCTTTGCACATGGGAGCAGTGGCGGCTGGTGCTCAATTTTCTTGGGGGAGCGGCCCATAGCCCCCAGCCAGCCAACCACCCCCGACACTCGATTGATTGATTGCAGTTTCCCCCTACCCCGATCACTGCTTAAAGTGGAGTGCCCCCTAATAAAATAAAAAATTAAAAGTCAGCAGCTACAAATACTTCAGCTGCTGACTTTTAATAATCGGACACTTACCTGTCCCAGGGTCCAGCGATGCGGGGGAATGAAGCCCCCCCTCATTCCCCGCTCTGTTCGCAGTACTGTGGGCACCCGGCTGTGGCTTCACACCCGGGCACCCACTGTTCATGCGCAAGCGGCGCCGGGCACCGTGATATGCCGCACAGTCATCTGGGACAGGTCCCAGATGACTGTGTGGCGCGAGGGGAAGTGATGTCACCAGCCTGGGCATTGAAGAAGGCAGACTACGAGGGACCCCCTAGCAACAGGCATTTAGAGGTGAGTAAAAAAATGTTTTATCCAATTATTTTTTTTATGAATTTTGAACTACTTTTTTTTTTTTTTTGGTGACAACACTACTTTAACTCGCAAGCCGCCCCCCGCCAGCACCGTATTTACCCCATCCAGGTCGCGACTTCCCCCCTTCGGCATCTCCTACTGAGTTCCTGTGGTCGCTTCTCCTCCTGGCCAATCAGGACTTAGGCCTCGTGGCCAATCAGGTCTTAGGACTGGAGGAGGATAAACAGGAAGACATTAGTGAATATTAATTTGCTAATGTCACACAACTGAGTGGGCTCGGGGCACAGTTCTCTGTTCCCCCCCAGCACACCATTTTTGAAGCCAATTAGAGCCTCAGGCTCTAATCGTGTTTCAGAAAAAAAAAATCCCCATTGAAATCCATGCGTCCGGCATCCTGCATGTAGATTAGGGGTCGGTGCATGGATTAGGGGGGCCCCTGCGCCCCACTACATGGGAGGCTATTGAGGCTATAAACTACAACATGGACAATACAAATTGGGAAGGAACCCACTATTGTTTTTATATAGGGGACAAACTATGGTCTCTCCTCCAAATATTTTTTATTAACAATCAATATGCAAAAGGTTAGTGACACAACAGGAATTAAAACTGACACCGTTGTCATTAAAATGCCCCCCCCCCCCCCGTGTCTCATCCACGCCATCACTCAGACCACCAATAGCTTAGTAGACAAACTACAAAAACATAATGAATCATGGGGGCCAAGAGTGAGAACCTGGGAAAAGGTGAGTGGTATCTATTGAGCAACAACGTAACTTAATATCTATTTGAAGTTCACTTACCGGGGAGATCCGACAAGCCTTTGACCTAGGCATCAAGCTGAATTTGTGATCATGAGTACTCCCTATGTGGGTAGACTTCTCAACTAGAGGGTCTCCCATAGCCTATGTGGATTTATTGCACGTGGCTACTAGTCACAACTATAAGACTTAGGGCCGGTTCACACTGCAGGCGAGGCGAGGCGACTCCGACTTGCCTCGCCGCGACCTGCCGCGGCCTCGGCGGCGACTTGCAAATGACTTCTGTATAGAAGTCAATGCAAGTCGCCCCGAGGTCGCCCAAAAGTAGTACAGGAACCTTTTTTCTGAGTCGGAGCGACTCGAGTCGCTCCTCTCAGAACGGTTCCATTGTACAGAACGGGGGCGACTTGCGAGAGCGAGGCGAGGCGAGTCGTGTCGCCTCGCATCGCCCGCTGTGTGAACCGGCTCTTAATGTACGTTTTTACAACCTCTCCTGAAAGATTTAACTTGACAGATAGTAACACACGTTTAAAACGTCTGTTTTGCCACGTTTACATGCCGCGTTTGGCTGCAATTTGCCACGTTTGCGTTTAGAGCAGTAGAAATTTTTTTTTTTTTAAATAGCCCAAAATGAGAAATGCCTGTAACTGAGTTACCGCGTTTAGAAGCATTTGGCACTTGAAATGCCTCTAAACTCAGCGTCTGAATGAATTTTTTTGCTTTCCAAAAAAGGCCTCCAAACTCAACTGCTTAGAAACGACTATAAACAACCCTGTGTACATGTACACATAAGATGATATAGAGGAGAGTTCCGGTGCAGTTAAAAAAAAAAGCCCAACTGCTCCTAAACGTCCGTTTAGCAGCAGCAGCATACATGAGGCCTTAACTGCATAGTGCCTGTAATTGGCATGGTGGCTGACATGGTTATGTCACTTTCTGCCGACACTTGCCTTTGAAAGTTAAACTGGGACTTTAGTCCTACTAGAGCACTTCAGGCTGGCCCCTTTCGGAGATATCGCTATGTAAAACATTAAAATAATACTGTTTAAAATCCAGTAATACACTGTCCACCCTGCTCTGCACTTGCTCAGTTGCTCTCCATTTTTAGGCATTTTTATTCCCATTGCTGAGATTGTAGAGGCCGATCTGCTGACAGCCTTAAAGCGGAATTAAACCTCCTACCCTTTACAGCCCAGGAAGCTACTTCTGTTTGAACTGCAACTTCCATGGTGCTGCACATGTGATCAGTTAGGACAACAGACATTTGATGGTTTGACAGTTTGGTTCAGCTACACAATCAAATCAAACTGTTTTTTAAAACCAGGAAATTGATGGATTTAGTTCTGCTTTATGATTTAGAGCTAAGGCTTTGGGCTTCAGCAAAATGGCAGCCTCCAGCAAGAAGAAATATGAGCACTGCTGGAGGCAATTTACAGTACACACTCATTTTGGCAGAATAATTATTAATGTATGTTCTTTGCTAAAGAACATTATTTTTCATCAAGTTGTTTTGGGTGAAATTTCAGTTTAAGGCACCATCAAGGCTGTAGACACTTTTTCACTATTGAATTGCGTTTAGATCATATGCTGCCATTTCCTTTGGCCATTATTAGTCTGCTGCACAGATTGATAATGTTGGCTATAATATACTTGGTTTCACTTATTACACCATCAGACCATTCGAACTGTCAGCTGTGGGTTACCCAATTAGCTTCCTGCAATTCGTGGACTTACCACGACCTGCACATTAAGACCTCTTTCACACCGGGGCGGTTTTCAGGCATTTTAGCGCTAGAAATAGCCTCTGCTAAGACCCCTTTCACACTCCGGTGAAGCGCTACTCATTTTAGCGATGCTTTACTGCTGTTTAAGTGGCGCTTTTGAGCCACTTTTCGGCCGCTAGTGGGGTGCATTTAACACCAAAAAAGGGGTTAAAACTCCAGTTTTGCGGCACTTTCACTCCATATTTTTTCTTTGTTTATATCCATATCAACAATCCATTAGATACATTTTCAACTTAAATGTTCCATAACATAGGTATCTATATCCTCAGTTCATATCCCAATGTCATTATATAATGAATCCCTACGTCCTGGCCCACTTGACCAATTCCTACGTTCCCCTTTTTCACCCTTTCCCAAAAAAAAGAAAAAAAAAGGGATACCCTCCCACCCCCCTTTCTCCTTCCCACCCTCTTCTCCTTCCTCCCGTACCCCCCAGCCCCCCCCCCCCACCCGCACGGGAGCGCTTTCAAGGCGATTTAAAAGCGCTGCTCATTCATTCCAATGGGCAGGGGCATTTTTGGGAGCACTGTATAAGTACATGTATATGCAAGTGCACCACCCCAGTGTAAAAAGTCACATGGAATGAATGGGAGGTGGTTTTCAGGCACTTAGCAGATGCTATTTCTAGCGCTAAAGCGCTTGAAAACTGCCCCAGTGTGAGAGGGGTCTAACCGCCTCGTATTCATTATGGTGTGCTTTTTCACACTGGGGCGGTGCTCTTACGGGATGGGAAAAAAAGTCCTGCAAGCAGTGTCTTTGGGGCGGGTTGGGAGTGCTGTAAATGAATGGAATGAATTGGAATGAATTAAATGAAATTAATTAAAAGCGCTTTGTAAGCCCCTCAAATGGGAGTTTTTAACCCTTTTTTGGGGTTACAAGTAACCCGCTAGTGACCGAAAAGCAGCACAAAAACGCTGCTTAAACAGCAGTAAAGCGCCGCTAAAATGTTCACTCTGCTTCCATTCTGACATGTTCAGAGGACAAGTGGAGGGAACATACTTGATCAATATCCAAACTGTATAATTTAGTGCTTGATTTATCATTACAGGTGAAATAGTGAGCCTGGATGTTAACCGTTGTCTTGTATGGCCTTATACAGGCTAACGCAACAATAGGATATTTTTCCAGGTTCTCACTCTTGGCCCTCATGATTCATTATGTTTTTGTACAGTTGTCTACTAAGCGATTGGTCTGAGTGATGGTATGGATGAGACCCTGGGGGTGTTTTAATGACAATTTTGTAATTTTTTATTCCTGTTGTGTCACTAACTTTTTGCACATACAGTGTGTCCCCTATATAGAACAATAGTGGGTTCCTTCTCACTTTTTATTGTAGCTTATTTTCTAGAGGGCACTACCTTTTTACTTTATATATATATTGGACCTGCCTGGATCCAACTGCAATTTTTATTATTTTGTTTAGCCTATAAACTACAACGACACAAAATACCATGCAGCAAGAGGAGGAGAGCAGAGCTGGAGGTCTGGGTCTTTTGTGGGAGAAAGTGGAGCTGGACAGATTGGTGCCACAGCTGTGTCTTGTTGTGTGTAGGGACCTGAAGCAGGGCAGACCCACACCTGTGCTGGTTAAGGATGAGACGAACACCCCCCCGGTTCGGTTCGCACCAGAACTTACGAACAGGCAAAAAATTTGGCAGAACACGCGAACACCGTTAAAGTCTATTAGACACAAGCATATAAGCACATTTTAAAGGCTTATATGCAAGTTATTGTCATAAAAAGGGTTTGGGGGCCCGAGGCCTGCCCCAGGGGACATGTATCAATGCAAAACATTGCCTGGGGGGTGTCTATAGTAGGCCTGCAAAGTGGCACATTTTTCCCATGTTTAGAACAGTACCACAGCAAAATGAAATTTCTAAAGGAAAAATTGTCATTTAAAACTGATCACGGCTGTATTGTCGGGTCTCAGCAATATAGATAAAACTCAATCCATATCAGGCCCTTCAGGTCTGATATGGAAATTAAGGGGAACCCTGCGCCATTTTTTTTTAAATGGCGTAGGGGTCCCCCTCAAAATCCATATCAGACCCTTACCCGAGCACGCAACCTGGCAGGCCGCAGGAAAAGAGAGGGGGACGAGAGAGAATACTGCACCAGGCCATGTGCCCTCCACATGGAGAGGGTGCTTTGGGGTCTGACCCCAAAGCACCTTGTTCTCATGTTGATGAGGACAAGGGCCTCATCCCCTCAATCCTTGCCCGGTGGTTGTGAGGGTATGCATGAGGGGGGCTTATCGGGGGCTTAACAAGGGGACCCCCAGATCCCAGCCTCCCCCATGTGAAATGATGCCACGTGGCTTCCCCGTGGCATCAGAGGGGTGGGGTCACCATTTATGTCACCAAGTGGCCCTGCCCTCACCTATATAAGAACTGTCACAGAGAAGAAGCGTCAGTCGACAGGTGCCTCCCATGGAGGCGGAATCGTCGCAGCTTTTTTTTTCGGTCCATCGGTCCATCAATATACCCCATTACCATTTCACATAGGGGAGGAGGCCAGGATCTGGGGGTCCCCTTGTTAAAGGGGGCTTACAGATTCTGATAAGCCCCCCGCCCGCATACTTCCACAACCACCGGGCAAGGGTTGTGGGGATGAGGCCCTTGTCCCCATCAACATGCGGACAAGGTGCTTTGGGGTCAGAACTAAAATCTAGTGAAACCATTTGCCTTTATAAGTCACCTAATTAGTAAACAGAGTCCACTTGTTTGCAATTTCTTCTCAGTATAAATACAGCTGTGCTTTGAAGCCCTCAGAGGTTTGTTAGAGAACCTTAGTGAACAAAGAGCATCATGAAGGCCAAGGAACACACCAGGCAGGCCAGGAATAAAGTTGTGAAGGAGTTTAAAGCAGGGTTAGGTTATACAAAAAAATATCCCAACCTTTGAACAATTAATGGAGCACTGTTCAATCCATCATCCGAAAATGGAAAGAGTATGGTACAACTGCAAACCTACCAAGACATGTCCGTCCACCTAAACTGACAGGCAAGGAGAGCATTAATCAGAGAAGCAGCCAAGACGCCCATGGTAACTCTGGAGGAGCTGCAGAGATCCCCAGCTCAGGTGGGAAAACCTGTCCACTGCACATCGCCTTGAACACACCATCCTAACTGTGAAACATGGTGGCAGCAGCATCATGTTGTGGGGATGCTTTTCTTCAGCAGGGACAGGGAAGCTGGTCAGAGTTGATGGGAAGATGGATGGAGCCAAATGCAGGTCAATCTTAGAAGAAAACCTGTTAGTCTGAAAAAGACTTGAGACTGAGGTGGAGGTTCACCTTCCAGCAGGGCAACGACCCTAAACATACAGCCAGAGCTACCGTACAGTGGAATGGTTTAGATCAAAGCATATTCATGTGTTAGAATGGCCCAGTCAAAGTCCAGACCTAAATGCAATTGAGAATCTGTGGCAAGACTTGAAAATTGCTGATCACAGACGCTCTCCATCCAATCCAAAATTGTCACTCTCTAGATGTGCAAAGCTGGTAGAGACATCCACAAAATTACTTGCAGCTGTAATTGCAGTGAAAGGCGGTTTTACAAAGTATTGACTCAGGGGGGCTGATTACAAATGCACGCCACACTTTTCAAATATTTATTTGTAAAAAACTTTGAAAACCATTTATAATTTTCCTTCCACTTCATAATTATGTTCCACTATTTATTGGCCTATCACATAAAATACATTTATGTTTTTGGTTGTAACATAATGTGGAACATTTGAAGGGGTATGAATACTTTTTCAAGGCACTGTATATCACCTTCCAGGGGAACACCACCCAGGAAACACATACATGTATCCACATCCAGGGGTATAATCACAGTGTGCACTCTGGGACACTTTTTGATTAATTAATACAGAGGGTCACTGTGGGACTTTGTTTTATTGCCATTCACGTTTCTCACTCTTTTAATAAAGCAGTAATAAAACTTGCTTTATGACTTGTATCACTCTACAGGTAATCCTGTAATAAGGCTTACAGGTAGGTACAGTGAATATATCCTAACTGTGTATTGTTTAGGAGATGTTCACATTTGTAGAGGCCACAGGCCATGCACACTGCACTCTGGATGGACAGGATACTGAATGAAAGGCCATCAAATGGCCAGAGCCCTCGAACCCGGAAGGAAGGCTGGTTGAAGATGGAAGTGCCAACAGTAGTGCCAGCGTGCTTCTGGAGGACTTTGTTTTAACCAGTGCATACTAGCATGTTATTACTTAAACCGCCCAGGGGCCCCCCCAGAAAAAAATACTGACTGGGATTATAACCCCCCCTTATTGTATCCGAAATTGGAAAAAAGCTTTTCCTTTAGTTCTACTGTAAGGTATTTAAAGCCCTTTGTGAAGGTTTTTTTTATGTAGGGTCTACTCTTGAAGCAATAAGATAAAAGCAAGACCTGGACAGGTTTGTCTGGTATGTTTCCATTCTGATTTTTTTTAAAGTTTGATTTTACTGTACATTTAATTCCCAAGAGTGCCATTTATTTTTCATCTTTTGCACTGCTGACGCTCTGTTTCCCTTGACCCTACACTCAATGATAACCTGTAGCGAGATGACAGCTTTTACGTGTTGATATACAGCAGATTACTGCTTCAGCTACCAAAGACGCTCAAGTTCTCTACAACTACATAAATACAGAGTGGACACAAAATGACTTAAATTGAAATCAGAATCCAATTTTCCACTATAAGTGTCTGAGTCGTATATCTTTTTCTGCTGGTGTGCCGGGTCATATCCGCAGACTTTGAACTTAGTAAAGAGACATGGAGACCAATTTACTAAACCATGTTCGCATGAGTGAGTGGATTTGTCGTGTTGGCCAAAAAACATCTTCATTGCATAACTGTATTTATTATGCACCTATAATACGTGAGACTATCACACAGCACTTACGGCAAATTAACAAACATGGCTTACTAAGGACCAGGGCTTTTTTTCATTGGGAATGTGAGGGAACGCAGTTCCGGCACCTCTAGCACTGAATATATATAATGGCAATGGGGTATGCTGGCAGGAATCTATTTTTGTGTAGGGGTCTATTGTTGCTGGTTGGGCAATTGTTGAGGGAGAGGTCTATTGTTGCTGGCTGCTGGAGGGTCTATCGATGCTGGCTGCTGGGAAATCTGTTGTTGTTTGTGGGGGTCTATTGTTGCAGGGGTGGACCTATTGTTGCTGGGGTGGTATTTTGTAACAGGTGGTCCATTGTTGCTGGGGGGGATATAATGATGCATTAGGGCTCTATTGTTACTGGGAAGTCTATTGTTGCTGTGGTGGGTCTAGTATTGCTGGGGGTATCTATTATTGCTGGGGGGAATTATTGTCTGCGGTGGGTCTAGTGTTGCTGGGGGTGTCTATTATTGCTTGGGGGATTTATTTTTGCTGGGGGATCTATTGTTTCTGGGGATCTATTGTTTCTGGGGAATCTATTTTTGCTGTGGTGGGTCTAGTGTTGCTGGGGGTATCTATTATTGCTGGGGGAACTATTGTTGCTGGAGTGGGACTAGTGTTGCTGGGGGTATCTATTATTGCTGGGGGGAATTATTGTTGCTGGGGGAGCTATTGTTGCTGGGGTGGGTGTAATGTTGCTGGGGTGGGTCTAATGCTGCTGGGGGTATATATTATTGCTGGGGGGTTTTCTTTTTGCTGAGAGGATCTATTGTTGCTGGGAAGGGGTCTATTTTTGCTAACTGCAGAGGATCTTTAACGAATACCATACAAAAGCACCACAAAATAATACTTGGTTCTGCATTCTCTAAAAGGGCCGGTACTGGGAGGGGGGTAGGGGTGGAACCAAGAGATGGTGCTCGGGGGTGGGTAGGGGGCGGAGGCAAGTAGTGACTCAAAAGGGGGGAGTTCCTGCATCTATTCTCTGAGAAAAAAAGCCCTGCTAAGGACTGTATGTTCCAGCTTCTGAATGTGTCCCAACTTGGTGCTAATGATCCTGCAAGAATAAGGGGATTTATTTTTCTAATGGTTTTGAGGCTATTTGACATTTGTTAGTTTATCTTACATGTGCAAATAACACAGGAACAAGACCACAGAGTACCCTCCTCTAGTTAGACTGCCTGGTTAAAGCGGTAGTAAACTGCGGAAGAAAAAAAAAAATCTACTCCCTGCAAATTAATGTCATAACGTAGCGTCGCATACTAGCACATTATAAAAGACTTACCGAAAAATGAAGCCCTTACTGCTGACAGGGCTCCCATCTTCACCTGGTCTTGTTTCGGGGTCCGCAGGGAGCCAGCATTTAATTGGCAGAGCCGCAATGATGTCACTCCCACGCATGCATGCAGGAGTTATGGCAGCATCACAGCTCGCCTTGTGGACAACACGCCACCCATTGAGAGCACAGTGTGCATGCATAGGTGGCGTCACCGGCGCTGCAAAATGATATGTCTCCTAAACAGTGCACCTTTGGGAGATATTTACTGTACCTACAGGTACGTCTTATTGAGAGTTTAATTCCTTCCACCTGTCTCTGAAAGAAGTTTCCAGAGTATAGGGCAGGGAGATTCAAATGATTATATTTATCATGGTCCTACCTATCCTTGGAAGGAGGCATCCATAAGAAGGTGGTAAATATTTGGGAAGCCTTGTCAGAGTGTTCAATTCCCTCCAGGGAGGGTTCTGGTTCTCTTGGGGCCCCTGGAGGCAGCTTCACTGAGACAAGAAATTGCAGCCTGGGCCTCGGCAGCTGCTGAGCTGAGGGACAGGCAAAGATTGCTGATGGATTTTGGTGGAAGGCACTGCACTGGAGTCCTGGTCTGGAGAAGGATCTTGTTATCTTCTTTAGTTGTGCCAGAAGAGAAGTATTGTAACCATGTTGCCAAAAGTGGCTATATGAACCGCTGCTCTAGGGTCCCAGATATACTAGCCATTCCCTGTCACCTCCAGAAAGAGCTGCAATTAAGATTAATGAGAAGTTTGTCCTCCCATTATTGCTATTGATTGTTTTGGAGTATCCTGTGACCCTAAATCCCTCTCCTGTTAAAGTTCTTCCACAAATAACCCCCACTATCATCCAGCGACAGGCAGATGAGGGATGCGAGAAGCAGCTGCGGGATGCTGGGATTGACCCTTCACTTGCAGCACAGTGCTTACCACGCTGTATTTGGGGATACTGGTGGGTCCCATTTGCATCTCCTTTTTGAAAATAGCAAGGACAGTGATGGTGAACCTTGGCACCCCAGATGTTTTGGAACTACATTTCCCATGATTCTATACTACACTGCAGAGTACATGAGCATTATGGGAAATGTAGTTCCTTGGGGTGCCAAGGTTCACCAACACTGCCCTAGACTGAGCCTGAATTGTCTGTATGCGGGGGACTGTGCATGTGTGACTGGCAGGCTCTGTACTGCTGCGGGAGAACTTGTCTATTTCCAGCAGTCCTTCTAAAGGTAAGTGCCACAATTGTATCTACTGTATACTGGCACTAATAATGGCTAGGGATGAGCTGATTGTATGTGGGTTCAGTTCGCAGGAAGTTCTGAACATTAAACTGAACCCTGATAAAGTCAATGGAAGCCAAATTAATAAAATCAGTTCTGCCCAACTTTAATGTTAATAGGCAAGGGATTGTCAAACAAATGGCATAGTGAATTGGGCATGGGGAACATGCACCACTGCAAAATATTTTTTTTAAATACCATTTGGCGTACCTCTCAACATCGTACCAGCGCTCCTCCTCTTCTTCTTTTTCTCTCTCCCCATTTATCCCCTTTCCAACTCTCCCCCTCTTAATTCCCCAGTTACTCATCTACTACATATAATTTTCTTCAGACTATGTGACTTGAATTGTTGCTTGTTTACTTGACAAACTAATAAAGAAATATTGAAACAAAATACCGTTTGGCTGGCAGCAGTGATTTAAATAACGCTTAACTGCTGAATGACGGCTACAGCATGGTCGTCCGAATCCGGGAAGCCATCATATGACGACCTCCCATGATCGCACCCGCCACATGCCCACTGCTGGGCATGGGCGGCACGCACTGTGTTTGCAGTGTCCTCCTGAACACAGATTAAGGTAAAGAGCCAATCATCGGATTTTTACCATGTGACCATTTGTGTACAATCACAGATTACACAATGTCAACAGAAGCCAGTTACCGGCTCTCTTCACAGAGTGTGGTGGAGAGGAGAAAAGAGCTGATAATCGGCTTCTGCAAAATCGCTACCAGTTAGTGCCCACTGCTGCCAATGAGTGCCCGCCACTGCCGCCAATCATTTACCACCAGTGTCTACTCATCATTGTCGCCTACCAGTGCCGGATATCAGTGTCACTTATCAGTGCAGCCTCATCAGTGCCTCTTCATCAGTGCCCACCAAAGACGCCTCATCAGTGCCCATCAGTGCAGCCTATCAGTGCCCATCAATGCTACCTCATCAGTGCTCCCTCATCAGTGCTCCCTCATCAATGCAGCCTCATCAGTACTGCCTCATCAGTGCTACCTCATCAGTGCTACCTCATCAGTGCAGCCACATTAGTGAAGGAGAAAAATTACCTGTTTGCAAAATGTTATAACAAAATGTGAAAGTTTTTTTTTCTACATTTCTGGGGTTTATTTGTTTATTTAGCAAAGAATAAAAAAAAAACAGCATAGATTAAATACCACCAAAAGAAAGCTCTATTTGTGTGCATGGCCACGCAATTGTCATTCAAAGTGCGACAGCGCTGAAAGCTGAATATTGGCCTGGGCAGGAAGGGGATAAAAGTGCCCAGTGGGCAAGTGGTTAAAGTGAAACATTTAATGTACAATTCCTATAAATAACATCCCTGGGGAAAGCTCTAAACCTGTACATGGAGTGGCGTATCTGTATAATGTGTACAATGCACTACAAAAAAAAATGATATTTACAAGGAATAAAAATGCTGTTTAAATTGCTATTAAATAACATTTACCTGGCAGTGTGATTTTCTTTGTAAAAAGAGGGCATGGGGACTTCCCACCTTCCAAAACACATACCGTACCTTGAGGGGCTGGTATATATTATGGGGGGCCGTTGGGGGAGATCCCATGCTGCTTTTTACAAAAAAAAAAGGAAATGTATATTACTGGTAAATGTGTTTTTTTTTTTTTTCTTGTCACTTTTAATGCGGCCTTACAGCAAGAATGACAAGTAAAATTGTGGTGATCTCTCTAAAATTCATGCCAGAACCCTTATCCTTAACAAGTATATTTTTGTAGACAGGGTTTTTTTTCAGGGGGAAGGCAGTTCAGAATGTATGTAATGGTACGGGGTACTAGAGTGCGTTAGAGGGTCTACTGATTCTGGCTGCTGGTGGATCTATGGTCGCTGGTGGATCTATTGCTGTGGGGGTCTAGTGTTGCTGAGAAGGTTTATTATTGCTGGTGGAGGAACTATTGTTGCTGGAGGGGGGGGGGGGTTAATTTTGTTACTGGGAGGGATCTACAGTTGAGGGAGGGGTCTATTGTCGCTGGCTCTAGGGAGATATATTGTTAGTGGGGGTCTATTGTTGCTGGGGAAGGGGGTATTTTGTGGCAGATCTATTGTTGCTGGGTGGATATATTGTTGCAAGGGGTCTATTATTGATGAGGGGTGTCTATTGTCGGCTGCAGGAGATCTATTTTATTGCTTTTCTTGTTATCGGTATCAAATTGTATATCAATTACTTGGTTATGTATTCTCTAAAAGGGATGGTACTGGAAGGTGGGAAGGATATGGAACCAAGCGACGATGCTCAGAGGTGGGTAGGGGGCAGAGACAAGGGGTAATTTGGAAGGAGGGAGTACCTGTACCTATCCTCTGAGAAAATAATCTATTGGTGGGGGCTTTTTGAAATCTGAAAGCGTATGTGAATTAGCAGGAGGTACACAGTACCCCTACCCAACAACATGTCCCTTTAAGTGGCTTCATCGTCAATCACTTTATCCTGGGATGCAGATCCTGTTAATCATGAACAATAAATCCTCAGCTTACATCTGAATGGGCCGGGTGGGGGGCTGTTTTTATTTTTTTTGTACACTTTTTTGGTGAATGGGTAAAAGTACTATGTACCTGATACTCGTTCACATAGGGGGAGGGCAGGGATCTGGGGCCCCCCTTGTTCTTTTAGCCTGGGGCTAAAAGAATACCACCTGACTCATCCCCCTTAAATAGGCGATTCCAGCATTCAAAGTAGCTACTCTGATTGGCTGAGAAATTATGTCTATTCACAACCTGAACTCACTGTGGTCTTGTCATTATAATGCCAGAGGCAGCAGTTCCACTTTTTGACAGAGAGAGAGGCTTAGGGCAAAAAGTCAGAGGATACAACCACCAATTAGCCAGGCTAGTTACCACCTAGCATACTAAATTTGTTAGCAACACTGCCTAATACCAGGGTGCTATAGAAATAAAATAAAAAAACACAGTGCCATTGTCATTAGAGAAATTAAAAGAGGCAATCAGAGTGGCTCTTTACCATGTGATCTCATGGAACCAATTACAGCGATCACAAGTATAAACACTGGCTGAATTTGCAAACAGCCAGTCCTCCCCTCCCTTTCACAACAGAGAGAGTGAGGAAGGAGGATAGAGATGCTCTGTTTGAAACCCCCAGAGGTAAACACCACAGTCAGTAATGTTGTTGTCTGACATTGATATACATATGAACAGTTGGCTGTAATGGTACACTGTCCTCAAAAGCTTAAAGGCACACTATCCTCAAATATCTTCTTTTGTTTATGCTTTGGGAAATGAAAAAAATATATAGTATTTATATAAATATATGCATATAATTTGTTCTCCCACTGTACAGATCAGGCATACTATCTACTGTTCACCTTAAAGTGGTAGTAAAGTATTGTGGGAAAAAAAAAAGTTTTTTTTTCCCTGTAAGTCAATATCATAATGTGCTAGTACGCACTGCATACTTGCACATTATGAGAAACTTACCTTTAAATTAAGCCCTCCAGCGGCGCAATGTCACCGCTGCAGGTATTTCCATCTTCATCCGGTCTTCCTTCCGGGATCTGGGACTCCAGCCACCTGACATGATGAGCCGGAATGACGTCTTCCGGCGCATGAATGTGGAAGACTCTGTGATATCACCAGCTGCTGCTTGCCTGAATATCTCCTAAACGGTGCACGTTTAGGAGATATTCATTTTATTTACAGGCAAGCTTTATTATAAGCTTACCTGTAGGTAAGAATCACAAATGAGAGTTTACTACAGCTTTAAGACCTCAGCTCTGTAGGCCATGCGCATAATGACATCATAGTCCACCCTCAGTGATGTCATGTCAGGCAGCAAGTACAAATTTATCCAAAGTTCCAAATTATCTGAAATAACAAATGTCGTATCTAAACGAATGGAACGTAACAATCTAATAATAAGTAACAATAATAATAAAACATTTTTATTATTATTTATTATTAATTTGTTCCATTCCATTTGTTTAGATGCAGAATTCGTTATTTCGGAAAATTCGTAACTTCAGATAAATTTGTATTCATTACGTTTACAAACAGCCAAGTTTGAAAGGAAATTCCAATACCTATAATTTAATAGTTAATTAGTAGTTATTAGTTATTATTTCAAATTTTACTGATTTTCTTTCTTTTTTTCAGATTTTCAAATTTTTGGATTTTGGATTTTTTTTCATTTCTGAATTTTCGAATTCAGAAAACTCGGAAATTTTAAAATAGCAAAAGAACGAATTAAATTAAAACAAACAAATTTTTTGTCAGTGCCCATGTCTAGCAACTACTTAACCACTTCAGTCCCAGAAGGATTTACCACCTTCCTGACCAGAGCACTTTTTGCGATTTGGCACTGCGTCACTTTAACTGATAATTGCGCGGTCGTGTGACGTTGTACCCAAACAAAATTGACGTCCTTTTTTTCCCACAAATAGAGCTTTCTTTTGGTGCGTTTTTTATTTTTTGCTCTATAAATAAAAAAAGAGCCACAATTTTGAAAAAAAACACATTATTTTGTACTTTTTGCTATAATAAATATCCCCCAAAAATATATAAAAAAACATATTTTTTTCCTCAGTTTAGGATGATACGTATTCTACATATTTTTGGTAAAAATAAAAAACTGCAATAAGCTTTCATTGATTGGTTTGAGCAAAAGTTATAGCGTCTACAAAATAGGGGATCGTTTTATGGCACTTTTATTAATAATTTTTTTTTTTACTAGTAATGGCGGCGATCAGCGATTTTTATCATGACTGCGACATTATGGCAGACACATCGGACAATTTTGACACTTTTCTGGGGCCATTGGCATTAATACAGCGATCAATGCTTTAAAATTGCTGATTACAGTAAAAATGTCACTTGTAGTGAAGGGGTTAACCACTAGGGGACGGGGAGGTGTTAAGTGTGTCCTGTGGTAGTGTTTCTAACTGTCTGGGGGATGGGCCAGGAGTGACACGACACCGATCACTGCTCCCGATGACAGGGAGCAGACGATCAGTGTCTTGTCACTAGGCAGAACAGGGAGATGTTGTTTATGTCGGCATCTCCCCATTCCTCAGCTCCGTGACACGATCGCGGGTATCCCAGCGGCAATCGAGTGCACGGGTCCCATGGTCACGGAGTCTACGGCAGGTGCACGTAGGGCGGGAAATTCAAAGTAACGTCCAGCCGTGCCATTCTGCCGACATATATATGCTGACATCGGACGGCAAGTGGTAAATATAGAACTAATTAGTTAATTTAGAGTAAGAAAGGGTTATAACTCCTGTCAGGTTTTTTGCCATCTGTGTCCTATAGGGGAGATTTATCTTTACTACCTGGTCCATAGCCAAACAGGTAGTGAGAGGAAATCCCTGCAAATTAAGGGAATATATTGGGCCCCCCAGGTCACAAGAACTAGTGTCCTCACTGGAAGATTTCCCTTCTATTACTGTTCTGGGACAACCCAAAATTATGTATTTTCTTTTACTTTAAAGAAAAAGTAAACTCTGATGATTCTTTTCATTTAGTCCATTATAATAAGTAATTATCAAACTATAGCCACTGTAATCCAGCCCAAATCGCATATTACTTACTGTTTAAAGAAACTTTAAAAAACGTGTCAGCGCCATCTTAAGTTTTGTTTTCTGAGTCCACAGTGGAGTGTATTTCCGCCCTTACATTGAGCACTTCCTGTACTGTTAACCAAGCCTCCTTCTCAATCCAATGTTTCTATGGCAACCCTGCTTCCCTGTTCATAGCTGACTTGTTTTATTTCATAGTATTTACTTGGACTGATTATCTAGTGTTTGCCTGTATGAGTCCTATCAGCAATAATGCTGTCCCATGCCCTGCTTTACACTACATGTGATGTCACATGGTCACATGGTGTGTAGGGGAAGCACTGAGTGATTATGCAGCCTCCTGGGAGTTCAGTGTTGTGTGCAGTAGGAAGTCCTGATAACAGATAGATAAGCACATAGAGAGTGTGCCGTAAATCAGGGGAGATCTGGGCATGTCCAGTGACGTAATTCTAAACAAAAAGGATTAAAACAATACTAAGCAAGTAAGGCTATATCTACAAGCAGTGTTCATTAGGGTTTTTTATGCTGATTTACATGGGACAAAGTTGTGAGGGAGGGTTTACAGCCACTTTAACTTTCAATGATAAAGGTAAGAAGGACAAATAGAGAGGGTGAATCTACCTAATAGCGGCAGAAGTAAAAACAAAACCTGACAGGGGTTCTAATTCATCTCCACATTTTGCCTTTAGTTACAGTGCCTTAAAAAATTATTCAGACCCCTTGAAATTTTCCACATTTTGTCATGTTACAAGAAAAAACATAAATATATTTTATTGGGATTTTATGTGATAGTTCAAAACAAAGTAGAACGGAAAATGGTAAATGGTTTTCAAAATGTTTAACAAATAAATATGTGAAAAAGTGCAGTGCGTGTGCATTTGTATTCAGCCCCCTTTACTCCTGATACCCCTAACTAAAATCTAGTGGAACCAATTGCCTTCAGAAGTCACCTAATTAGTAAATAGAGTCCCCCTGTGTGTAATTTAATCTCAGTATAAATATAGCTGTTCTGCGGAGCCTTCTGAGGTTTGTTAGAGAACCTTAGTGAACAAACAGCATCATGAAGGCCAAAGAACACACCAGACAGGTCAGGGATAAAGTTGTGGAGAAGTTTAAAGCAGGGTTATATTATAAAAAAATACCCCAAGCTTTGAACATCTTGCAGAGCACTATTCAATCCATCATCCGAAAATGGAAAGAGTATTGCACAACTTTAGAGACATAGGCATCCACCTAAACTGACCAGCCGGGTAAAGAGAGTATTCATCAAAGAAGCAGCAAAGAGGTCCATGGTAACTCTGGAGGAGCTGCAGAGATCCACAGCTCAGGTGGGAGAATCTGTCCACAGGACAACTATTAGTCATGCACTCCACAAATCTGGCCTTTATGGAAGAGTAGCAAGAAGAAAGCCATTGTTAAAAGAAAACCATGAGAAGTCCCATTTGCAGTTTACGAGAAGCCATGTGGGATACACAACAAACATGTGGCAGAAGGTACTCTGGTCAGATGAGACAAAAATTTAACTTTTTGGCCTAAAAGCAAAACACTATGTGTGGTGGAAAACTAACACTGCACAAAACCCTGAACATACCATCCCCATCGTGAAACATGGTGGTGGCAGCATCATGATGTGGGGATGCTTTTATTCAGCAGGGACAGGGAAACTGTTGATGGGAAGATGGATGGAGCCAAACACAGGGTAATCTTAGAAAAAAACCTGCTAGAGTCTGCAAAACTGGGGTGCGGTGAAGGTTCACCTTGCAGCAGGACAACAACCTCAAACATACAGCCAGAGCTACAATGGAACAGTTTAGATCAAAGCAAATTAATGTGTTAGAATGACCCAGTCAAAGTCCAGACCTAAATCCAATTGAGTCAAAGTCCAGACCTAAATCCAATTGAGAATCTGTGGCAAGACTTGAAAATTGCTGTTCACAGACGCTCTCCATCCAATTTGACAGAGCTTTAGCTATTTTGCAAAGAAGAATGGGCAAAAATATCACTCTCCAGATGTGCAAAGCTGGTAGAGACATCCCCAAAAAGATTTTCTGCTGTAATTGCAGCGAAAGGTGGTTCTACAAAGGGTGGCTGAATACAAATGTACGCCACACTCTTCACATATTTATTTGTAAAAAAAAATGGAAAACCACTTATCATTTTCCCTTCACTTCACAAGTATGTGCCGCTTTGTGTTGGTCTATAACATAAAATTCCTATAAAATACAGTTACATTTTTGGTTGTAACATAACAAAATGTGGAAAATGTCAAAGGGTATGAATACTTTTTCAAGGCACTTTATACTTGCAGTTCTAATGATAATAAGGAACTTACGCCAACATTTACTGTATTTCCACACAAGTAGCACAGTCTCCATGATCTAATCACCATATAAAGGCAGATATTGCTTGTTCAACCAAGAACAGTATGGGAGGTGTGAAAATAGTGAAACCACACTGTTCTAAATACATAATCCCACCACTGTTGTTAGGAACTCCACATAGGTATTAAACTTTCGATTTACATTTGCTAAAGGTGTGAATTGCCAGGGTAGAGATGGTTAAATGGCATTATATGTGGAAGACAGATGGTGTTGGCCCCCACCCATGTTTAGGGATAGTTTTTCTAGTTTGACCTACATGGCCATTTTCATGTTCCTTGTAAACCAGTCATCTCCAATGTCCAAATGTGTACTTCACTGTTCTCAACTGAATGTCCCTTGACCTTAAAGTGTAGGAAAACTGTTGGGTTGGCCTGTTGAATTTGCACTCCTGCTTGACCAATGTTTTTTGACATATTGACTTGTCTCCCCAATGTACTGGTCCAATACTACATTGCACTGCATATATCAAGTTACTTTGCTTGGGTTTGAGACCCCATTCACACCTTAGCGTTTTGTAGCTTGACGCCTGAAGCTACAAAACGCTGGAGGGGAAAAAAATCCATTATTCTCAATGGAGATGGTTCACATCTCCACTCCAAGTCGCCTGAAGCCCTACGCCTGAAGCTCAAACAAGTTTTTTGTCGTGCGAATCGGGCTGATTTGGGCGTTTTTTTTCTTTTAACATTGGTGACCTTTTGCCCTGCACAAATTCGCGGCAAATCGCGGTAAAAAATGCAGCGAATCGCGGTTAAACGCCGCAAATCGCGGTAAAAAACGCTTGAAAAGCTACGCTCAGGTGTGAATGCAGCCTGAGTGTTGGGTTAATGGATGTACAAGCTTCTGTCTCAGTGTATTGCTGGCCTTGAAAGGCACACAGTTACATCGTTACATAGTAGGTGAGGTTGAAAAAAGACACAAGTCCAAGTCCACCTTATGTGTGTGATTGTTCAAGAGTTTTCAAAGTGTAATGTTTGTTCAAGAGTTTTTCCAACACTCCAGCTACATTAGGTATGACTACATTATACTTTGTTCTGTTGTTCTCCTCTGTTAGATGGTCATGTGTTTTTGCTTGACCTTGTGAATGTTTTAACAAAAGCCCAGTCTGGCCAGTGACACTTTTAAACCACTGTTGAGATTTCTGTTCTTTGGCCTTAGACTGTGTAGGATGGGGCCTTTAACACCATCCAGACAATCAAAATCTGCCTTTCCTTGGTGATTGGATAAAGATGTCTGTGCTACCTGTGTAAGGGGCAGGGGCATTGCTAGGTCTACAACAAATCTGTGTGTAATATATATATATATATATATATATATATATATATATATATATATATATATATATATATAATATCATTACATCAGCGTCCCCAGAGATCCTCCCCCTTACACCAGGGTCCCCAGAGAGCCTCCCCCTTACATCAGGGTTCCCAGAGAGCCCCCCTTACATCAGAGTCCCCAAAGAGCCTCCCCCTTGCATCAGGGTCCCTAGAGAGCCCCCCTCTTACACCACGGTCCCCAGATAGCCTCCCCCTTATATCAGGGTCCCCAGAGAGCCTCCCCCTTATATCAGGGTCCCCAGAGAGCCTCCTCCTTACATCAGAGCCCCAGGAGAGCCCCCCACTTGCATCAGGGTCCCCAGAGAGCCTCCCTTACATCAGGGTTACCAGAAAGGCCTCCCCCTTACATCAGGGTCCCAGAGACACCCCTCTTACATAAGGGTATCCAGAGAGCCCCCCCCTTACATTAGGGTCCCCAGAGAGCATCCACCTTATGTCAGGGTGCCCAGAGAGCCTCCCCCTTGCATCAGGGTCCCCAGAGAGCCCCGTTACATCAGTGTCCCAGAGAGACCCCCCTTACATCAGTTGCCCAGAGAGCCTCCCCCTTACATCAGGGTCCCCGGAGATCCTCCCCCTTACATCAGGGTCCCCAGAGAGCCTCCCCCTTACATCAGGGTCCCCAGAGAGCCTCCTCCTTACATCAGGGTTCCCAGAGAGCCTCCCCCTTACGTCAGGGTACCCAGAGAGCCTCCCCCTTATGTCAGGGTCCCCAGAGAGCCTCCCCCTTACGTCAGGGTCCCCAGAGAGCCTCCCCCTTACATCAGGGTTCCCAGAGAGCCTCCTCCTTACATCAGAGTCCCAGGAGAGCCCCCCACTTGCATCAGGGTCCCCAGAGAGCCCCCCTTACATCAGGGTTCCCAGAGAGCCTCCCTCTTACATCAGGGTCCCCAGAAAGTCCTCCCCCTTACATCAGGGTCCCCAGAGAGCCCCTCTTACATCAAGGTCCCCAGAGAGCCCCTCTTTACATCAGGGTCTTCAGAGAGCCCTCTTACACCAGGGTCCCCAGAGAGCCTCTCCCTTGCATAAAGGTCCCCAGAGAGCCCCCCACTTACATCAGGGTGCCCAGAGAGCCCCTCCTTACTTCAGGGTCACCAGAGAGAGGGCAGGCAGTGAGAAATTATGTAATCCCTCTGCTGCCCATGGCTGCACAGTGAGGGCAGAACAGTGTTGGTGCAGGGCAGGCAGTGAGAGATGATGTTTCTCGGCTCTTCCATGCTGCCTGCCCGCTCTCTGACTCTCCCATACTTCCCGCCGCAAAGCATGGCCTGGCTGCAGAGAGGCCACTGCCCAGTAGTGGGCCGCAGCCCTATGGTTGGGGACCCCTGCAGAGACTCTGGGCTATAGCCCACAGATTCGGGGCTATAGCCCCAAAAGCCACCCCCTAGTGACGCCACAGGTCAGGGGTATACATACAAGGGTCTCAGGGGTCGTGACCCGACCCCATGCTGCATATAGAGGAACTGATTTCACCATTTTCCTCCCCTGATACTGAAGGCCTCCCCCCCCCCCCCCGCAGGCATTCAGCGGCTGCAGGAGGAAAATTGAGAGATCGGTTCCTATATTTGCTGTCTCCCCCCACTGCTCCTCCTATCCAGCTTTTTTCTGATACCCCCTGTGTGCTCTCCAGTCCCTCCTGTGCTCTCCCCTGGACCCCCTCCCCCCTCCATCAGGATGGAGATCGGGGAAGGAGCTGGTAAATGTGTCATTTATCGGGCCCTTCCTTGTCAGAATGAATATAGTCAGTGATTCATACCGATCATTGCCTCTGTCCGTTCATGTCACTGACCTGTGTGGATATAAATGATGTATTATCTTCCTAACACTCATCAGAACTGAAGAAGTAGCTTGGATAAACCAATAAATGTCTTTAACATTACAGAACAAGAGATTTGTTTTTATTGGAGAACTCATATGTTTTTACCAATTCTAACCCCACCCTGACCACCATTACCCTCGCTAATGCTTCCTTAATTGTAATTGTTTAAAACATGGCTAAACCTTAGGTTACTTTTTAATGACATTTTGTACAAAGAAATCTGAAAATTCTAGTTGTTTGGCAATTTATTTCTGGAGCAAGCATGCAGCCAGTGAACCCAGATGCCTTTGTCAATGTCCAGGTTCACTTGTGGGAAATCTAAGCCCTTGTACACACGGTCGGACATTCCGACAACAAAATCCGTCTGATTTTTTCAGACGGATTTTGTCCGAAACTGGTGTTACACACGGTCAGACAAAGTTGTCGGAAAATCTGATCGTTCAGAACGTGATGACGTTCGTTCGTTACCACAGGACTACGTTGTGGCTAGTAGCCAATAGCTTTGGTCTCGTAATTTGATCTGAGCACTTTGTCCGATCGGAATTCTCTACAAACAATCGGACAAAGTCCGATCGGGTCATGTTGTCGGAATTTTTTTTATCCAGCTCTCAAACTTTGTTGGTTGGACATTCCGACAGAAAAAGTCCGATGGAGCCCACACAAGGTCGGATTATCCGACAACATGGTCCGATTGGACCTTTTCCGTCAGAATTTCCAATCGTGTGTACAGGGGCTAACAAGTTAAATGTTTCTTCATGCAGACTATTGATCCTTTAACGACCGCCTCAGGCCGATATACATCAGCAGAAGGGCTCGTACAGGCAGAATCACGTACCTGTACGTTGCCCTTTAAGAGGTGTCGGGGGGCGCGCGCGCGCGAGCCCACGGGAAGCTCCCTGAGTCCGGTCGCGGGTTCCGCGGTCTCGATCGTCGTGGGGATACCCGCGATCGTCTCACGGGGAGAAAGAATGGAGAGATGCTAATGTAAACAGCATCTCCCCATTCTGCCTAGCAACAGTCATGCTGATCTCTGCTCCCTGTGAATGGAGCAGAGATCAGTGATCTGCAAAACACAGCCACGCCCCCCAGTTAGCAACACACCCCTAGGACACACTTAACCCCTACACTGCCACCTGGTGGTTAACCCCTTCACTGCCAGTGTCATTTACACAGGAATCACTGCATTTGTATAGAATTGATCGCTGTATAAATGACAATGGTCCCAAAAATGTGTCAAAAATGTCCAATGAGTCCGCCATAATGTCGCAGTCATGATAAAAATCGCTGATCACCACCATTTAAAAAAAAAAATATTAATAAAAATGCCATAAAACTATCCCCTATTTTGTAAACGCTATAACTTTTGCGCAAACAAATCAATAATCACTTATTGCGATTTTTTTACCAAATATATGTAGAAGAATACGTATCGGCCTAAACTGAAGAAAAAATATGTTTTTTTATATATTTTTTGGGGATATTTATTATAACAAAAAGTAAAAAATAATGAGTTTTTTTTTCAAAATTGTGTCTCTTTTTTTGTTTATAGTGCAAAAAATAAAAACCACAGGGGTGATCAAATACCACCAAAAGAAAGCTCTATTTGTGGTAAAAAAAAGGACGCCAATTTTGTTTGGGAGCCACGTTGCACGACCGCGCAATTGTCACTTAAAGCGAAGCAGTGCCGAATCGCAAAAAGGTGCTCTGGTCACGAAGTGGGTAAATTCCTCCAGGGCTGAAGAGGTTAAACTAGCCTGAACAAAGAGCTTAGGCATTGCTTCAATATTTGCAAGTAGTATAGTCACCGAACAAGCATTTTTGCAACCTTGCCAAAAGGTATGCAAGCTTTCTCAGTAGAGCTGCGCATGGATACGTGCACAGCAGAGAGCCATGACATTGCATATCTACGTGCTAGGCTCTAAAAAAAAACTGATTGTTCAGTGATTGGCTCATTTGCAATAATAAGAACACTTTTTGAGGTCTGTGTTCAGCTTCGCTTGAAGGACAGCTCCAGCCAAACAACTAAATATGCAGCTGAAACATATACACTATATAGCAATTATTTTATCTGTCAAAATATTTTAAAATGTTTTATATACTGTACAACACTGTTAAGATTGTACATCCCTACAAATGTTATTATTCCCCTTCCTCCAGCCAGCTCTGTAGACCATGGGATCTATTTATTAAAAAAAAAAAAAATGCATAGCAATTTGTCCAATGAATTTGCATGTACATTGTTTTGTGAAAATTGGGCAAAAATAAAGGCTTTTTTTTCCTCTTTTGAATGAATAATCCTTTTTATGGGCAGTATTAAAAAGCCTCCTATACACACGCCAGGACAGCCATGCTGTAGGTTCTGGGATCATTTGTTTCTTTGTGGCAACCCCCATTGTAAGACAATCTGATGCCACAATTTTGTGTATTTACCAGTACTATTTATTCCCTTCCGGTTCAAATTAATTGGCATCTAGCCACTTTAAAATTGTGGTTATCCATATTCAAATAGCCATCTCTATCCCATATACCCTCTACAGCATCCTTTGTGTGTCTCTTTCCTTGGCTGTGTTGTATCAACCGGCACTTCAAGGAGGTGTATGTCAGTGCAATGACCAACGAATCAAATGTGCTATGATAGTTGCACCTTATCCTGAACGCCCCTGATGAAAGGGCTTCACAGTTGTCCTAAAACGCGTCGGGCTGAATATCTACAATTACCTTGCACTAATGATTCCTCATTGTTTTTTATGAATTTTTATTCTTGGTGATTTTTTGCACCTGCATAATTTTATATATTTTCTACAAACAAATAAATATTTTTCATAAAATATCTTTTTCAAAGTCCCTAAATACTTACTTGGGGGGGGTATCTTTGTCTTTTTATATAAAAATTGGGATTGGCAACCTACTCAGACCCCTTGGGTGGAATTATATATATAATGTTGGCAAGAGTAGGAAATGCATATACTGTATCTTTATAACAAGAGATACAATGTAACAATGTTAGAGAACACTTGAGAAATTAGCAAACAAATAAACAAACTGGAATTGTTACATTGTATTGTTACAAAGTGTATTTTCTTTGCTCGTCAGCTCCATCCACTGGCCATAATGTGGTCATTTACTACTGCCCAAAATAAAAGAACCTTCATTCAGAATGTGACTTTCCTTTTATAAGTACAGTAATACCTTGGATTATGAGCATAATTAGTTCCAGAAGCATGCTTGTAATCCAAAGCAATCGTATATCAAAGTGAGTTTCACCAAAAGAAATAATGAAAACGGATTAGTTCCACAACCATTACTGTATGTGGCCAGAGGTGCGGGGGCGCTGGTGTATGCAGTACTGTATGTGGCCAGAGGTGCGGGGGCCAGTGGAGGCCTGTCCATAGGGGGCGCCCGGGCGCCGCCCCCCTCCCATGTAGTAAAAAAAAAATACAAAAAAATAAAAAGTAAAAAAATTTAAAAAATATATATTTTTTTAAACATGTCCCTTTAAGAATTTTTTTTTAAATTTCCCTCCCTATGTGTACTGGCGCCGGGTGCCGGGCGCAGTGCAATATAGGAAGCGCCACGTCTATGCAATCACAAGATTGCAGACGAGGCGCTTCATTTGCCCAAAAAAAGAGCGCTCTGTGGCGCATCCGATCATGCCACAGCTTCCGGCGCGATCGACTGGCCGAGCAAGTGCATAGACTTGCACTTGAGTGAGCGGTGGGCGGTGCTTCCGACGTCACTCAAGGAAGTGACCTTGGCACAGCACTTCTCTCTTCTGCCCGCCTGAGAGGATAAGGTAAGGGGCTGCCGCATGGCAGCTTACTGAATCTTGATCATTTATTCCGCCCAGCCGCCGGTACCCCCTCCGCATCGATGTAACTTATGGTGGTCACACTCGGCAGCATACCCCAACCCCCCCCCCACCCCCTGCTATACAAGATTTAAAGAAAAAGTGTTATCAGTGACCAGCAGCATACCCACCCCCAAAGAAGATTTAAAAAAAAAGGGTTATTAATAATGACCCTTTTTTTTTAAATCTTGTCTGGGCGGGGGTGGGGTATGCTGCCGACCACCAATAATAACCCTTATTTTTAAAATCTTGTTTAGCGGGGGCGGGGTGGGGGGTTAATGCTGCCGACCACCGATATTAACCCTTTTTTAATATCTTGTTTGGGGGGGGCAGGTATGGGGTTTAATGCTGCCGACCACCGATAATAACCCTTTTTTTTTAAATCTTGTTTGGGGGGTATGCTGCCGACCACCGATAATAACTTATTATCGGTGGTCGGCAGCATACCCACCCAGACAAGATTTTAAAAAAAGGGTTATTATCGGTGGTCGGCAGCATTAACCCCCATACCTGCCCCCTCAAACAAGATTTTAAAAAAGGGTTAATATCTTGTTTGGGGGGGTATGCTGCCAGTTAAGTTATTATCAGTGTTTGACAGCATACCCCCACAGACAAGATTTAAAGAAAAAAGGGTTATTATCGGTGGTCGGCAGCATTAATGCCCATAGCTATAGATATGTGTGATTTGCATGTTGTAGATATGTGCAATTTACTGGTTGTAGATATGTGCGATTTACAAAATGCGATTTACAGAATGCAGATATGTGCTATTCACAGGCTGTAGATATGTGCGATTTACAGGTTGCAGATATGTGCAATTTACAGGTTGTAGATATGTGCAATTTACAGGTTGCAGATATGTGCAATTTACAGGTTGTAGCTATGTGCGATTTACAGGTTGTAGCTATGTGCGATTTACAGGTTGTAGATATGTGCAATTTGCATGTTGTAGATATGTGCAATTTACAGGTTGTAGATATGTGATTTACAGAATGCAGATATGTGCGATTTACAGGTTGTAGATGTGTGCAATTTGCATGTTGTAGATATGTGCCTTTTGCATGTTGTAGATATGTGCAATTTACAGGTTGTAGATATGTGCGATTTGCATGTTGTAGATATGTGCGATTTACAGGTTGTAGATATGTGCAATTTACAGGTTGTAGATATGTGCAATTTACAGGTTGTAGATATGTGCGATTTACAGGTTGTAGATATGTGCAATTTGCATGTTGTAGATAAGTGTGATTTACAGGTTGTAGATATGTGCAATTTGCATGTTGTAAATATGTGCAATTTACAGGTTGTAGATATGTGCAATTTACAGGTTGTAGATATATGCAATTTGCAGGTTGTAGATATGTGCGATTTACAGAATGCGATTTACAGAATGCAGATATGTGCTATTTACAGGTTGTAGATATGTGCGATTTGCATGTTGTAGATATGTGCAATTTACAGGTTGTAGCTATGTGCGATTTACAGGTTGTAGATATGTGCGATTTGCAAGTTGTAGAAATGTGCAATTTACAGGTTGCAGATATGTGATTTACAGAATGCAGATATGTGCGATTTACAGGTTGTAGATGTGTGCCATTTGCATGTTGTAGATATGTGCAATTTACAGGTTGTAGATATGTGCGATTTACAGGTTTTAGATATGTGCGATTTACAGGTTGTAGATATATGCAATTTGCAGGTTGTAGATATGTGCGATTTACAGAATGCGATTTATAGAATGCAGATATGTGCTATTTACAGGTTGTAGATATATGCGATTTGCATGTTGTAGATATGTTCAATTTACAAGTTGTAGATATGTGCAATTTACAGGTTGTAGATGCGTGCGATTTGCATGTTGTAGATATGTGCAATTTACAGAATGCAGATGTGTGATTTACAGAATGCAGATATGTGCGATTTACAGAATGCGATTTACAGAATGTAGACATGTGCGATTTACATGTTGCAGAAAGTAGATATGGGCAATTTACAGGTTGCAGAATGCAGATATATGCGATTTACAGGTTGTAGATATGTGCTATTTACAGGTTGCAGATATGTGCGATTTACAGAATGCAGAAATGTGCGATTTACAGAATGTACATATGTGCGATTTACAGAATGCGATTTACAGAATTCAGATATGTGCTATTTACAGGTTGTAGATATGTGCAATTTACAGGTTGTAGATATGTGCGATCTGCATGTTGTAGATATGTGCAATTTACAGAATGCAGATGTGTGATTTACAGAATGCAGATATGTGCAATTTACAGAATGTGATTTACATAACACAGATATGTGCGATTTACATGTTGCAGAATGCAGATATGGGCAATTTACAGGTTTCAGAATGCAGATATGTGCTATTTACAGGTTGCAGATATGTGCGAATATGTGCGATTTACAGAATGAAATTTACAGAATGCAGATATGTGCGATTTACAGAATGCATATGTGCGATTTACAGAATGCGATTTACAGAATGCAGATATGGGCAATTTACAGGTTGCAGAATGCAGATATGTGCAATTTAAAGGTTGCAGAATGCAGTTATGTGCAATTTACAGAATGCAGTTATGTCTGATTTACAAGTTGCAGAAAAGGTGCCTGATGTGGTTATACACAAGATAGGCATGATTCATCTGCTTTAGTAGAGCCCTGTGTATAATGTGCAGCCTGGTATATGATGTGCAGAGCCCAGTGTATAATGTGCAGCCTGGTATATGATGTTGATTCGATAAGGGGTGTGGCTTGTGAGAAGCGGGAGGGGCCAAATATGAGGCCACACCCCCATCCAAAAACTTCACCAGCCACCACTGGCGGGGCGCTGGTGTATGCAGTACTGTATGTGGCCAGAGGTGCGGGGGCGCTGGTGTATGCAGTACTGTATATGGCCAGGGATGCGGGGGCACTGGTGTATGCAGCACTGTATGTGGCCAGAGATGCGGGGGCACTGGTGTGTGCAGTACTGTATGTGGCCAGAGGTGCAGGGGCGCTGGTGTATACAGTATTATATTTGGCCAGAGATGCGGTGGAGCTGGTGTATGCAGTACTGTATGTGGCCAGAGGCACGGAGACAATGGTGTATGCAGTACTGTATGTGGCCAGAGGTGCGGGGACACTGGTGATGCTCGAAGACACTCAAGGCACTGTTGCACTTCCAGGTGCTCCGACGCATGTTACGCCCTCCCCACCCAGCTGGGAGTGTCTCCGAACGACTCCAAACGAGTTCTCCAAGAAGCGCTGGGAGCCACCAGTGCCTCTGGACCTCTGGGCACATATGGTAATATATACACCAGCGACTTGAGTCCTGCTCATCTTGTGAGACAGTGCTCGCAAATCAAGTCAGGATTTAAAAAAAATATATAGCTCATCTTGCGAAAAGCTCATATACCACGTTACTCTCAAACCCGAGGTATCGCTGTATTCTTATCCTGGTGACACCAACCCTACTCACTCCTTACCAACCCTAGCCGCTCACCCCTATATTAGGCTTTCTCATTGCAGGCTTTCTTATTTCAGTTTTCAGAAAGTATAGCAATTCTATAGATTCAGATTTCAAGTTGTGACTTTGGTTTTGATTTTTTAGCAAATACAATACAAGCCTGAAGCAGGCCATAAACACATCGAAAATCGAATGAAAACTCTCGCTGATCATCAGGCCGTTTTCACATCATTAGTGTGCCAACTGCGACATGTGCTTTTCGTGCCACAATCGAAAGTGCCTGATCCAACATGCTGGAATTTTTTAGAAAAAAATGAATCAAATGATATATATATACGCCATTTTCTTTTTTAATAAACAGAACGTTTGGTTTTTGACTCGTCTATGGCTGGCCTAAATCTATGTGGGTGTGTTGGAAGAATGGTCAAACATTCCCATAGACACACTCCTAAACCTTGTGGACAGCATTCCCGGAAGAGCTGAAGCTGTTATAGCTGCAAAAGGGTGGGCTAACTCAATATTGAACCCTACTGACTAATGCCCTGTACACACGGTCGGACTTTCCGATGGAAAATGTGCGATCGGATCTTGTTGTCGGCAAAATCCAATCGTGCGTGGTCTCCATCTGACTTTTTCCGTAGCAATTTCCGACACACAAAGTTTGAGAGCAGGATTTAAAATTTTCCGACAACAAAATCCGATCATTTAAATTCCGATCGTGTGTAGACAATTCTGACAAAGTGCCACGCATGCTCACAATAAATTACGAGACAAAAGCTATTGGCTACGCCCCCTTTTATAGTCCCATTGTACGTGTTGTACGTCACCGCGTTCTGAACGTTCCGATTTTTTGACAACTTTGTGTGACCGTGCGTATGCAAGACAAGTTTGGGGCAAAATCCGTCTGAAAAAATCTGACGGATTTTGTCATCAGAATGTCCGACCGTGTGTATGGGGCATAAGACTGGGATACCAGACCCGATCGGCGCTGGTGTCCCGCAATCAGGTCACAGAGCTGAAGAACAAGGAGAGGTCTGTGTAAACAAACCTCTCCCTGTGCTTCCTAGTGCGGCTGTCACCGATCGTCTGTTCCCTTTTATAGGGAAGGACGATCAGTGATATCACATGTAAGGCCACGCCCCCCTACAATTAAAAAAACACATAACGTCACACATAACCCCTACACTGCCTCCTAGTGGTTAACTCCTTCACTGCCAGTGTCATTTACACAGGAATCGGTGTATTTAAATAGCACTGATTGCTGTATAAATGACAATGGTCCAAAAAATGTGTCAAAAATGTCCGATGTGTCTGGCATAATGTCGCAGTCACAATAAAAATCGCCGATCACCACCATTACTAGTAAAAAAAATATATATATAAATAAAAATGCTATAAAACTATCCCCTATTTTGTAAACGCTATAACTTTTGCGCAAACCAATCAATAATCGCTAATTGCGATTTTTTTAACCAAAAATATGTAGAAGAATACGCATCGGCCTAAACTGAGGGAAAAAAATGTTTTTTTATATATTTTTGGAGGATATTTATTATAGCAAAAAGTAAAAAATTTTGAATTTTTTTCAAAATTTTTGCTATATTTTTGTTTATAGCGCAAAAAATAAAAACTGCAGAGGTATTCAAATACCACCAAAAGAAAGCTCCATTTGTGGGAAAAAAAGGAAGCCAATTTTGTTTGGGAGCCACGTCACACGACCACGCAATTGTCAGTTAAAGCGACTCAGTGCCGAATCGCAAAAAGGGGCCTGGTCCTTTGGCTGCAAATTGGTCCAGGGCTTAAGTGGCTAAAGTGGCTGTGCGTGTAAAGGCAGCTGTCCCAATACTTTTGGTTATATAGTGTATATATTTGTATGCTTGTCCCTCATAAGAGACACAAAATATAAAAAGGTAGCAAGTAAAGATGGCAGCCAGGAAACTAGCAATTTCAGAACGAGAAATAGCAATGGCAGCCCCCATATCTCTTGCTGAACTTTAGGCAGACGTAAAAAAATAAAAAAAAAACACAATTTAACGCAGCTCTGTAGTCACTATTATATAAATAAATGTTTAATGCAAACGGTGTAAATCGCTGGATTTGACATATTAGTCCCCATACAGCAGAGCTGGAGTGTGAGAGTAGGAAGCAACACAAAGAGCCAATCAGTTGGTTCTGTTAGGAAGAGAGAACAGAGTGATGGAGATTTGAGCTCATCACTGTGCTGCTTCTTTTTTCTCTGTCCAGTCACAGACAGGGGGCGAGTCCTTGAAAACCTGGGCTCAGAGGAAATATGTTGAATTATGCTGGCCATCAGACTGAGGACATCTAGTGGCAGGAAAAAATATCTGCTGAAAAAAACGCTGTGTTGTTACAGTATTTGTCCCCTGTAAAAACTTTGTTCAGCCCACTAGCTGCATCCCCATTTCCAGATTGAATGACACCCAGCCTTGCTCAACCAAGAGGTCATGGCCCATGGACTACAGAAGGTGCAGCCATCAGCTGGTATGCCAGCACTGGCAGTGCATACATGTTACTGTTGTGTAATGTGTGTGCTCTGCTCTACCTCATCCACAAGGTGCTGCTAGATCAATGTCTGAAGTCATATGAGCGCCCCCTGCAGGACAATTTGTAGGTAAGTATGTAAACAGGTGCTTACAAGAGTTGGGTTAATGGAGCTTGGGATTTGCAGGCTACGAGGGAAGGGAAGGGGTTAAGCTTACTCTGTGTTTTCTCAGGCATTGTCTGGGTTCGGCACTCCTTGTGCTGTAAATAAATAGGAGAATGGCTCTTGCTCAGGGGAGGCCGGAGACCTGCATGGGAAGAACGGAGAAAAAAAAGGCAGCTGAATGACAGTCTCATTCTTGGTGATGCGGTTTAGGTAATTAACCCCAAAGCTCAGCTTCAATACATGTGTTTCCTAATATAAAGGTTTACCAGGAAAATGAAGAAACACATGTATTGAAGCTGAGCTTTGGGGTTTATTACCTAAACGGCATCACCAAGAATGAGACCGTTATGGCATTTGTGAAGATCCTGGTTCCAGCTGATTTGTTTTAGCATTAACTAGCGCCAGATTGCCGCCTGCTAATGGGTGTATGCTAATCTCTCAATCTTTCAATTAAGCCCATGTTGTATGTATTGATATATGAATATATAAGTGATTATTACGAGTATAAGATTCAGCTATGAGTAAGCACCAGTAGTTATGAAATGCGTTAGCGATCTTTCTTATCCTTTTCTGCTGTATGGATTGTTATTAACTGCTTAAGGACCGCCTCCTGCACATATACGTTGGCAGAATGGCACGGCTGGGCACAAGCACGTACCTGTACGTGGCTCTTTAAGTGCCCAGCCACGGGTCGCGAGCGTGCGGCCGGCGGCACACTCCCGACTCGGTCCTGAGCTCCCTGACCGTGGCTGCGGGACCAGCCGCTGGTGTCCAGCGTTCGGGTCACAGAGCTGAAGAACGAGGAGAGGTCTGTGTAAACAAACCTCTCCTTGTGCTTCCTACTGTGGCTGTCACCGATCGTCTGTTCCCTGTTATAGGGAAAGACGATCAGTGATGTCACATGCCAGGCCACGCCCCCTACAATAAAAAAAAAACACATAACGTCACACACAACCACTCCTTGCCCCCTAGTGGTTAACTCCTTCACTGCCAATGCCATTTACACAGGAATCAGTGCATTTAAATAGCACTGATTGCTGTATGAATGACAATGGTCCCAAAAATGTGTCAAACATGTCCGATGTGTCCGCCATAATGTCGCAGTCACAATAAAAATTGCTGATCGCTGCCATTACTAGTAAAAAAAAAAAATGAATAAAAATGCTATAAAACTATCCCCTATTTTGTAAACGCTATAACTTTCGCGCAAACCAATCAATAATCACTAATTGCGATTTTTTTAGCCAAAAATATGTAGAAGAATATGTATCGGCCTAAACTGAGGAAAAAAAGTTTTTTTTATATTTTTTGGGGGGATATTTATTATAGCAAAAAGTAAAAAATATTGCATTTTTTTCAAAATTGTCGCTCTATTTTTGTTTTATAGCGCAAAAAATAAAGACCGCAGAGGTGATTAAATACCACCAAAAGAAAGCTCTATTTGTGGGAAAAAAGGACGCCAAATCTGTTTGGGAGCCACGTCGCATGACTGCGCAATTGTCAGTTAAAGCGACACAGAGCCGAATCGCAAAAAGGGGCTTGGTCCTTTGGCTGCAAATTGATCTGGGGCTTAAGTGGTTAATAAAGAGAATTTTGTTGGAGTGCGGCCATCTGGATCATTTTTCCTGCCATATTTGAAGGCAGTGCAGGGCTCAATAGGCAGCTGTTTTGGGCCCCACAACAATGACTGGGCCCGAGACAGCTGCCCCTTTTGCCCCGTTTTAAAGTCGGCCCTGATTACAGACACCAGTCCTCATCTGCCTCCCCCTGCAGCACTGGCAGCTTCTTCTCCCCCCCCCCCCCCCCCAGCTGAATTGATTCTTGCACACACGCCCCTTCTAGCTGCTGTCCGAGGCCCCCTGTGTGCCCCTTTCGCTTGTAGTGCTGCCAGATTCCCTCTTCTACTCTCCTGCCAGCAACTGCTGTGAGCGCACAGGGAGATGTTTCAGAAAGGAGAGTCGGGGGAGCGGGCTAGTAATATGTAATTTACTGGCCTCTTCCTTTCCTGAATGAACACAGTGAGTGATCGATATCAATCATTCCTGCGTCTATTCATAACTGAAGCTTTGTTTACTATGCTTCAATTTGTGAATGAATAGGAGGCCTCAGAGTATTTCTTATTCATCTGTGCAGCTGTGGCTACAGATTTAAGGACTGAGAAATCTATGTCCTCAGTCACTTTCAGCCTGGGGAGGGGGGGGGCTGTCAGGTGGGCTGTATGGGCATTTTGAACAGCAGCCTGCATTTTGACTGATTTCCCAACACAGTAATGCCCTGTACACAGGGTTGGACTTTCCGACAAAAAATGTGCGGGCTCCATCGGACTTTTTCCATCGGAATTTCCGATACACACAAAGTTTGAGATCCGGATCTAAAATTTTCCGACAACAAAATCCGATTGTATAAATTCCAATCATGTGTAGACAATTCCGACGGACAAAGCGCCACGCATGCTCAGAATAAATAACGAGACAAAAGCTATTGGCTACTGGCCTCTTTATAGTCCCGTCGTACGTGTTTTACATCACCGGGCTCAGAGTGATCGGATTTTCCTGACAGCTTTGTGCGACCGTGTGTATGCAAGACAAGTTTGGGCCAAAATCCGTCTGAAAAAATCTGATGGATTTTGTCGTTGGAATGTCTGACCGTGTGTACAGGGCAATAGATATGTTATAGCCAGGGGCGAACTGACAACTCATGGGGCCCCCGGGCAATAGGAGCTTATGGGGCCTCCAGGCAATCAGACATTATGGGGCCACACAGTATACACACACACATATATAAAAAGTTATGTAGCGCTAACTTTTAAACAAAAATTAAAATATATAAACCACCTAATCAGTGACACAAATCAATATACTGTACATAAATAAATAAATGTGCAAATATATATACTGTACATAAATAAATAAATGAATGTGCAAACACAATAGTGCAAAAATATTGCAATGACTAAAGTGCAAAATCGCATATACCATGCGTTATTAGTCCAACATCATAAAATGTGCAAATACCACAAAGAGGGTGACACAATCACAGTGCAAAATAGCAAAAAAGAAAGTCCATGTGCAACTCGAGTTCAAAATAATCCAGTGCTGTTCAATAACTTGATATCCAATAGTGACAGTTCATAAATATTAATGCAGTGTTCTCAAAGATGCAAGTATATAGATTTGCACATTTATTTATTTATGTACAGTATATTGATTTGTGTCACTGATTAGGTGGTTTATATATTAAAATTTTTGTTTAAAAGGTAGCGCTACATAACTTTTTATATTTTGCTAGATAGTGTGGAGATCATTATTTATGTTAGCAGCTCCCTGTAAGTTTTATTTATACTAGTTAGATCAGTTTAGGGTTGTTGATTTGGGGTTGTGCGCACTAGTACCTTATTTATAATACACACACATACAGTATACAATCACACAGTATACACAGACATGTTTCTATTGGCTGAGAAGGTACTGGAGAGGTGGGGCAGCTATAATCTCGGGATTTTTAGACCAAAATGATGTCGGTAAGGGACATTTCTAGGGTTGCCACCTGTCCAGGATTCACCCGGACAGTTCGGGTTTGGAATCATGCGTCCGGGTTTCAGACTGCCTGAAACCCGGACACATTATTTAGACTGGACTATGGCTTCCCAGCAGGGTTGCTGGCTGCAGTTGTCTAAGCTGAAAGTGTCTGTTACACTCTTTCACACTGCCCAAAGCCAACACTAACCCCCCCCCCCCCAAAACACACACACAGACGGGAGAGGAGAGAGGGCTCGATCAGCACCTCTTTCCCCCACCCCTACCCCTCTGGATCTGCCCACACTCCAATCCCAGGCGCTGTGCTTCAGAAAAGGAAAGTTGGGGCCGGAAAAATTTGAATTCAGCAGCCTCAGATACATCTGGATGAGAGGTTTTGACTGCCAAGGGGTGAGTGAGCTCACCATCCATCCCTGTCAGTGACTGAAGTCTCCCCCCTTCTATCTCCTGCCTCTGAGTGAGTACACTAATGTAAATCAGGGTTCTCAGAGCACCCCTTACATCAGATTTCCCCTTTAAACCAGAAGCCACAGTGTTCCCCCTTACATTAAAGTCCTCTCCGTACATCAGAGTTCTCAGTGCTCCAACTTACATCAGGGTTCCCAGAGCATCCCTTATGTTAGAGTCCCCAGAGTTCTCCCTTACATCAGAGTCTGCAGAGTCCCCCCCTTACAGTGAAAGGTGACTCTGCGAGTTCAGATGTAAAAAGGGGAACTCTGTGGGCTTTGATGTAAAGGGGGACTCTTGTTATTAACTTCATATGATTAGAAATGTTATTTAATAGCAAAATATATGTATAGTTTATACTATAAAAAAAAAATTGGCGTGCTCCGCTAAAGTGTTCGGGTTTTACTTGAACAAAAGGTGGCAACCCTAGACATTTCAGAGACAGATGTAAAAAAAAACACAGATCTTTACATACTCTCCCTGATTTTACTGAGGCTGGAAACCCTGATGGGGCCTCCTAGTGGCCTGGGGCCCTCGGGCAGTGCCCGAGTGGCTGAATGGTCAGTCCTCCCCTGGTTATAGCGTATATTGTGCATTCGGGTGTACTGTTGCACATTGGAGAATCGTTGGGGTGCCATTTAAAATGAATGGCACTGCAGCACATTGAACCCTTGGTAGGTTGCTCGGTGCGCTATTGTGGTTATGCCCGTGTTCCTGCAATGCAATGTTGTGAACAAGCTTTAACAGTACACATAATAATTAACTATATTAAAATATGTGCTTACTCTTAATTCACTATAGTTTCCCTTTAATTACACCCTTGCCCTAGCAGCTCGTTGATCCATAACAGGTGTATAAATATACATATATAATTAGAACAATGATCATAGAATATACACAAATGCCCTGATGTGACCATATTTTCACTATTCGCAATATACTTTGACAATGAAACACCAGACTGCTTTATCTGTTTTTATTCCCATTCCAATGAGCTATCTCATACTGCATCAGCATTTTCCAGATGATCTGAAAGAGAAGCAGCACAATTTTTTTTATACCCAGATAGGAATAATAATAATAATAATAAAAAACTCAAAAAAAGGGTTCAGCAAAATCAAGTCATTTTCAACTGTCTGATTTTGCTACAAATTCTGCTAGCGTTGAGGTCTTAACAACTCAGACACCCCAGAAAATAGCCATACACCCCCAATCTTATCTTATACACATTTCCTATTTGTTTGTTTATGGTAAAACAATAGGAATTTAGAGGGTGGAAATCTACTGCCATCTACTGGAAGAAAAGGTAATGGATGGATAGGCAGATGAAGGTAGATGGATCAGGTATGTCAAGGAAAAGATAAACCAGCATTGTGCTGGTAGAATGATATTCAGATTTTTTTTATTGATGTACTAAAATAACAGTTCACCCAGGATGTATAAAAGAAAGTAACTTCCATTGTATTCCATTTGAAGATGGTTCTATTTATTTAGGGAGAATAGAACACCAATTCAGAGACCAGGTCTACTATTGTAGTACTGCAAGTAGATTTGATCATAAATATATTTGTTATTTTTTAATAATGGCATCAAAGAGAACCTGTGCATTAAAGTGGTTGTAAAGTTTTTTTTTTATGTCATACTTACCTCCACTGTGCAGCTCGTTTTGCACAGAGTGGCCCCGAACCTGCTCTTCTGGGGTCCCTCGGCGGCTGTCTCGACTTCCCCCCACAAGTGCTTCTCACCTTCATGTGAGCTCCCTCGCATGGTGAGAAGCACTTGCAGGTGCGCTCCCGTGATACAGCCGACGGCTACAGCCGCTCACTATATCACTCGGCCCCGCCCCCGGCGTTCCGCGTCATTGGATGTGATTGACAGCAGCGCGAGTCAATGGCTGCGCTGCTTTCACTCCATCCACTCTAGCCAATCAGCGGCCAGGCTGAGTGGCGAAGAGGATGTCCGAGGCGAGCGCGGGACTTTCGAGGGGTGAGGTAAGTAAAACTGGAGGGCTGGGGGGGCCGGCACTGTCAAATATTTACCTTTACAACCCTTTTAACCATTCGAGGTTTGCTTATTCTGGGTTCACATATGTGCAAGTTGGATGCGTTTTTTACCACATAGAATCTATACCAGACGTTATAACTTTCATGTGAACCAATTAACTGTTTGCCGACCAGTGCGCAACGATATACGTCGGCACAATGGCACGGCTGCGCAAATGGGAGTACAGGTATGTCTGTGACCGTGTCCTGCGGACTCGATGTCTGCCGAGGGCCCGCGATCATGTCACAGAACGGCAGAACAGGCAGATGCCTATGTAACACAAAGCATTTCCCCGTTCTGCCTTGTGACATGACAGGGATCTACTGCTCTCTGTCATCGGGAGCAGTGATCGCTGTCATGACAGTGGTAGCTCACCCCCCCAGTTAGAATCACTCCCTAGGACACATTTAACCCCTTGATCGCCCCTAGTGTTTAACCCCTTCCCTGCCAGTGTCATTTATACAGTAATCAGTGCATTTTTATAGCACTGATCGCTGTATATATGACAAAGGTCCCAAAATAGTGTCAAAGGTGTCCGATTTATCTGCCATAATGTAGCAGTCCCGATAAAAATCGCAGATCGCCGCTATTACTAATAAAAAAAAAATAATAATAAAAAAATGGCATAAATCTATCCCCTATTTTGTAGACGCTATAACTGTTGTGCAAACCAATCAATATACGCTTATTGTGTGTTTTTTTTTTACCAAAAATATGTAGAAAAATACATATTAGCCTAAACTAAGAAAGAAATTTGTTTTTTATATTATTTTGTTGGGGGATATTTATTATAGAAAAAAGTAAAAAATATTGCTTTTTTTTCAAAATTGTTGCTCTTTTTTTTGTTTATAGTGCAAAAAATAAAAACCGCAGGTATGAACAAGCATGTGACTTACTTCATGTGACTGTGCTGAGCCAATCAGCGCTGTAATGAGGAGAGTCCTTAGCTCTGTGTGATCTATGACTCCAGTGACTCATATCTTACACAGAGCTCGAAAGCGGGCCTCACCCCGGTGGCAAGGCCTGCTTATTCAAGTTTCCTGCCCCCTTTCTAAACTGTTGCATAAAATACCCGTTGCAGAAAGAATAGTTCATTAATAAACTCATCCTTCCTCCTCTTCCTCCTGCGACCCCAGATTCGCACCTAAATTGGACCCCCTGCTGCGAGCCAATGTCATCATGTGAGGTGATGTCATCCTCTGTCATCCTGTGATGTCATCCTGTGAGGTGATGTCATCTTCATCTCAACCAGATCTTGGAGAATGTTGGGTAGGCCAAATCTCTGAACAAGAGGATCCTGCACAGTGCTAGTGTCTTCTTACAAGATTTGGTCTTCTCAGCATGCCCCAGGATCTTGTCAGCAGGAGGATGTTGCTGCCCCCTGCAGTACATAGAACATAAGTTAAGAAAAGGTATATATATATATATATATATATATATATATATATATATATATATATATATATATATATATATATATATGTGTATATATATATATATATATATATATATATATATGTATATGTATATATATATATATATATATATATATATATATATATATATATATGTATATATATATATATATATATATGTATATATGTGTATATATATATATATATATGTGTATATATATATATATATATATATATATATATATATATATATATATATATATATATATGTATATGTAGGCACTTCAGGAATGATCTGTATTGTACACTCACATTGGCACAGTGTATACAGGGCTGTGGATAAAGGAGTACCAGTGATCCTCCTGTATGGAGCCCAGACCAGGGGGGGCCCAGGCTACTGGGTGAATCAGATGTAGGATCAGTTCCAGAAATTGCCTCCTCCCCACCACACCAACCACCCTCCCTGTGCACCATATGCCCCCCCCCCCCCCTGCTGCCCAGGCCCCCCTACCCCCACAGTGGTGTTAGCTTCCCTCCTCTCCTTCCCACTAGAAGCTGCAAGCACACAATAGGATTCTTCAGGATGGACAGTGTGGAAAGGGTCAAAAATATGTCACATTTTCCAGCCCCTTCCTTTCCTGAATGAATACAATGAATGATCTGCACCTATCACTCATTGAGTTCATTCACAGCTGAAGCATAGTAAACTGTGTATATTTGGGGGGGGGGGGCATTCTGGTTGGCTGTATGGAACACCATGGTTTTCAACAGCAGCCATTGCTGGTGGACTACTGCTCCCAGTCAGTCCTCTACAGGCACTGCCGGCCCTCTTGGCTGCAGCTGCCCGATATCACTGCCCATGACTTTGCAATGCTTTCTACTGGCTCCACACCAAGCTCTAACTGTTTCCTCTCTGTCCTCTCTGGCATGCCTCTCCAGTCCTCCCAACTGCCCATGTAACTCACCAGCCCTCCTTCCCTCCAGAGGACTTGCCCTGCAGTATTAGCTCCTGCTGACCTCTCTGACTCCTCCTGTACCTCCTGTTTGGATCCTTCATGAGTTGTTGAAGGACTCTGTCCTGCACCGAGTCCCAGGCCCAAGGACCCCCCCCCCCCCCCAGAGTGATGAGCTCCCTCAAAGGTCCCAATGGCCTAGTACTCCATCCTCAGTTCTTTCACCCGACAACTCCTCCCCACCTCTCTTCCCCTCCTCCCGTTCTAGAATCCTCCAGAAGCAAGATGGAGGTAACAGCATAGCTTCCTGTCCCTGATTTGGAGCAATGTCCCTCTGTCCCTCTTTCCCCCTCATTTTTTCCCTCATTTTGGTCTGATCCATATAGGTGTATACAAAATGCACTTTTTATCTTTCAAAAAGTTTCCCAGTGCTAAACCTTTCATCCAAATTCTAAATTGTTGCACTTGTAAATTTTTGCCATGTACACACGACCAGACTTTCCGGCAGACTAGGTCCGACGGTCTTCCCGATGGATTTTTGGCAGACTTCCGACAGACTTTCCGAACGAATGGACTTGGCCACACACAATCACACCAAAGTCCGACGGATTCGACCGTGATGACGTACGACTGGACTAAAATGAGGAAGTTCATAGCCAGTAGCCAATAGCTGCCCTAGAGTCGGTTTTCGTCCGTCGGACTAGCATACAGAGGAATGGATTTTTCGACCGAATTTGAAACATGTTCTAAATCTAAAGTCCGTCTGATTTTTCGACAGCAAAGGTCCGATGAAGCCCACACACAGTCGAATTGTCTGACGGATTTGTTCCGTAGGACCTTTACTGTCAAAGTCTGGCCGTGTGTACACAGCCTTAAAAGCCAATATACAGGAATAGCAGTGGTAAAAAAAAAGTCCTTTTGGATTTAATTAACCTTTCTTTTTGGTTAATTCTTCTTTAAGGGGGTGTGGCAGGGGGTGTGTCCTATGCCTGCATACGTTTGTGAGTCATAGCTGCTACTTTGGGCCACTCTCAGCCCACAGAAACCAAAACAAACAGGCCTAGCCTGTAGGGTATGTATTACTGTGTCAGTAGATGTAATCACCGAGCTGAGCTGACAGGAAGGATGCCTCTTTCTGCGCTCTAGACTCTTCTAAGTAAGTCGGACCAGATCTCCGGTACCACAAATTGGATGTAATAAATATAGTGCTCTCTGCAAGGATTGCTATTTATTGTATTAAAGAATAAAACTTACAAACACAGTGTTCTGTCAAAAACTGACTGGCCATCGGATACGGGGTAGAAGGAGACTCCGAAAGTCTCCAAAGAAGAACGGCGCCTGCGCACTGAGTCCAGGTGCAAGCCCCACCATCCAAGTGGACATACGGTAGCACATAGTAACAGGGCCCCTCGCGGGCTCGCTTCGCTCGCCACGCTTCGGATGCGCCCTCGCTTTGCTTGGCTATTTTTTATTCTAACTCTATGTCCATTGGATGGTGGGGCTTGAACCTGAACTCCAGCACATCTTCAGAGACCTTCGGGGTCTCCTTGTCCTCCGTACTGTGCAAGCGCAGTACAGGACAGACACTATCCAGCTGGCGGACAGTATTCGACACATCACGGCACTGCAACCCAGTGCCTAGTATACAAAGGTGTACAAACAATTCCACAAGGATCAGCGATGACCACGGGGGATCATCACGTGATTCCCCTTTCCGTACGCATTACGTCCTGGCGGCGGGACTTCGTCAGCGGGTATTGTGAAATCACAGCCACCCCCTCAATTTCGTAAAATTAGATAATGCCTTGTATTGATTTAAAAAAAAATACAAGGAAATGGCGGTGGGACCGAATGAGCAACTCCCTGTGGTCAGTCCGCAGAGTCATACAGAACCTGAGCAGGATGTGGAAGATCGTAGCTATCACTGTAGAAGTGCTGACTACTACACTGACTTCCAGCACCCCATCAGGTAAGAGATAGGAAAACTTACAATGTAGCAAGCTGGACCAAAGTAAGTATACAATACTTTATAACCCATGGAGTTCAGCTTGAACAATTTTTTTCCCTCATAGGTTATTTTTTGTAGCATTTTAGTAAGGGAGAAAGAGGGGGGCACCTGGAAAGCAGACCTTGCCACAGAGGTGGACAGTCCACTTTAAGATATGTATAAGGGTGTAAGTTCCAGGGGAGGGGGGTGGTTTTAAACTAGAAAACTAGAGTTATGCTTTAGGTCAGGTTCACACTTATCCAGTGCATCAATCCACGTTGTAGCATGCTATTGTGGTGGCAAGGAATATTGTGGCGGCTTATCCTTATAGTAAGGACAAACACTTTAATTTGTATTTTGAATCATGCTATATAAAAATCAGAAAACCTCTAGAAATAATAGATTTATATTATAGGGCTATAGATGTCTTGACAAGGGATAAATAGTTGCAAGATAAAAGACAGAACACAAATACATTTTTCTTTATCTCTTGAAGAGTTTATTGCCGTACATTTTGTCCTCCACCAAAAGTCCACAAAAGAGGGGTCAATATACTCCAAGTCATGGAAAATGCACTGATGGAGCGCGATAGCATCAGTTAGCTCTGTAATATCTGCAACATTTCAGTAGAACTAGGAAGTCTTGCAGTTATATCTCTGAAGTTTCCAAAAGAATAAGAATCCAACTTGCCAACATCTACAAAGAATATAAATGTAGGTTTTGGCTGGTATTACGTTTTAGCCCTTGTACACACGGTCGGACATTCCGACAACAAAATCCGGCGGATTTTGTCCGAAACTTGTGTTGCATACACACGGTCGGACAAAGTTGTCGGAAAATCCGATCGTACGTAACGTGATGACGTTATTTTTGTTACGACGGGACTATGTTCAGGCTAGTAGCCAATAGCTTTGGTATAGGAATTTGATCTGAGCATGCATGGCACTTTGTCCGATCGGAATTCTCTACACACAATCGGACAAAGTCTGATCGGCTCATGTTGTCGGAAAGTTTTATAGCCCAGCTCTAAAACTTTGTCCGTCGGATATTCCGACGGAAACAGTCCAATGGAGCCCACACACAGTCGGATTATCCGACAACACGGTCCGATCGAACATTTTCCGTCGGAATGTCCGACCGTGTGTACAAGGGCTTAGAGCTGACCACACACAAGAATTTCTGAACGCAACTGTAGCAAGGTCTTTAACCTCTTCCAGCCTAATGAGGACCTTCAAGGCCAAAGACAGCTGACATCCTCCCATATGTAGAGGGTTGTGAGGCATAGTGGGTGCAAAGATGGTGAAAGTCATTGGGCGCCAGATACCTCTTGGATGCAAAAGAGGTTTTATTTCTTTTAACAGTCCTTTTAGATTTTGAAGGGAAAGAGGGTTATGGCAGGGACACCCTTAAGAGATTGCAATTTCAATTAGCAGACTCCAAGACTTCAATAGGAGGACAGCCGTACAGCCAAAAGCCCCAGCAAGGCGCCACTTCTGCACGTGCAGGATTGCTGTCTCCTATGGCAACAGTACTTACCAGTTCCTAACAAAAAGTTCAACAGTTCATTCAGCTTCACTACAACTTCTACTTGTAGTTCTTCAGCCCCTTGAGCTCCTAGTCTCTCACTGGACTCTCTAATTCACTGACTCTGAATCCCTTGAGTCCTCCAAATCTTTACGGTGGTATCTCCGTCAAGCTTCAACGCTTCCTTGCTGGGTCCCTAGCTTGGCACTTCAGATACATCTCAAGCTTCACCCCTGCTGACCGGCTCAGTCCCTGGCCTGAAACACAAGGCTGCTCTGCAAACGTCACCTCCGCTGGTTGAGTCCCTGACTTGATCACCACCTGAAGTTTCCAGATTCTCCATCGTGCCCATTCGGTGAGAATACTGCTCTGGTACTTGCTTCAGTTACTTACTGTGGTCCCTGGTAAAGGTGGTTGATCCCTTAGTGGCGACACCTGCGACCACAACAGGTTCTCCAGCCGGCAGAACCCGTCACTTTTGGTTGGACTGCAAGCTGCAATCCCAACCCTGTGCTGCTCTCTTACTTCTTGATCAAGCCCTCACACAGCCTAGAAGCCAGATGCCCACTGGATAGGCTCAATCTTTGGCCTAGCAGCCCCATGCGTATGACACAGAACATAGATCACCTGCTCTTACCCGGATATATAGGTTCTCCCAGCAGGCCAAGGGATTCAATAAAATCCCTTCCCATTGGCTGAGATACCCCATATACCCATAACCTGACCTTGGGTTTGCCCTTCTCATATCTAGTACAACCAAGTTCCCGGCCACCTAGTGGTAGAAGAGAAAAGTGCAACAAGGCCAAACTTAGGGAGAAATCAATAGATCTCTATCAATTAACTGCAGTAGCTACTCCTGACAAGGAATTTGGAGAGGATGCTACACAACGTTAGGGGTTCTAAATGGGGCAACGTCTTCCCAGTTCCACCAGTAGAAAAATAAATAATGACTCCATACTCCTTGATGACCCTTCCTTATTAAAGTGATTAAAATCCTTATACATAAAATATGAACAAAGCATATCCCTCTATATCAAGGGTTTGAAAACTTTCTAAACAAGGGGCCCCTTTGCTGTCTCTTTGCTTTGGGGGGGGGGGGGCAGACTGTGGCCATTTGGGAGTAAAAAAAAGGTCCTGACGTCAGTGGGGAAAAAACAATGCCATATCTTTGGTGTCAGTGGGAGTAATCATTCCCTAGCAACGGTGTCATTGGGAGGAATTGTGCCCCATCATTGGTGTCACTGGGAGGAATTGTGCCCCATCATTGGTGGCATTGGGAGGGATTGTGCCCTTTTACTGGGGTCATTGCTGGTTGGAGTGAATGAAATAGTGCCCCATGGGCCAAATAAAAGCAAGCAGAGGGCCACATCTGGCCCCCGGGTCACAGTTTGGGGACCACTGCTCTATACCGAAGAGAAAGCAGCTCCAGGTGAGCACATTGGCCATCCATCCACAGCATAGCCAGGATTAGGTGAAGGTGCTAGCACAGCTGATCTGCAGATATATAATCAAAAGCTATCCTGAATTTGCTTCGATGCTCCTTTGTGTTTGATCCTTCATGTAAAAGACATCACAGACAGTGCGGGGTGCGGTAAAAGTTGATGCGTTTCATGCTGTCAGACCTAGAAATGTTTTAAATCTTTACGAAGGAATCAATTCCTATCAGGAAAACCGTTCGTCTGTATGCTGTTCCGACATTTGTTTGGGCCAAGCTGGCCCAAACAAACAATTTCCTTTACTAATTGATGCACCCAGAGGCAGCGTTGTATCATACTGTAGTAGCATCAGCTACATACAGTAAGCAGTGATGTTTTCTGGCACTGGTAAGGGGACTTCCCATCTGTTGCAGAGACAATATTGAATGAATTGGGCTTCTCTGTCATTCATAGAAAGGCTCGTATTTGTATCAGCCAATGCAAGACTTCCTCTCATTGGCCAAGATGGAGAGGTGAGTGGATGAGATCAGTCTCCACCTCAGCCAATCAGAGGAAGCCTTGTATTCATTAATAAAAACACAAGACATGCCCAAAAGCCCCGTACCAGTTGACCCCCTCCATGCGCACTACACTTCGTGCTTGGAGGGTGGGACTTCAACTTGAGAAGTATCCTAAAAATGCAATTTCCCCGGCTGCCCCCTTGTGGTTAAACCCCACCTTAGAGCATTTTTACAATTTGCCTGAGCCACACGCTTGGACCAAATTCAACATTAAAAGGGTGGTCCAGGTGATCTCCAATCAATCTCTGGCCCCATTTCCTAAACTGATCTCTGATTTCAACACCCCTCAGAGTTATTTTTTTAGATACCTTCAACTTTCCCACGCCTTCAGTCACCAATTCTCCAACCCCCCGATCCAGATCATCCAATCCACCCTGGAGGACCTCCCCAGGTCTGGATGCGCACAAAAGCCCACCTCTCGCCTCTACTCTCATTTGGTGCTGACCTCCCTCCCCACTCTGGAAAAACTTAGGAACAAGTGGCTACACGACATACCTGACTTTGATAATGATGATTGGGACGACGTATGGGACTTCCCTTTTAGATCCCTGGTCTCCCTGAGAGACCGCCTGATACAATTTAAAATGGTCCACCGTGCATATTTCACCCCGCATAGGCTGCACAAAATGAACCCCGCCTCCCCCCCCGGCTGCTGGCGATGTGGAGCGATACCAGGTGACTTCACCCACATTTTTTGGACCTGCCCACCCATTGTTGACTACTGGAAAGAGATACTAAAGGTCATCTCACAGGTCACCACCATATCGCTCCAACCCTCCATGGCAATATGTATACTGGGCCTGGTGGAGGAACTAGTTCCCACTGTAGCTAGCCGCACTCTGGTCGGACTGCTCCTCTTTTATGCCCGCAAAGCCATAGCCCTTAGCTGGCGTAAGCCCACTCCTCCTCCTCTATCTTTGTGGAAACAACTAGTTAACAGTAGCCTGCCCCTATACAAGGATTGTTACTCTAATAGGGGTTGCCCCCGCAAATATGTTAAGGTTTGGTCCAAATGGCTGGCTGATCCCTCTGACTTGCACCCTTCTTAACCTGATATTTTCCTCCAAAAATAGGAACATGCTAGTGTGAATGTAATTGTATTTTGGTGGCGGATGCTCTGGGCCCACTGATGTCATCCTGCCCACAAATGCCACCTGCGGGAACCATTATGAGGTCTCTGGCCCACTGTTATGATGCACGCAACTGTTTGCCTCTTCTCATGTCTCTGTAGATACCGAAGTCCACTCTAGTCGTGACCAATGTTTGTTGTTTGTTTTTTGTTCAATGGTTTAAAACTCAATAAACAGATTTTCAAAAAAAAAAACACAAGACATCCTGTGAATGGCAGAGAAGCTCTTAATCTGATTTGGCAATCCCCGCACCTCTGCCAGAATACAGTGTTGTATACTGTATGTTGCTGATGCCACCACTGCATGATACAGGAAGATTACAAGTAATTAGGCCAGAAAACAAGCCCACACCATAATCCCCCCTCTACCAAATGATTTGGACCAGTACACATAGCAAGGTCAATAAAGACATGGATAAGTGAGTTTGGGTTGGAGGAACTTGATTGACCTGCACAGAGTCCTGACCTCAACCTGACAGAACATCTTTGGGATGAATTAGTCCCCACAAGCCAGGCCTTCTCATCCAACATCAGTGTCTGACCTCACAAATGCGCTTCTGGAAGAATGGTCAAACATTCCCATAGACACACTCCTTGTGGACAGCCTTCCCAAAAGAGTTGAAGCTGTTATAGCTACAAAGGGTGAGCCAACTCCATATTGAACCCTACGGACTAAGACTAGGATGCCATTAAAGTTCATGTGCGTGTAAAGGCAGGCGTCCCAATACTTTTGGTAATATATTTCATCGCTTAACCACTTTAGCCCCAGAAGATTTAACCCCCTTCCTGACCAGGCCATTTTTTGCAACACAGCACTGCGGTACTTTAACTGACAATTGCGCGGTCGTGTGATGCTGTACCCAAATAAAAAAGGATGTTATTTTTTTCCTACAAATAGAGCTTTCTTTTGGTGGTAAACTGATCACCTCTGCGGGTTTTTATTTTTTGCGCTATAAACAAAAAAAGACCGACAATTTTGAAAAAAACCTACAGTATATTTTTTACTTTATGCTATAAAACACATCCAATAAAAAAAAAATGTCACTTCCGGTTCCGGCGCCGCATGGAGTGACTGCTCTCCTCCTCAGCTCCCGCATCACGACCCCGAAATCGGCTTTTAAATCCCGCTGAGCGGCCGGGCTCCCAACGAAATACCCCCCGGAAACACCCCCCATAGCCATGGATCGGTTCATGGAAAAAACCGTCTCGCGAGCGCATACGGCGCCGCCCGCGACCACGGCGCGGCCGCAAATCGAGGCCCCGGCTTCGGCCTACTCGGCTCCCTTCTCCTCACAGCTCGCAGCGGACATGGAGGTGAGCTGTGATACTGCTTCTCCCCCCTCTCCACAATCACTGCCAGCCTCTCCAGCCCCTCCACTCCAGGGCAGTCTCTCCACACAGCCTGCAGGGGACTCCACTACAGAGCGCATTGCCCAGGCCGTGGCCGCTCTATTATCCCCCATGATAACGGCATCTGTGGAAAAGGCTGTAAATGCAGGCATGCAACAGCTCAAGGCCCAAATAAGCGAACACCACACCAGATTAAATGACCTGGAACACCGTCTGTCAGATATAGAAGAGGAACTTTATCAGGCCCAAGCCACGGAGCGCTCCCAGGACAGAACGAATCAATATATTCTACAGAAACTTGATGACCTGGAAAATAGGGCCAGACGGAGCAATCTGCGATTCGTAGGCATCCCGGAGTCGCTACAGTCATCCGAGCTATCTGACTTTTGCGCAGTGCGCATCCCAGAAGCTCTGGGCCTTCCGGGCCCTTGCACGGTTGAACGCGCCCATCGTATGGGTCCCCCTGCGCCAGAACGCAAATCCCCTAGACCCATAATCGCAAAGTACCTCAACTACTCTGACAAGGCCCTGATCCTGCAGAAGTTCAGGCAAACGCGCTCTTTCCAATTGGATGGGATCAAGGTCCTAATCTTTGCCGATTACTCGATGGAGGTCTCCAAGATAAGGAAAGCATTCCAGCAGGTGTGCTCGGAACTCTTCAAAATGCAACTCAAATTTTCCCTGGCCTTCCCGGCTATCCTTCGTCTGAAGGCTCCGAACGGTGACCAACTATCTTTCCAAGACCCCTCCGAAGCTGAGGCATTTCTACGCTCTCTTCACCAGGGTACACACCCCCACACCCCGTCCAAGTCCTCATCGCTCAATCGCTCCCTGGACCAAAGGAGCCCCTGGAAGGACTCGCCCAAACGCTTCAGGCCTTCTGCCCCGGATCACCAACATCGGGGTACCCCTCGTTGATGACATATCGGTCCCCTTGGATCATCCTCTCTTCACCTCACCAGTGACCCTCTCGCCAGGACCACCAGCCTGACTTGTCTCTGTAAGTTACTTTATTGTTTTCTGTTTTCGTTCAGGCTTGGTCACTGTTATGCCTGTTGATCCTAGTTTTCCATCGGCCCTAAGCTCTGCTTCCATTTAGCAGACGCACCGACGGTGTGATTGGCCACCTCTGTCTCGTTTGGCATCCTGGCTTCGGTTTCAGGAGTCCCCGCTGCTCTTGCTTTTGCGGCCACTTTATATTTTTATATTTTTTGTATCTTGTTTTTTTGTATTTTATACACTATATTTTATACTTTCTAGTTTATATTTTTATATGCTATACCTGTGGATTATTCCACTCCCTTGGGTCCTTATACTGAAATGTTTCACGCTACACGTGGGTTTGATTCTCTTTGTTCCCATGTCTATTGACTGTATTGTACTCCCCCTGGACTCACTGTGCATGACTACTGCCGCACCATGACGCGTGCCCTCTTTGGCTCTTGATCTATGGCCGCACCCTTGTTCATATTCATGCTCACCGCCCGGACGCTCTTGCCCTATACCTCTGGGTCGTGCACTGGGGGCTGGCCTACACAGTGACTCCATGCGGAAAAAAGCGAAGTTCGCTCCAGTGTTTATGTTTTTGTATGTGTTTAAGTTTGCTCCCCACCTCACCTGCCCCCTCCCCCTACCTTCCATCGGAGACAGCGTCTCCTTTCTGACCATCATGCTTAACGTGTCCCACAGCCCCACCGGGTCCCTCCCATTTAGTCAAAAGCTTCTCCTGCCCTGCCCACCGGCTGGCGACAAATTTCTAAATTTGTCCCATTTCCTCTTCTCGACCCCGCTGACATGAGAATAGTCTCATGGAACGTGAAAGGCCTCAGATCTCCTAATAAGAGAATGAAAGTCCTCCGCCACCTAAAAAGATTGAAAATGGATATCGCCCTATTGCAGGAAACCCATTTATCCGCTCCAGATTTTCATCGCATGAAGAAACTCTGGGTCGGCAAAGTCCTAGGCTCCGATGCCGTTAGTCGTAAAGCGGGTGTTCTCCTGCTGATCCACAAAAACCTCCCGTGCGAGGTACTGTCCACGCACTCAGACTCTCAGGGAAGGCTCCTCTCACTGCACGCCCACCTGGGAACCAAAGAACTAGTGATCACTAACGTTTATGTTCCCAATAACCCTAGCAAGTCTTTTTATAGTGACCTGACCTCATGGCTACTCCGCACCACCCAGATCCCCCATTTAGTTGGCGGTGACTTTAATGACATCTTGCACCATACGGACGACAGATCCCCTCCCCCACACCGCAGGGTGACAAGTGCTTCCTCTACTCCCTGCCACTTTGCATCCACCATGGAATCTCTCCATCTTCGTGATCTGTGGCGCCTAACCCACCCAGCGGACAGGGAATATACCTTTTACTCACACCCCCATAATATGTTCCCGAGAATCGACTATTTTTTTGGCTCTGACGATCTCATCCCCAATTTGTCTGAAGCTGAAGTGCTTGACATAGCTATTTCTGACCATGCCCCAATCTCAGTTAGTTTTGACAACCTAGATCTCCCACCTCACCCAAGACTGTGGCGCTTCCCCTCGTATCTCCATAACAACCCTGACTTTCAACATTTTATGGCGAACTCCTGGCGTGAATACTCAGAGGCAAACTTCCCCCACTCGGACTCTCCGAACCTCTTCTGGGACGCCGGTAAGGCGTTCCTCAGGGGCCAGATCATTTCTTATGCATCCTCCTTTAAGAGAAACGCCCTGTCTCATTACAAACGGGCCAGTGCGCGACTACATCTAGCCCAAAGGTCCCTCTCCACTAACGATTCCCTCGACAATAGAGCCAAAGGGCAGGCGGCCAAGAAAAGTTTTGACACTTGGGCGGATACACTCGAACAAACTAAAAGATCCCAACTCGACGCAACGCTCCACAAGTTTGGTAACAAGGCGGGCAAGCTCCTAGCGAGGCTGTGCAAGGGCCCATTCCACCCGACGCACATCACCTCCCTTAAAGACGCGAAGGGTGTTGTACAATATACCCCACAAGCAATTAACAAGGCGATGCTAAACTACTATATGGCCCTCTACGCCCCAGACCCCATAGATAGTACTGCTGCTCGTTCCTTCCTAGATAGCGTGCTCCTAACTAAAGTTACCCCTGAACAACTAGAAGCTCTTAATGCCCCCATCTCCCTTGATGAAGTCTCCTCCACGATCCGCAAACTAACCCCGTCCAAAGCACCAGGCCCCGACGGGTTCACCAGTGAATTCTACAAAACCCTCTCCTCCATCACGGAATCCACTCTCCTTAAGGTGTACAATGGCATCTGGTCAGGTGGTTCATATCTCCCTTCTGGAAACCAGGCCGTTATAAAACTCCTTTCCAAGAAAGGGAAAGACCCCTTTGACCCAGGCTCATATAGGCCGATTTCCCTCCTCAATCTGGATGTCAAAATCCTGTCCAAAATCATAGCCACAAGACTAGCTGCCATTATACCCTCCCTTATCCATCCTGCCCAATCAGGCTTTGTGAAAGGCAGAACTGCCACCTTGAATATACGTAAGGTTATGCTCGCTCTGGAACATGCTAAAAATAATCCGGATGGGGATTTTGCCTTTAATAACTTTAGACGCGGAGAAGGCCTTCGACAATGTCAGCTTTGATTGGCTCTTTATGACTTTATCCGAAATGGGCTTCTCGGGGCACTTCTGCCATCTCATCAAAGCCATGTACTCTTCCCCAGCAGCTAAATTAGTCGCGGCTGGAGTCCTCTCAGATGAATTCCGCTTGCATAAAGGCACTCGCCAGGGCTGCCCACTTTCCCCGCTCCTCTTTAATATCGCCCTAGAACCCCTATCCAGATATCTGTCCCAAACAGCCCCTCTCCACGGTATCCGCATTGGCCACCATGACCTACGCACCTCCCTTTTTGCTGATGATGTGCTCATCTTCTCTTAGGACCCCGTTTCCGACATGCCCGTTATCAAAGAGGTCTTTGACATCTTTAGATCATGCTCAGGGCTTCGTATAAATTATGGTAAAAGCGAAATTCTCCCGATAGGGTCTTCTCGCAAACCCCCTGGACACAACATTCTATCTTTTCAACCGCCAACTCATATATCACCTACCTAGGTATTAAAATTGGAAAGTTGCCTTCCTCCCTTTACCACCTCAACTACCCCCCTCTGATCACGAAAATCTCAAGAAATGGTGAACTGGATGGATCTGCCTCTCTCGCTTCTGGGAAGATGCCACCTACTAAAAATGGTTAGCTTTGCCAGGCTACTGTACCCGCTTCAAACCATTCCTCTGCTCCTTCTTCACAAGGACATTAAGATTCTGGAATCAGCTTTTTCTTCCTTTATATGGAAGGGCAAACGCCCACGTATAGCCTTAAAAAAGTTGCATCTTCCCAGACACAAGGGGGGTATCAGCCTGCCTAATGTAAGACTGTATAATCTGTCATGTTTGTTACGAACTGGTCTGGACTGAATCTCTCAATCCTCCAGATACTCCAACTACTCCTTGGAAGCCGCCATGGTCTCCCCACTCTCATTGACAGCTCTCCTCCACTGCAGGTGGAAGTCAGTACCATCTCTGCTTCAACATAACCTCCTACTCAGGGACACTGCCATAGCTTGGAGGGAAACCAGGAAATGCCTCAAGCTCCCCCCTTTTGTCTCCAGACACCTTCCGATACAGGGGAACCCCACTTTTTCCCCTGGCCTACTCCACAAGCCATTCCACATCTGGAAAGAGAAGGGCATCACCAGTTTTGCTGCACTCTGCGATCTGGACTCTGGCCGCCCCTCTGCCCTTTTCACTCCTAGCTGAAAGGTTCTCCCTTCCGCCAGCTCACGCTTTCCACTACAGGCAATGTGTCAGTTACTTAAAGGATATCTGCAGCGATGAACGTAAACGTTTCCCCCTAACCTTTTTGGATCGACTGCTCAAGGACGATACTTATAAAATTTCTGACATCTACAAACCATTACTCCAGCAGATTTCTCCTCCACTGACATCCTCATCAGTCGCCAACTGGGAGAAAGACTTCCCTGACCCGGATATAGTAGAAAAAATCTTGCAAGGACTTAACAGAGTTTACCGCCTAACCCCCAACGAGCTCTGGAGAGAAACGCAACTACCGTATATACTCGAGTATAGGCCGACCCGAATATAAGCCGAGGCCCCCAATTTACCCCCCAAAAACTGGAAAAAATTATTGACTCGTGTATAAGCCGAGGGTGAGACATGCCTGTCCATCCCTGTGTGTCCGTCCATCCCTGTGGGTCCATCCATCCCTGTGTGTGTGTCCATGCATCCGTGTGTGTGTGTGTGTGTGTCCATGCATCCGTGTGTGTGTGTGTGTGTCCATGCATCCGTGTGTGTGTGTGTGTGTGTGTGTGTGTGTGTGTGTGTGTGTCCGTGCAGCCTACCTGTGTCCAGCCTGCCTGTGTCCGTCCAGCCTGCGTCCCGTCCAGCCTGCGTCCCGTCCAGCCTGCGTCCCGTCCAGCCTGCGTCCCGTCCCGTCCCGGCCCGTCCCGTCCCGGCCCGGCCCGTCCCGGCCCGGCCCGTCCCGTCCCGGCCCGTCCCGTCCCGAGCCGAGCCTCCGTCCTTCAGCTCTTCGTCGGCGGCCATTCTAGGATTCAAAAGCCGCGCCTCCGTCGGTGATAGGCGGAACACTCAATTTCCCACTGACTGCTGTTCCGCCTATCGGATGTCCGTGATAGGCGGAACACTCAATTTCCCAGCAGCCTGTGTTCCGCCTATCACGGGCATCGTCTCATCCTCGTCCGTAGTACGAGGATGAGACGATGCCCGTGATAGGCGGAACACAGGCTGCTGGGAAATTCAGTGTTCCGCCTATCACAGGCGAAGGCGGAGCCGGAGGCGCGGCTTTTGAATTATAGAATGGCCGCTGTCTGTCTGCTCGACACGCTGATCGAGCGGGCAGACAGCGATGACTCGAGTATAAGCCGAGGGGGGCACTTTCAGCCTCAAAAAAGAGGCTGAAAATCTCGGCTTATACTCGAGTATATACGGTAAAAATTGCCCACAGGGCATACCTTCCCTTCCTTCCATCCAACTCCGACCAGGACAACACCAAGTGTCCCCACTGTCTCCAGAACAGGCCCTCCCTGGCACACCGTTTCTGGTCCTGTTCCTACATTTCATCCTTCTGGGACCGGATCCTCTCCTACATCTTCAAAATAACCCTGCTGAAACTGCCAAAGGACCCCCTTCTTCTCATCTTTGGATACTGGGACCCTCTCCTGCTTCCATGGTCTTCCATCAGCAGCCGTGTGCCCTTAAGCGGCACGCCGTACAAACCCTCCCATGTGGACTGGTCTATGCTGTGTCTACTACTTGCCAGGAAATCCATTATAAAGAGCTGGACTTCATCTCTTCCTCCCTCCGTCGCTCAGACGCAGAAAGAACTCCTTTCACTCCTATACAAAGATCGCTATAACGCAAACTTCCAGGACGAAAAAGCGAAGTCTCGTTTCTATGCGCGGTGGCTTCCCTTCATATCTGCCACTCTCCCTCCGGTGGACATCATTAACTTGGACCACTTCACCTTCTCCTACTACGGCACTCGACAACCAAACTCGGGGTCAGATTCCCCCCCAATCTAATATCTAAGTTACGCCCAGCAACCTACTGACCTCCGGGACTACCCTTTGGAACCTCTTACCTCAGGGACTTTACATGAAAACCTCGTATCCCCCTTCCCCCCCTTTTTCACCCCTTTTATTTTCCTTTTTGTAAGTGTCCCCCTCTTCCCCTCCCCTCCCTTTTTTTTTTATTTCTTTTCTACATTCAGTTAATACTCCTGATCCTATGATCTGTTACTTTTCTTAATCTTGGGAAATGCCATTATCCTGTTATATATATATATTACTTTTGCAACTATCTCTTATGCCGCGTACACACGGGCGGACTGTATGGCCTACTTAGTCCGCCGAAACACATTTCAGCGGACAGTCCGCTCGTGTGTGGGCTTCAGCGGACTTTTTCAGCGTGCAGTCCGGCGTACTAAGTATTTCGGATTTTTCAAAATACTGTCCGTCGTACTCGCATTTCGGCGGACAATCCGCCCGTGTGTATGCCAGTCCGCCATACTTTTGAAATGAGTGGACTTTTCCCGCCCGGAGAAAAGTCCGCTCATTTCGAGCAGGTATCCAGGTAGGCGGGGCCCGCGAAGGAGACGTCGCTGGCCCCGCTGCCTGGTATGGACTTAAAGGGGAACCCCAACGCCGAAAAAAATCGGCGTGGGGGTCCCCCCCAAGTCCACAACAGACCCTTGTCCGAGCACGCTACCCGGCCGGCCAGGAAAGGGGGGCGAGCGAGCGCCCCCCTCCTAAACCGTACCAGGCCGCGTACGAAGAGGGGGACAAGACCCCCGAAGTCGGGAGAAGAGGCCGGCGGCGAGGAAGAAAGCCGGACTCCTCCGCTAGCAAAAGAGCTACAAGAAGATAGCGGAGGAGTCCGGCGAGAAGACCCCCGAAGACAGAAGACCCCCGGAGCTGTGCAATAAAGTATTTTATCTCGTGTGTTGTGTTTTTTTTTGTACTTTTATTTTACAGGTGAATGGGTAGGGGTACATTGTACCCCATACTCATTCACATAGGGTGGGGGGCCGGTATCCGGGGGCCCCCTTATTAAAGGGGGCTCCCGGATTCCGATAAGCCCCCCGCCCGCAGACCCCGACAACCAACGGCCAGGGTTGTCGGGAAGAGGCCCTTGTCCTCATCAACATGGGGACAAGGTGCTTTGGGGTGGGTGGCCTGGTACGGTTCAAGAGGGGGGGCGCTCGCTCGCCCCCCTTTCCTGGCCGGCCGGGTAGCGTGCTCGGACAAGGGTCTGTTGTGGACTTGGGGGGTACCCCCACGCCGATTTTAAGTCCATACCAGGCGGCGGGGTCAGCGATGTCTCCTTCGCGGGCCCCGCCTACCTGGAGACGCGCTCGAAATGAGCGGACTTTCCTCCACGTGTGTGGGCGAGTCCGTTCATTTCAAAAGTAGGGCGGATAGTATGGCGGACTTAGTACGCCGTATTAGTCCGCTCAAAAAGTGGTGTGTGTGGTCAAGTCCGTTCATTCGAAAGTATGACGGACTGTCCGTCGGATTGTATGACGGACTAAGTAGGCCATACAGTCCGCCCGTGTGTACGCGGCTTTACTCAGGATCCATCCAGTCACTGTCAGATTGCTGCTTTGTTCTACTAGTTTCACTGCCTTCCTCTGGTCTTAGTTCAATATGATAAAGTTACAATCTGCTCTCATTCTTATGTGCCTCATCTGCGATGATGGTTCCACAATATCGTACTTGTCATTGTTGCATCTGTACTGTTGTCTTTATTTATTTCTCAATAAATACTCTTTAAAAAAAAAAAAAATGTAAAAAATCAAATGTATTCATCAATTTAGGTCAATATGTATTTTGATACATATTTTTGGTAAAAAAAATCCCAATAAGGGTACAGTGGTGTGAAAAAGTGTTTGCCCCCTTCCTTATTTCCTGTTCCTTTGCATGTTTGTCACACTTAAGTGTTTCGGAACATCAAACCAATTTAAACAATAGTCAAGGACAACACAAGTAAACACAAAATGCAATTTGTAAATGAAGGTGTTTATTATTAAAGGTGAAAAAAAATCCAAACCATCATGGTCCTGTGTGAAAAAGTGATTGCCCCCTAAACCTAATAACTGGTTGGGCCACCCTTAGCAGCAACAACTGCAACCAAGCGTTTGCGATAACGTGCAATGAGGCTTTTACAGCGTCCTGGAGGAATTTTGGCCCACTCATCTTTGCAGAATTGTCCTAATTCAGTTACATTAGAGGGTTTTCCAGCATGAACGGCCTTTTTAAGGTCATACCACAACATCTCAATAGGAATCAGGTCAGGACTTTGGCTAGGCCACTCCAAAGTCTTCATTTTGTTTTTCTTCAGCCATTCGGTGGTGGACTTGCTGGTGTGTTTAGGATCATTGTCCTGCTGCAGAACCCAAGTTGGTTTCAGCTTGAGTACACGAACAGATGGTCGGACATTCTCCTTCAGGATCTCTTGGTAGACAGCAGAATTCATAGTTCCTTTTATCACGGCAAGTCTTCCAGGTCCTGAAGCAGCAAAACAGCCCCAGACCATCACACTACCACCACCATATTTTACTGTTGGTATAATGTTCTTTTTATGAAATGCAGTGTTCCTTCTACGCCAGATATACTTGGACACACACCTTCCAAAGAGTTCCACTTTTGTCTCATCGGTCCACAGAATGTTGTCCCAAAAGTCTTGGGGATCATCAAGATGTGTTGTGGAGAAATTGAGACGAGCTTTGATGTTCTTTTTGCTCAGCAGTGGTTTTCTCCTTGGAACTCTGCCATGCAGGCCATTTTTGCCCAGTCTTTTCCTGATGGTGGAGGCATGAACGCTGACCTTAACTGAGGCAAGTGAGGCCTGCAGTTCCTTGGACGTTGTTGTGGGGTCTTTTGTGACCTCTTGGATGAGTCGTCGCTGCGCTCTTGGGGTAATTTTGGGCGGCCGGCCACTCCTGGGAAGGTTCACCACTGTTCCATGTCTTCGCCATTTGTGGATAATGGCTCTCACTGTGGTTCGCTGGATTCCCAAAGCTTTGGAAATGGCTTTATAACCCTTTCCAGACTGATAGATCTCAATTACTTTCTTTCTCAATTGTTCCTGAATTTCTTTGGGTCTCGGCATGATGTGTAGCTTTTAAGGATCTTCTGGTGGACCTTACTGTGTCAAGCAGCTCCTATTTAAGTGATGCCTTGATTGTGAACAGGTGTGGCAATAATTAGGCCTGGGTGTGGCTAGAGAAATTGAACTCAGGTGTGGACAACCACAGTTATAGTATGTTTTAACAAGGGGGGCAATCACTTTTTCACACAGGGCCATGATGGTTTGGATTTTTTTTCACCTTTAATAATAAACACCTTCATTTACAAATTGCATTTTGTGTTTACTTGTGTTGTCCTTGACTATTGTTTAAATTGGTTTGATGTTCCGAAACACTTAAGTGTGACAAACATGCAAAGGAATAGGAAATGAGGAAGGGGCAAACACTTTTTCACACCACTGTATATTGATTGGTTTGTGCAAAAGTTATAGTGTCTACAAACAACGGGATATGTTTCTGGAATTTTTATTTATTTATTTTTTACTAGTAATGGTGGCGTTCAGCAAATTTTTTATTTTTGTTTGTTTTAATTTTTTAATTTTTTTTATTTCTATTTTTTTAGCGGGACTGCGATATTGTGGTGGACAAATCGGACACCTAACTGACACTTTTGACACTTTTTGGGGACCAGTGACACTAAGACCCCTTTCACACTGGGGGGGTTTCAGGTGCTTTAGCGTGGCAGGGGGTGTGTCCTATGCCTACATACTTTCCTATCTCAAAAAGTTGGGGGCTATGCACACTGCCATATGCGAACCGCTGGGAGTGTCAATACAAAGTTAATGACACCCCTAAATCGGTTCACATATCACAGTGCGAACTGTCAGTTCTGACATGAATTGGATTGCATGGATGTGAACACCCATGCAATACGATTCTAGTGCGGACCAAGTGCGACTAGTGCGACTTTCGTCTGAATGCGATGCAAATTCGAATTTGCATCGCACAGACATCGCATGTGATTTGCATGTGGGGGGAATAATAGTAATAATTATTTTTCATTGTCTCTACAAGTGATATATGGGAGTCTGGCAGCGGGGTGATATGGTGGATGTTTGTTACTAGTGGCAACTACACCGCTACATTAACAAGGTGATAATTATATGCTGCTAAGAAATTCAAATCTTAAAGTACATCGAAACCCCAAACTTTTTTGTTCAGTTTGAATAACTTAGACAAGGATAAGATCCCCTGCCAGGTTTCTATTGACGTTTTGTGCTTCCAATGGGTATATACTGTCTTTATTTGTCCTGGTGATTATTATCACTGGAAATGAAAGTGAAGGAAAATTTGTAGTTGCCACCAGATCAGGAATAAAGGGGAAATCATTCAATGGGGATACTTACTAATACACATGTAGCGCCGGGCTCCCAATGGGCACACGCTATTTGTTTTGTAAATGTAAATGTTCCTAAAACCACAGTTGAGTTTTGGGGTTAATTGTTCTAAATTATGGTCTCGGTGCAAGGTTGGCTGGATTGCACTGTGTTCTGCTTGACCATAGGTGTCGGTGTCACCTCTGGCAAGCATAAGAGCATAAGAACGATGTCCGGTTGGACGCATTGGGTGCCAATCTCTCTCGGAACCAACCAGTGAGTGTGTCATCTTGCTGGGCATTCTGGGAGGGGGTACTTAAGGTGCTGAGATCACGTGTTGGGGGTTACGGTCCAGAGGATTGTTCTGTCTTCTTGGTCCTGGTCCCCCTGACCATCCCTCAGGGGCCCTCATAGCCTGGGGTGCAGATCCAATCCGTTTCCGAGTCTCGGGGCTGGCTAGCCTGAGCCGCAGTAACTGGAAGGAGGATTCCAAGGTGGTCCAAGGATTTCCTCAGGGGCCCTCATGGCCTGGGGTGCGGATCCATCCATTTCCGAGTCTTGTGGCTGGCTAGCCCAAGCCTCAGTAACTGGAAGGAGGATTCCAAGGTGGTCCGGTGCCGTCTCATCTTTGGAGAGGCCCAGCAACTGACAATGCAACCAGGGGAGAACTCTTCAGAAGAGGGCCATGCAAGAGGCTGGCTGCTCGGTAAGAGCCTGGAAGCTAAGTTGACAGACACCAGGTGAATCCACACTTGTATGATATCGCCGGACCGGCTGCAAGATACTGGTACTGTACAAGGTTTCTCTAACTTCAAATATCCTTCAGTTATAACCAAGTCTGTGGCAGAGACTTTTAATTTACAAGTTCTACAACCAAGTCTATGGCAGGGACTTTTCTCTATCTGAACCATCTATCAGTTGCTAAATCTTGCAAATGGCTATTCTCTGGATGCTATGGTGAGAGATTTATGCAGTTCCAAGAGTACCTGAGCTTCCAACCTATACCCACTATCCTTTATTGAGGATAAATAAAAATAAAAATCCCTAAAGTTGATCTAGTGTCAGTCTCTACAGTTCTTTGGGCCATCTACCTCGGGAAACCCCTAGACCAGTGATGGCGAACCTTGGCACCCCAGATGTTTTGGAACTACATTTCCCATGATGCTCAACTACAATGCAGAGTGCAGGAGCATCATGGGAAATGTAGTTTCAAAACATCTGGGGTGCCAAGGTTCGCCATCACTGCCCTAGACGCATACGAGGTCAAGAAGGTAATGGTAATCCCAAATTTAAGCAGCTCCTTCGGGGGTCAGTGCTACACACATTTGATTAATTTCATTACAAATCGAAATTCAGACAAAATTTTCGTTATCCGGAGATTCGGATATATCTGAATATTCACACTGAGATATCTGGACACAGCACGGGACTAAAACTTCAAGGGCCAAGGGAATTTAAACTGGGATAGTTGGCAAGTATGAGGCATCTGCTTTGGGTCCCAAAACAATGTCAGGGCCAAGGGCAGCTGCCCCTTTTGCCCTGCCTTAAAGATGGCCCTGTATAGTACATATGAAATGGAAACATATTGCAAAAAATACAGTAAGGTATAAAAGTTCAATAAGATGATTCCTACTTATTGAGTTTGGGTGGGATGGAGGTGGATCCATCAGAATCTACAAAACCTAATATAACAAATGAACCCAAAATTGATTTCGTCCGATTCATTATGTTATGATTCAGAGATTCTGATGGATCAAACTCCAATCAACCCAAACAGAGTGCAAAAGTAATGTCCCTAATCTCCCAAAATAACAATTAAATGTTAAACGTTAAATGAATATAGCTAATCAGAATTACGAATTCCAAATGTAAAAAACGAATTCCAAAAACAATTTTTAACGTAATGAATATGAGGAAATTAAATAATTAACGAATTAATCCGACACTAAACAAAATTTTTAATCGTGCACATCTCTACTTGCTAAAGTACCAGCTGAAAGGGGATTGTCCTCACTTTAGAGAAAGTTACATAGTTACCGTATTTTTCGGACGATAAGGCGCACCGGATTATAAGGCGCACTAGCAACGACCGGCTAATATAATGGATATTTCCATATATAAGGCGCATCGGACTATAAGGCGCACTGGATTATAAGGCGCATTTAATGAAACACAACTCGGATGCGGTACTGTAAGTCAAATTTTATTCAACTCTTTAGCAATAACCATAAAATGGTCTATAACAATAACTCTTAACACTGTTCAATTAAATACAAAACCAGACAATTATTTTTTCACTTTATTCTTCAATAACTATTAACACTGTTCAGTTACCGGTGAATACCGTACAAAACCAGACACTCACTTTTTCACTTTATTCTTCTCCCGCAAATCCATCAAATTCTTCATCTTCAGTGTCTGAGTTTAACAATTGGGCGATTTCGGCATCAAGCACGCCCGTATCCCTCTCATCATTCTCATCAGTATCCGAGTCAGGCTCGTTGCTGTCATCGGTACCGGTACTTAGCTGTTCAGTGATAATTCCGGACTTCTTGAAAGCTCGGATTACACTGGTGACTGATACCTTCGCCCAGGCATCCACGATCCACTGGCAGATAGTGGCGTAACTCGCCCGGCGTTGCCTCCCTGTGTTGGTGAATGTGTGTTCGCCTTCTGTCATCCAATGCTCCCACGCAGCTCGCAGTTTAACTTTAAACGACCTGTTGACACCTATATCTAGTGGCTGCAGTTCTTTGGTTAATCCACCTGGAATGATGGCAAGCACCGAATTAGTTTTCTTCACTTGGGCTTTGACAGTATCTGTCAGATGGGCGCGCATGGAGTCACAGACCAATAGGGATGGAGATTCGTGGAAAAAGCCGCCCGGTCTCTTGACGTAAACCTCTCTCAGCCACTCACTCATCTTCTCCTCGTCCATCCAGCCCTTCGGGTTAGCCTTGATGATGATGCCAACCGGAAACTTTTCTTTTGGCAGAGTCTTCCTCTTGAAAATTACCATGGGTGGTAGTTTCTGGCCATTAGCCTGGCAACCGAGAACTACAGTGAAGGATGACTTTTCGTTTCCTGTAGTGCGTATAGATACCGTACTGGTCCCTGTTCTCTCGACAGTACGGTTTACAGGGATATCAAAGGTAAGGGGGACCTCGTCCATGTTGGTGATGTGCTCTGGTCGGATTTTCTGTTCATTGATCTTGTTCTTGCAGTAGGTATGGAAAATGGCCATCTTTTCTTCGTAATCCTTTGGCAGTTGCTGTGACATAGTGGTTCTTGTGCGGATAGAGAGATTCCGCCTTTTCATGAAACGGAAGCACCAAGAGGGACCTCCTCGAAAGTCGTTGATCTCCATGTCGCGTGCGATCGCTGTTGCTTTGAGTCGAATAGAGACAGTAGAGACGCTTCTACCTGCGGTTCTCTGTTCAATAACCCACTGTTCAATTTTGTCCTCCAACCGTGGCCATCTTGCTTTGTTTCCTCGGAAACTCAGTTTGGTCTTCTTTACCTGGCGCAGGGCATCTTCTTGCTTCCTCCACTTTCGTACCATTGATTCATTAATGTTGAATTCTCTCGCAGCTACTCTATTTCCATGCTCTACTGCATGACTGATAGCCTTCAGTTTGAAATCCGCTTCGTAAGCATGTCTCTTAACAGGAGCCATTTTTGGGGCAGCGGGTATACCGTAGAAAATGAACGAATGAATGCGCACACCTCCTGACTAAGATGGCCGTAATGCTCACGAAGCTGCACTGCTTGGATTGGGCATTACGGCCATCTTAGTCAGGAGGTGTGCGCATTCATTCGTTCATTTTCTACAGTATACCCGCTGCCCCAAAAATGGCTCCTGTTAAGAGACATGCTTACGAAGCGGATTTCAAACTCATCGCTATCAGTCACGCAGTAGAACAACCTAAGAGAGGTTTACGGTACGTCAGTTTACGGTAAGAGACCGGGTGGCTTTTTCCACGAAGGTCATATATAAGGCGCACCGGATTATAAGGCGCACGGTCGATTTTATGAGAAAATTTAGGCTTTTACGTGCGCCTTATAGTCCGAAAAATACGGTACATAGTAGGTGCGGTTGAAAAAAGACAAGTCCATCAAATCCAACCTATGTGTGTGATTATATGTCAGTATTACATTGTATATCCCTGTATGTTGGGGTCGTTCAGGTGCTTATCTAATAGTTTCTTGCTCCCCGCTGAGACCACCGCCTGTGGAAGGGAATTCCACATCCTTGCCGCTTTTACAGTAAAGAACCCTCTACATAATTTAAGGTTAAACATCTTTTCTAAGTTCCTCTTACTTCCTCTTGTGGCTACAGGACAGGAAATGAAGGAAAATGTTCCCAATTAAAGCGGGAGTCCGCCGGGACTCTGCGTTTTTTTTTTTTTTTAAAAGCCAGCAGCTACAAATACTGCAGCTGCTGACTTTTAAAATAGTGACATTTACCTGTCCAGCACGCCCGCGATGTCAGCACCCGAAGCCGATCTCTAGATCGTCTCTCGGGTCCTGCCGCCGCCATCTTGGGTATGGGAATCAGGAAATGGAGCCTTTCGGCTTCATTTCCCGGTTCCCTACTGCGCATGCGCGAGTCGCGCTGCGCAATAAGGACGGTCTCCGCTGCCTCTGGGATCTGTGTGTTTCCCAGCAGGCAGCGGGGCACTTGCGGAAAGGGGCGGGCACTTGCGGAAAGGGGCGTAATCGCCGCCCCTTTCCGCAGAGAGCTATCCCGGAAGTGGGTGCAGATACCTGTACTGTACAGGTATTTGCACCCCCCTCCCCCCTGAAAGGTGCCAATTGTGGCGCCGGAGGGGGGGAGGGTTCCGATGAGCAGAAGGTCCACTTTAGGGTGGACCTCCGCTTTAAGCAGAGATGGCAAATTCCTTCTTGCAGCGAGGCTGCACCCACACTGCAGGAGTTATTGCTCGTTTAGATCTAGAAGAGAAAAAGCACTTTTACTTACATGATCCTCTGCTTCTCCCCCACACTCTGGCAGTGGACTGTTCAATGCCGCCCTCACATCCAGTGCAGGGCTTTTGGTCTTAATGACGTCAGGGCCTTAGAACCCAGGAGCATGGGGGAGAAGACGCTGTGGGGACCAGTCTAACTGCATGAAGGATCAGATAAGTAAAGGTATTTTTACAAGCCTCCTACACCTAAATGTATGCAATGTATGTGTAGCTTCATTGCAAGGGATAATTATCAATTTATCTGGAGTTGGGATTGAAATATCGCCTGTTCTATCCAAAATGAAAAATGTTGACTTTACATATGCTTTAGATCAGCCTTTCTCAACCTTTTTAACATGGAGGAACCCTTAAACTAACTTTACAGTATCAGGGAACACCTGCGAATAAATACTTTTTGTTTCCAATCATTTTTATTGAAAAGTATTTTACAAGAGAAAGTTATAAATCACATCATATGCATTGGGGTACATTGGGGTAATGCAAAGTTATACATCTCCACAAACTTACAAAAAATTAATAAAATAGAATCACATATGGTAATGGAAATCTGGACCTACTGAAGTCCATGGTTGCGGTAAGCCTAACTGCATGCACAAAGATCACGAAATCTTACCACCACAGTACATTACCAATTAAACAAGCCTATGGTCACGATAACTACTTTGTCTAACAGTAAACCGCCAAGGCAAAATGCGACCTTCAAAGCTGAGTCTCAAAAGAAGACATCTATACTATTGGCCAAATACACATTCCACAGTCTTGTGCACTGGCATAATGTATGGTACCAATTGGAGAGAATGACTTCGCAACCCGTAAATATAGGATTCGACATGCCACACAATCAGTGTGGGAATGTCGTTCCCCAGAAAATAGAAAGACAGAAAAGGACTGAAAGGAAAGAAAAGAAAAGAGAAGGTGTGCCAACTCTTAATAACTACTTTTATCAACAGTTTATAATACATTAGCATGATAGTCAGTGGGAAGAATGCTCGCTACATTCGTGGTCAGTTGTCCGGTAGCAATCATAATTTGGGGAAAAAAACCTATAATATTCAATCCATGTACGGCCAGCTTTACAGACAAAAAGATCATTGATGTCTGTGGTTGGGTATCGAAAAAAAGTCAAAAATTTGATTATTGCTCAAGGAACCCCCAGTAAACTCTGGATTAACCCTAGAGTTCCATGGAACCCTGGTTTGGAAAAGCTGCTTTAGATAAAAGAACAGCCCTAGCAATCTGCCTTTGCCTGGAACAAATCTTTGACTAAATAGCCTTGTTGTAACTCATGTTTCTGTGTTTGCTAAGCACTTGATTTATACTACCAAGTATCTTCCCTTTCCCAGAGCAAAGCCGCAGCACCTACTTGTCTATATCAAGTGGGTCCTCCATGGTTGGGAGCTCATTGTTCCTCTCTTGGGTCATACTTCTGTCTCTCTCTGCACGCTTAGCATCAACAATACCCAGGAAGCTCCAAGTGGCACTTGTTCAGCATGGTAGAGGTATATACAAAGCTGTCCTCTTGACCTGATTTTATCCAAGCAGTAATAAGCTCTTCAGCTCAGCGGTAAACATTGTTATCATACATGATATACAGGTAGTTTCACATTTCAGGGCTGACTGATCCAATGAATAATGTCCTGTTTGCCAGACCAGTACAAAGCTTCCAGTTGCCATGTTTGTGTTTGTTTAGAAATAGTACACTGATTTAAAAAGGAGTTACTGAATAAACATCCAACCAATGCCAAGTGGAAGGTAAATAATGTCATAAAGTGAAGGAATGAAGAGAGGGCGAGGTTGGAGGCTCACGTGTCTCGATAACAGGCCATAGAAGAATGGAGGCTGTGTCAGGATAAGCTTAAGACAAACTGTACATAGTCATATACTGTATGGAGGACATGTCACCTATTGTACTGCATGCTGATTATGTAACGGATGACAGATGCTTGGGAAGGGATTAGCATATACTAGAAGGAAAACTAGTTTTAGGAGTACATGTCCTGAAGACAGCTAAACTGAACTGTTAGGTCCCAGTCCTAGGCCTAGGCCACATGTGTCAAACACAAGGCCCATGGGCCAAATCCAGCTGCCAGGCCATTTCATGTTCCTAATTATTACTGATAGTCTACTGACTGGAATGGTACCAGCTGATTGGAGAAAAGCCAATGTAGCATCAGTATTTAAAAAGGACCCAAAATACAACCCTGGGAATTATAGACAAGTTAGCCTAACATCAATAGTATTTAAACTCTTGGAGGGGATGATAAGGGACTATATACAAGATTTTAGTAATGAGAAGAACGGTATCATTAGCAGTAATCAGCATGGCTTCATGATTAAACATTCTTGGCAAACAAATCTATTAACCTTCTATGAGGAGGTGAGTTGCCATCTAGATAAAGAAAGGCCCGTAGACATGGTTTATCTGGATTTTGTGAAAAAACTTTGCGCAAACTACATATGTGAGATAAATGACACAAAATGCCACCAAGGGATTATTTCCATAATCCATGCATCACAATATTCAGAAAAACTTTTTAAATATCATGTGAAAAAATGTGAAACTAATAATACATATAATACATAGGTTCACCAGAGAAACAATTCAATAGGTTCAAATACATTAGAATGACACCATATAAAATTCACTAAATAATCAATTAATCAATTAATAAATTCAAACGCATGTCCAGGTTAAACCCCAATGTCCATGACCATGAGCCTAATGTAGCAAATGGTTCAAATAGTGTATCCAAAACAGTCCTTTCCAATGTTACAAAGATGGTTTAGATCAGGGATATTCAATTAGCAGACCTTCAGCTGTTGCAGAACTATAAGTCCCATGAGGCATAGCAAGAATCTGACAGCCACAAGCATGACACCCAGAGGCAGAGGCATGATGGAACTTGTAGTTTTGCAACAGCTGGAGGTCCACTAAATGCATATCCTTGTATAGATGATACAAATTGTGCTGGGTAACCGATACAAGTTATAGCAGAAATTCCTTTCACTCTTTTCCTTCACACGAAAGCACCATATACTGAAGTCATCCCGCAATATATCAATGAAGTGAGATCTGACCAGGTGGCCGCTTACCGGATCTGTATGACCTCAAATCACAGAGATCGTATAGGCATGAATGGAAAGAGGATCCTCCTCACCTAGTGATCTATTCAAGGAATATAACCATCCAATCTCTGGATACAAATCATCCACGTCCTTAGTATGAGCAAACAGCATAGTTCCTTCACACAGCACTCATCTGTCTGCAGTGCTGTTCGTGTTCCCTGGAATCCTGAACACGATGAGATCCTTCACACGTGATCACATAAGGTAAAAAAAGGAAAAACCTTATGGTGCAATACTAGATTTAAAAGGCTTCTTTATTCCAATATAAAAATAGATTTGGTACAGAGTTAACATCAAAAAATATTTTTACAAATATAAAAAAATGGTGTATCGATATAAAATCAACAGCTGCGGCACAAGCCAGCTAACTGTAACATACGTCTGGTCCTATAGCTCCACCCAACGCGTTTCTCTGTAAGAGGCTTCCACTGGGAAGAGGAGGATCCTCTTTCCATTCATGCCTATACGACCTCTGTGATTTGAGGTCCTACAGATCCTGAAAGCGGCCACCTGGTCAGATCTCACTTGATTGATATATTGCCGGATGAGTTCAGTATATGGTGCTTTCGTGTGAAGGACTGAAAGGAATTTCTGCTATAATTTGTATTGGTTAACCAGCACAATTTGTATCATCTAAACCATCTTTGTAACATTGGAAAGGACTGTTTAGGATACACTATTTGAACCATTTGCTACATTAGGCTCATGGACATTGGGGTTTAACCTGGACATGCGTTTGAACTTATTGATTCATTGATTATTTAGTGAATTTTATATGGTGTCATTCTCATGTGTTTGAACCTATTGAATTGTTTCTCTGGTAAACCTATTTTCATGTATTATATGTATTATTAGTTTCACATTTTTTCACATGATATTTAAAAAGCTTTTCTGAATATTGTGATGCACGGATTATGGAAATAATCCTTTGGTGGCATTTTTTGTCATTTATCTCACATATGTAGGTTGCGCAATCAAAGTTTTTTCACATATATGCACAAGCCGAGTATTTAGGTTTTTTTTATTGCAGCACCTCACCTCCCCCTTTTTTGTTTTTTAATAACAATGATATCACCCATTTTTGTTTTTTCAGTGGGTATATGCACATCTTCGTAGGGTAGCGTGGATTTTCCCCCTTTTTTTCCATTTTATCTGGATTTTGCAAAAGCATTTGACACAGTTCCCCATAAATGTCTACTGTACAAAATAAGGTCCGTTGGCATGGACAATAGGGTGAGTACATGAATTGAAAACTGGCTACAAGGGCGAGTTAAGAGGGTGGTGAGTACTCAGAAGGGTCAGGGGTGGGTAGTGGGGTCCCCCAGGGTTCAGTGCTGGGACCAATCCTGTTTAATTTGTTCATAAACGACCTGGAGGATGGGGTAAACCGGTCATTCTCTTGCGGACGATACTAAGCTAAGCGGGGCAATAACCTCTCTGCAGGATGTGGAAACCTTGCAAAAAGATCAGAAAAAAATAATGGGGTGGGCAACTACATGGCAAATGAGGTTCAATGTAGAAAAATGTAAAATGATGCATTTGGTTGGCAAAAATATGAATGTAATCTATACACTGGGGGGAGAACCTCTGGGGGAATTTAGGATGGAAAAGGACCTGGGGGTCCTAGTAGATGATAGGCTCAGCAATGACATGCAATGCCAAGCTGCTGCTAACAAAGCAAACAGAATATTGGTATGTATTAAAAAGGGGATCAACACCAGAGATAAAATGATAATTCTCCCGCTCTGCAAGACTCTGGTCTGGCCGTTCCTGGAGTATGCTGTCCAGTTCTGGGCACCAGTCCTCAGGAAGGATGTAAGAAGGGCAACAAAGCTAATAAATGGTCTGGAGGATATTAGTTATGAGAAAAGGTTGCAAACACTGAACTTATTCTCTCTGGAGAAGAGACGTTTGAGAGGGGATATGATTTTAATTTACAAATACGGTACTGGTGACCCCACAATAGGGATAAAACTTTTTCGCAGAAGGGAGTTTAACAAGACTCGTGGCCACTCATTAAAATTAGAAGAAAAGAGGTTTAACTTTAAACTACGTAGAGGGTTCTTTACTGTAAGAGTACAACAAAGGAAAGACACATCCCAAAGGGTTAGAGAGCGCTGCTCACTCCAGACAAAGAGTAAATGGAAGAGACTCCCCAAAATTGGGGTTTTTAGGCAGCAAAAACAAGAAAAAAATATAAAACGAAATAATGAGGTATGAAAAATTATATTTATTCAAATAGAGCAAAAAGCCCCCTTAGCATGATAATAAAAACATGAGCTCCAGTGGAAAAATTGTTAAACAAGAAAGAAACGGATACATATCATCAGGCAGTAATTTCATATCAACATTGTATAATACAAGTCAAAGAGTATGAAACATAGGTAGCCCCGAGCGTTTCAACCCACACTGGGGTCTTCTTCAGAGGGACTTGCTGCTAGGAAGATATGTAACAATTATTTTTTACACATAATATTCGGCATATCATCATCACATAGATAGGTATAGTTACCTCATTAGTGTATCCGAACAGGGAAGAAATTTATTCCCACATGTAGAGCCTCTAAACTTAAAAAAGGGGGGTAAAAAGGGGAAACTAAAAAGGTTCCCCAGCCGGGGCTCCAAATTGCTCCGCAGATGCCGCAATCAAGAAATGGGCCGAGGCCACAAAATGCCTTGCGAGAAGTCACACTTAAGGTCCACACCCCCCTCTCTGGTTGGGGAAAAGGGGGCACAGTCACCCGATGGTGCGGGTATGGATAGACAATACCTGCAGCAGAAAAATTAAAATAAGATTGTATTTAATATATAATATATGCTAATTAATACAGACCATATAAGATATATGGCTCTGACATAGTGTGCCGGGGAAAGAAAACACAAATATATAGGTATGTCGGGCTCGTACCTGGCCGTCTTTTCCGGTGTCAATTTGCCTCTCGGTATCCAAAAGAATATTGGACACCGGAAAAGACGGCCAGGTACGAGCCCGACGCTCGTTTTTACATTGCTTAAGCTACTCATGGAAATGTGAGTTTTTATGGTCTTACTTAATAAACTTCAGCTTTTTTTACCAAAACATACTGCACCGTGGTAGGCCTCTTTATCCTCTTTTATACCCTGACATATTGAGCATTTAAGCGATTACAAACATTCGATCAGTGGAAGGAAAGGAAAGGATCCCCCCTGGTTTGACTCCATACACAGTGGGAACGCACAGGAACAGATCGATCTGAAGGGATCCACCTCTCCCCCTAACTTCTCTACATGCTGTTTACCTTACAGCAGTAAGGTAATCATTTAGTACAGTCACGGGTGTCAGCGACACTGAAGACACATTTTGCACTTAAAGGCACAGTGACACTGGATGTCAGTATATCAGCACATAGTGTTCCTGTGAAACACTTGCACTATTTTTGCACACCGGACCCTGAAGAGCGTCCAATATTGCACTATAGACTTTATATATTTATCCTTTTAATTGATTTTGTTTATTTTGCATTTTTTGCTTATGTTGCATATTTACGTTTTAAATTATTCACACATTTTGCGGACTTTGCACATTTATAGATTACACTTAGTAGTACTGTTTATTATGTTTGCGTGATATTGCACAATTTTTACTCTTATTATTACATCTCTCTGCACATCAGCACTTTATTATGAGAGTTTAATCTGCGAATACTTAAACCCCTTTAATATGAATGTTAATTAATTTATAATATGAATTTTAATTAATATTTGCATATTCTGCATATTAGTATATATTCTTCTGCACGTTAGCACTTTACTGAATACCTATTGTTTATGAACAAATCCCTTTAATATAAATGCTCATTGTGTATATTGATTAAAAAAAAAAACACTGTAAGGAACGCAACACCACTTACTATTTTGAATATTTATACATTTGGGCACGAGTTTGGCCCTTACGGTGTATGCAGCACCTCTATATCATATTGCACTTACAGATTCCCTTTAGCGCAGGAGTACCTATTTTACAGTCTCACACATGTGATATCGCCATACTCAGGACGAGTAGCAGAATATATTTTGGGGTGTAATTGGAAGTATGCATATGCTGTGTGTGAGAAATAACTCATTATGACAATTTTGTGTAAAAATGTTACCAAGAATTGTGGGGAAAAAATACAACTTCAAAAAGCTCACCATGCCTCTTACTAAATACCTATGGATATCTACTTTCCAAAAAAGGGGGTCATTTGGGGGGTATTTCCTGACATTTCAGGGCCTCAAGAAATGAGATAGGTCATCAGTACATCAGGTGTGATCATTTTTTAGATCTTTATCTTTATAACTTTCACAAAGACTAAATAATATAGACTAATTTGGCTTACTTTTACCAAAGATATGTTGCAGTATGAATTTTGGCCCAAATTTATGAACAAATATTACTTATTTGGAAAATTTTATAATAGAAACTAAAAAAAAATTTTTTTTTCCAAATTTTCGCATTTTTTTTATTATCACAAAAAAAAACAGTGGTGATTAAATACCACCAAAAGAAAGCCATATTTGTCTGAAAAAAATGATAAAAACTTTGTTTGGGTACAGTGTTGCTTGACTGAGGAATTGTCCTTCAAAGTGTGAGAGCACTGAAATCTAAAAATTGGTCTGGGCAGGAAGGGGGTATAAGTGCCCTGTATTGAAGTAGTTAAGCAGGGCAACCCACACACTGATCAAAATTCACGCCCTTGGGGCAGAAACCTCTGCTACCCACACCGACGCATTTGTGCAATGTGTGAATATTAAAGCTCATCCTCTTTGCCATACACATTACACGGGCCACAAGAGGTTAAAGTGACTTTGTAGTTAAAATAAACCTGATAATAAATGTGGTCCCTTCCTGCATAGAATACAGTAAATACTTCTGAAAGTGTCAATCTCTGCCACTGCAGCTCCTCCTACCGATTCACCCCTCAGTATACAGGATACACTAGTGTCAGGACCCTCTGAGCACAGAGGGATACCAGCAATCTGACATGCCTGGAATCGTTCAATTCCAAAGAGAGATTTTTCTTCACTATACCGGTATTGGGGGGGGGGGGGGGGGTACGGGCAGCAGGAGAGGCGAGTATTCACTTTTTGCTTTGCAGGGGCCACACTTAGGTAGCTCCCCCCTACGTTTTCCAAAGGCAACCTCCAGAGACAGGGAGCGAGCTAGCATTTACCCTCCAGGACTAAGCCCATGGCTATAATGGGGAGTTTTAAACAGAAACTGAACACCAGTCACTTTTGATATTTTCAAAGCTTTAATGTGGAACTTGAAAGAAGGTAGTAGGAGTAGGGTTGCCATCTGTCCAGGATTCACCTGGACAGTCCGGGTTTTGAATCATGTGCTCATGTTTCAGTTCACCTGATTCAGACAGGAATGTGGCTCAGAACAGGGAATGACAAGAGGGGGGGGGGGCACTATGTTCACCACATTACTATTCTCTTTGGAGTGCCCAAAGGTGTCCCAGGTCTGTTAGAATCCTATAGTGTATACAAAAAAAATTACTGTCTGTAATTGTTTGGGTTTGGTTGGTAGAAAAAGTGGCAACCCTATGTAGGAGATGTGGTTAGGGCTTTCCGATACCAGCAGCAGATCACTTGCAGACTCCTTGGATCCAGAAGAATTACAGCTTCACAGTGCCAGGACCTTTAAGCCAACCCAGCAACACTGCAAACATGTTTTCAGATGTAGAACAAGATCCAGCGTCACAGTGTCAGAACCTTTAAAGAGGAAGTAAACCATCGCTAAAAAAAACAAAAACATTCTGCAGGACAAAGGCATAATGAGCTAATATGCATAGCATACTAGCTCATTATAAAGTACTTACCTGAGATCAAAGCCCCAGAAGTGACCCTCGTTCTCCTTCTCCGTCGCCGCCATGCTACCCGAGTGACTTCCGGGTATGAGTCATCAGGCCCTTCTGAGAGACTAGCCTTCATTCTGGCTCTCTCCATCAAGGGTCCTCCTCTGGGTCTTCTCACCCTGGCTTGGCTTCTTCCACACTAAGGACCACCTCAGGATTAGTAGGCCCCAGACAGGTTTATGGGCCTACAAGCAGAGTTTACTTCAGCAGTACCTCCCCAGGCCAGAGGCCTGAGACAAGAGAGCCAGAGAGCCAGTACATGGCCGACCCCACCCCATAGATCCTCTCCCAGAATGCACCAGTGGCCAAGAACCTCCTACTGGACTGGCTAGAAGAAATATAAATATTCATAATTCAACCTAGATGTACTATCTCATACTGGCCTGTGGAACCAATTACACCTACTGGCAAGAGTGAGAAATGCACAACCTTGAGTTTAGGGAAAGACCAGATAAACTACAATCAATCTGAGCTGCCTACAGCCCAGCAAAAAACTAAATGTGCATAGGACCAGGGGGCTACACTTATCTGCAGTTTTATTTTAGAAACGACATGTCATTCGGAGTTACACTGCGTTTTTTTTTTTTTTTGCTTTTTGGTTTTTATATACCATCATGTCTCATCTTAACATCTGATGTGGTCCTTCCGCACATCCTGCAGCACGGTTTCTGAAGTTGGAACCTTTCCTTTCAACATTGGATGGGACTTACTCTTCAATATCGGCCTTGCTGTGCCAGATTTAGTTGAGGTGATTCCTCGCTACTGCCCGTTTGACTCTTAGCCCTTGTACACACGGTCGGAGATTCCGACAACCAAATCCATCTGAGTAATTCTGACGGATTAATTCCGGAATTAATTCCGGAAGAGGCCCAGAAGTGATGTTGCATACACACGGTCAGACTAAGTTGTTGGAAAATCCGATTGTACATAACGTGATGACGTTATTTCGTTACGACGGGACTACGTTCAGGCTAGTAGCCAATAGCTTTGGTCTAGGAATTTGATCTGAGCATGCGTGGCACTTTGCCCGTCGGAGTAGGCTACACATGATCGGAGTATGTCCGTTCGGAGCATTTTGTCAGAAAATATTTCCGGCAAGTTGGAAAAGTTGGTCCGACGGATATTCCGACGGAAACAGTCCGATGCAGACCACACACAGTCGGAATATCCGACAAAACGCTCCGATCGGACACATTCCGTCGGCATCTCCGACCGTGTGTACAAGGGCTTAGTCTGTACAGTATATGAGTCCACCATCTCTGGTAAGCGTGCCAACCTTATAATTTGTTTGATTGCACTGTGATGTCAAGTTTCACCCTTTTGAACGGTACAGGAAGTTTCCTCTACGTTTTATAGGATTAACTGCTTAAAAGAGACTAACGTATTATGTTTACCCACAAACTTTGATTAACTCTCATTTATTCATATTTTATGCATTTTTTTTCACATTTTGTCAGTATTTTCATTCACTTTTTATTTTATGAGATGAATTATCCACTATTGTATAAACCTTGGGTCATCCAGGTTTTACACGTTTGTTTTCAATTTACTTTATTTGTTTCACCATTTTTGAGCGCTACACTAATTATTTTTTATATATTTTTGCACTATGTGTCTAGTGGTGTGTTTGCAGCTTGCTAGTCTCTAAGGGCAGTTTTTTTCCCATTTTTTCCGCTTTAAACCACAGACAGGCGAAGTCATGGAGAAACATCTGCAAAACCAGAACTATTCATTGTAAGACGATAACAAAGTCATCCATCTAATCAGAAGAGTTTGTGCCTTTTCCCTTTGTGTGCATTTACTGGTGTCTGTACATAATGAAGTTCAGCATGGATCTAAATTACTCTTCAGTAACAGAAACAGTCAACATCACACAAGCCTTTCATTTCCTCAAGTGCAGCTCAATGGCAAACAAGCCGATTTACCTTTCTGCTGGGAAACCTCAGCTCGGAAAGATTTCCATTCAATCAAGTCAATGAAGTTGACCATATCCACACACATACAGCAGATGGTCATCTGGAAAAGTTAAAGGCAGCCACCGATGTGAATTTACAGTTGCCCCACCCAGACAGGTTTTGACCGATGCCTCTGCTGCTGTGAAGCTTAAAACATTTCCTACTTTTGAAGTCAAATTTGAGAAAACCCCACTATATATTGGGGTGGTCCCTCCACACATGCCACGGTGCTGTGTGTAATCCTAGACCCTGACCTTTCCTTCAGCCCCCACATCCATTCACTGGTTAAATCTTAAAGTGGTTGTACCCCACTTGGTAATTTTCAGGCACTCACCTGTCTCCCTTAATGCTAAGTGCCCTGTGTATGTGTTTTAGTTTAAAAAAATGTTGTTCTATACATTATATCCTAGTGCCCCTCGGCGCTCCCGTGACTGCCCGTCGCACTCCTCTCCAGGTCTGACAGGTACAACGGACGGGGCTGAAAATCCCCCTGCTGACATCAGTTGGGAGGAGCGGAGGAGAGGAGGAAAGCAGCGGGTGATCACGTGAGTGCTGAGTAGCGCTCTAAAATATACTAAAGAACGGTATTTTATAAAATAAAACACATACACAGGACACTTAAGGAAGACAAGTGAGTGCCTGAAATTTACCAAGTTATTTCTGCAGAAGGGGAGGAGCAGGACCTGATGCAGCTGACAGGCAGAGAGGAAGGTGGAGAGAGGACAGAGGAGAGCTTTGGGCCGTTTCTGCCATTCTCCTTTGCAGGACCGCTCAAGCTTCATCAGGTTGGATGGGGAGCGTCGGTGCACAGCCATTTTTAAATCTCAAGTCTGGGTTCTGGCTGGACCACTCAAGGTCATTCACAGAGTTGTCCCTTGGTCACTCCTTTGTTATCTTGGCTGTGTGATTAGGGTCGTTGTCCTGTTGGAACATGAACCTTCGCCCCAGTCTGAGATCCAGGGCGCTCTGGAGCAGGTTTATCATCAGGGATGTCTCCGCATTCATCTTTCCCTGAATCCTGAATAGTCTCCCAGTTCCTGTCCCTGAAAAACATCCCCAAAGCATGATGCTGCCACCACTGTGCTTCACTGTAGGGATGGTATAGACCAGGTTTCCTCCAGACATGACATTTGCCATTCAGGCCAAAGAGTTCAATCTTTGTTAAATCAGACCAGAGAATTTTGTTTCTCATGGTCTGAGAGTCCATCAGGTGCCTTTTGGTAAACTTTAGGCGGGCTGTCTTTTACTGAAGAGTGGCTTCCGTCTGGCCACTCTACCATGCAGGCCTGATTGATTCCTCTCCACAGAGAAATGCTGAAGCTCTGTCAGAGTGACCATCAGGTTCTTGGTCACCTCCCTTCTCTGCCAATCATTCAGTTTGGCTGAGCAGCATGCTTTAGAAAGAGTCCTAGTGGTTTCCAAACTTTTTCCGATTACGGATAATGGAGGCCACTGTGCTCATTGGGACCTTCAATGCTGCAGAAATTGTTCTGTAAACTTCCCCAGATCTGTGCCTCAACACAATCCTGTCTCAGAGGTCTACAGACAATTCCTTGGACTTTATGGCTTGGTTTGTGCTCTGACATGCACTGTTACTGTAGGATCTTATATAGACAGATGAGTGCCTTTCCAAATCCTGTCAAATCAACTGAATTTACCACAGGTGGACTCCAATCAGGTTGTAGAAACATGTCTAGAATGATCAGTAGAAACAGGATGTACCTGAGCTCAATTTTGAGTGTCAAGGCAAAGGCTGTGAATACTTATGTACATGATTTTTTTCGCTTTTTATTTTTAATATATTTGCAAAGATTTCAAACAAACTTCTTTTTACATTGTCATTATGGAGTATTGTTTATAGAATTTTGAGGAAAATATTCGATTTAATACATTTTGAAATAAGGCTGTAACATAACAAAATGTGGAAAAAGTGAAGTGCTGTGAATACTGTCCGGATGTACTGTATTAAGCAGCAAGTGAGCAGGTTGTCCTTGAATTTGATGTTTTCAAAGCAGCAAAAATGGGAAATTTAAGGATCAGAGACAAGGGCCAAATTCTAATGGCTAGATGACTGGGTCAGAGCAACTCCAAAACTGAAGCTCTTGTGGGAAGTTTCTGGTCTGTGATGGCCAGGATCTACCAACAGTGGTCCAAGGAAGGAAAACCAGCAAACCAGAATAAGGGACAAGGACAGCCAAGGCTCACTGATGCATGTGGGCAGTGAAGGCTGGCCTGACAAGTCTGATCCAATAGAGGAGCTACTGCAGCTCAAATTGCTGAAAAAGTTAATGGTGGTTCTGATAGAATGGTGTCAGAACACACAGTGCATTGCAGTATGTTTTGTAGAAGGCTGCGTAGCCCATGCTGAACTGTGTCCCCAGCCAAAAGTGTGAATCATTGGAGGAAATGCTGGCACTTGGGATAACATCAAATAGCAGCCTTATTTTATTGAAATAACATGAATACCGACTGTAAAACAGCCAATGCGTTTCGGCCATTAGGCCTTAATTATGGCTCAGCCATGATTAAAGTGGTTCTAAAGGCAGAAGGTTTTTTTTACCTTAAAGGATTCTTTGCATTAATGTAAAAAAGCCTTCTGGGTGCAGCCTCCCCCACCCCAGCCCATCATTATACTTACCTGAGCCCCATCTTGATCTAGCAATGTGCATGAGAGCAGTGGCTCTCCTGGGTCCCTTTCTACTCATTGGCTCACACAGTAGCATGAGCCACTGTCAATCACAGCTAGTGAGCCAATGAGGAGAGAGAGCGGGGGGCCAGGCCTGAACCACGCTCTGTGTTTGAATGAACAATGTCCATTGACAGGAGCATGGCACAGGAGCGAGCCTGCTTGCGTGCCTCTATAGCAAGAGGGGGAAGAGCCAGGACCCAAAAAGAAGAGGATCAGGGCTGCTCTGTGAAAACAGATGTATAACAACTATAACATGTTTGTTATTTAAAACAAATACAACCTTAAGAATCACTTAAAGTGATATTAACACCTTCCTGCCCGGCCTATAGTAAAATTCCTATTTTACTATAGGCCCGGAAGGGGTTTTCTGGGTGAACATCATGTGACGTCATCCACTCGCTCTACTCAGCAGTCTGTTCCCCTGCGGAGCAAACGGATTCCACTGTGTGTGAAAGCAGCCTTATAGGGGGCTCAGGACAGTAAGGACTCGTGTACATTTGCAGTTTGGGGGGGTGTGGTAAAACCTCATAGTATATATACAATGCATGTATAATCTTTCCCCTGGTGAAGTCACGTGGTGTGTAACGTAATGTGTAGGGCAGAGCCTGAGGGATCATGGACCGGAAGTGATGTCAAACCAGGAAGAGTTATTCCCCATTGAATGCTTTGAGTATTTTTTTTTTCGATGTAAGTGCAATTTAAATTTATAATTAAGTGTTACCATACAACATTACACTATTGGGAGCTTCCACTTTATCCCAACATGATACAGGAGTAAATTTACACCACGTGGGTTGGGCACTCTTAAATGGACCAGTACCCTGATTTCCAACATGGAATACCTGGCGTGATACGAGGACCCTAGTCAGTAGGAGGCCACACTACAAGCAGGGCCATCTTTAAAGAAAAAATAATAATTAAAAGTCAGCAGCTACAAATACTGCAGCTGCTGACTTTTAAAATAAGAACACTCACCTGTCCCAGGGTCCAGCAATGTCGGCACCCAAGGCTGAACCATCCCTCGGTCCTTGGATGCTGCCGCCGCCATCTTCAATATGGGTATCAGGAAATAAAGTCTTGCGGCTTCACTTCCCGGCTCCTTACTGCGCATGCGTGAGTCACGCAGCGCAATCAGAAAGGTCCCTGCTGTCTCTGGGACCCGTGTGTGTCCCAGCAGACAGTGAGGCGGGACGGGAAGAAGCATAGACTCCTGTGGGAGTCTATGCCCAGAAGTGGGTGCAAATACCTGTCTTAGACAGATATCTGCACCCCCTCCCCCCTGAAAGGTGCCAAATGTGACACCAAAGGGGGGGGGGGGTTCAATTTTTGTGTCAACCTCCGCTTTAAGGAAGGGCAAAAGGGGCATCTGCCCTGGGCCCCATCATTGTTGTGGGGCCCAAAACAGTTGCCTCATACTTGACCAACTATCCCAGTTCAAATTCCCTTGTTCCTTGAAGTTTTAGTCCCATACTGTGTCCCAATACCTCAGCGTGAATTTGTTACTAATGCTGCTCAGCTCTGCCTATTGTATACAGATGACTCTCCTGCAGACCCTGTGTTTACATGTAAATAACCTGCATTGATATGTAAATAGTGGCGGCATTAATGTGTAAATAGCCTCGGAATGGCTGCATTGATATGTAAATAGAGACTGCATTCATATGTATATCATGCCCCCCCAGGTCATATCCACCATCACTTCTGCTGAATGCTGTCCACTGGGGAGGTAAAGGGGCATGCTTGAAAGTCCTGCCTACAACTGTGATCATTAAGCCGAACATCAGCCTGTTCTGCAAAGGTAAGCAAATTGGAGGTGGAACCCTTTTTCAAAATATGGTGCCACAGCACCTTGAATTTTGGTGAATAGACACATCTCAGCAGATGCGTGAGGGTGTCATAAACGATTAATGGCACTGCTGTGTATCTGCTAAAGGGCAGCACGTTTCTGTGGTGTCAGAAAAACGATTTTGCATGTGTTCCCGACACACACAAATGTGAATGCAGACTCAATGTCTCAGTTACATTAGTGGTCAGTGTAAATCTATTCATTACATTGAGACTTTGTGTACACTGTTTTCCTTCACACTAGTGGCCAGTGTGAATGTCCCCTTTACATTGGTGGTCAGTGTAAATCCCTCCTTACATTAGTGGTTCCTGTGAATGCTCCTATTACATTAGTGGTCAGTGTAAATCCCCATTACATTAGTGGCCAGTGTAAATCCCTGTTACATTAGTGGTGAATGTGAATCCCAGTTACATTGGAGTTTTCTGTCTATTGATGGGTCCTCTCACCTCCCCAGTCCATGGTGTGCAGGCAGTTGAGGAGATGATGTGCTGTAACCTTTAGCAACCAATCAGTGAGCAGTAATGATGTGCACTAACCTCTTGCAACCAATCATTGAGAAGTAAAGGATTTTCAGTAATCTCTAGCAACCAATTAGTAAGCAGTAATAATGTACAGTAACCTCTAGCAACTAATTGGTGAGTGGTAAGGATGTCCAGTAACCTCTAGCAACCAATCAGTGAGCAGTATTGATGTACAGTAATATTTAGCAACCAATCAACAAGCAGAAGTCATGTGCTGAGCCATAATGTGTGCTGTAACCTCTAGCAGCCAGTCAGTGAGTGGTAATGATTGCATAGGGGGGGGGGGGGGGGCAAGAAAATGTTTGCCCAGGGTCAAATCAATATTAAAGACAGCCCTGACTACAAGTGAAATGAAGATGAAGAGATGAGAGAATATCAGATATTACGTGATATGTTGGAATGGGTTCATTTTCAAAATGAATAATATCAGATTCTGATTTATAGATGCCATTGCACCATTATATATCTAAAACTAAAATAATACACATGAAAACAAACAATTCAATGTAATAATAAAAAATAAAAAAATACTGTATATATATATATATATATATATATATATATATATATATATATATATATATATATATATATATATATATATATATATACAGTATCTCACAAAAGTGAATAGATCCTTCAAATTTTTGTAAATATTTTATACTATCTTTTCATGTGACAACACTGAAGAAATTACACTTTGCTACAGTGTAAACTAGTGAGTGAGATACAGCAGCAGTAGTTGGAACAATCATCAATTCCCTTCGGAGACTGAGCCGCAGGGCAGTATTCCAACATGATAACGACCCCAAACACACCTCCAAGAGGAACACTGCTTTTCTAAAGAAGCTGAGGGTAATGGACTGGCCAAGCATGTCTCCAGACCTAAACCCTATTGAGCATCTGTAGGGCATCCTCAAAGGGAAGGTAGAGGAGTGCAAGGTCTCTAACATCCATCAGCTCTGTGATGTCGTCATGGAGGAGTGGAAGAGGACTCGTGGCAACCTGTGAAGCTCTGGTGAACTCCATGCACAAGAGGGTTAAGGCAGGGCTGGAAAATAATGGTGGCCACACAAAATATTTACACTTTGGGCCCAATTTGGACATTTTCACTTAGGGGTGTACTCACTTTTGTTGCCAGTGGTTTAGACGTTAATGGCTGTGTGTAGAGGGGACAGCAAATTTACACTGTTATACAAGCTGTACACTCACTACTTCACACTGTAGCAAAGTGTCATTTCTTCAGTGTTGTCACATGAAAAGATAGAATAAAATATTTACAAAAATGTGAGGGGTGTGCTTACTTTTGTGAGATACTGTATATGTGCATGTACTAACCATAGAATGCACGAAAGTAAAATAACTTTCCTCCTTTACAACCATTATTAATATCATTAATATTTCTAGCCAAACACTAATAATCCATTTTACCTGCTGCCTGGAACTGCTATATAATAGATCCTCTAGAAGCCATTTTATGCCAACCTACTGTACCGTGTACACATCAGTCTTCCAGAACTCAATGTGAGGAATAAAACTTGCAGCCCTAAAATATCTTTAAGAAAAATGTGAATATCACAGCAAGGCGACGGGGGAAATGTGGCTCGTCATTGCAAAATTGCACTACACGCTGTCATTAACTCTTCCTACAGATGTTCATTAACATAAATCATTCTAGATAGAAGCTTTATGGAGGTCTGGGGGATTCAAAGGCCATTGGAACTGCTGGCAGACAAGCTGATCTAATGGAGAGTGTTGAAGTAGGGAGGTTTTTATTTTTCAGTTAAACTTTTCTTTTTGGTCTGTTTCTGCTAAAGAAGAACTTGCAACTAATTTTGCAGCATAATGTAAATACAATGTCATTTTGGTAAACCAACAGCCCTTCTTTGATGGGAAATAAAATTTAGGTGCCCATTTATAAAAAGGAATAAAGCTGCGTGAATGTCTAAAGCAGCCTTTCTCAACCTTTTCAACACAGAGGAACCCTTGAAATAGTTCTCCGGTCTCAAGGAAGCCCTGCTAAAAATTGGAAATCTACAACTCTTGATGCATTAGTGTGATGGTCAGTGGGAAGAAGGGTCCTTGCACTTGTGGTCATTGGGAAAAATTACCCCCTTACAGAGAGCTAAAAAGATCAATGGTGTCGGTGGGAACTTATCTGAGAGGCAGAAATTGCCCAATGCTGAAGGAACCCCTACAACCTCTGGAGGAACCCTGGTTGAGAATCTCTGGTCTAAAGCATTCGCACGGCTGTCACTAATAGATGCCATAACTCCTATGATTGTCAGCTCCATCTAGTGATCATAATGCGGTCTTTTACTGAAATATTTGGAAATGACCTGAGGCTGGGGATTTTTTTTAGGAGGGCCAACATGTTGCACCCATGACACACACTGATTGCGGGTGCAATGCTCTGCATGCTTCATTGCAAACAACTAGGAAATGCACATTGATCATTAGATCAGTGTCGCTGCATTTGTAACTTTTTGCAAAAAGTGAATACTTTAAAATATGCAATATCTAAATGTAGGGTCTCTGCCATTAGCAATAGTGTCCCTATACTATATTTACTGCTGCTGAGCTATATTTAGTTTCAGCCTTATTACTTCTGCACCGCTCAGGTTTTTCAGTGTGTTCAAATTTATTGTTAACCACTTGCTTACTGGGCACTTAAACACCCTTCCTGCCTAGACCAATTTTCAGCTTTCGGTGCTCTCACAGTTTTAATGACAATTACTCAGTCATGCAACACTGTACCCAAATGCATTTTTTGTCTTTTTTTTCCCACAAATAGAGCTTTCTTTTGGTGGTATTTGATCACCTCTGGGGTTTTTATTTTTTGAACTATAAATGAAAAAAGACCGAAAATTTTGAAAAAAAAACGCATATTTCTTTGTTTCTGTGACAGAATTATGCAAATTATTAATTTTACTTCATAAATTTTGGCCACAATTTATACTGCTACATGTCTTTGGTAAAAATAACCCAAATTAGTGGATATTATTTGGTCTTTGTGAAAGTTAGAGAGTTCACAAGCTGTGGTGCGAATCGCACAAAATTGATCACATCTGATGTACTGGTGGCCTATCTCGCTTCTTGTGACCCGAACAAGTCAGGAAAGTACAAATACCCCCCAAATGACCCCTTTTTGGAAAGTAGACATCCCAAGGTATTTAGTAAGAGGCATAGTGAGCTTTTTGATGTTGTTATTTTCTTTCCCACAATTCTTTGCAAAATTAAGATTTTTAATTTTTTTTTCCTCCACAAAATTGTCATTGTAATAGGTTATTTCTCTCACGTGGCATGTGTATACCACAAATGACACCCCCCAAAAAATTCTGCTACTCCTCCTGAGTATTACAATACCACATGTGTGGGACTTTTTCACAGCCTGGCCACATAGAGAGGCCCAACATGCAGGTAGCGCCATCATGTGTTCTAGGAACATAAATTACACATCTAACTTGTTGACTATTTATTACACTTTTGAAGCACCAGGACAATGACACGTGACACTGATGACAGATGGCACTGATACGTGGCAATGATGACACTTATACGTGGCACTGATGACACGTGGCACTGATGACAGATGGCACTAATACGTGGCACTAATGCGTGCCACCGATGACAGATGGCACTAATACATGGCACCGATGACGCGTGACACTGATGACAGATGGCACTGATAAGTGGCATTGATGACACGTGACACTGACAACAGATGGCACGTGACACTGACAGGTGGCACTGATGACAAATGGCACTGATACGTGGCACTGATCATAGATGGCACTAATACGTGGCACTGATGACAGATGGCACTATGTGGCACTGATGACACGTGGCACTGATGACAGATGGCACTTATACGTGGCACTGGGGGCAGGTGGCACTGGGGGCAGGTGGCACTGGGGGCAGGTGGCACTGGGGTGGATGGCACTGGGGGCAGGTAGCACTGGGGTGGATGGCACTGGGGCGAATGGCACTGGGGCAGGATGGCACTGGGGCAGGATGGCACTGCTGGGGGGAATGGATGGCACTGCTGGGGGAGGATGGATGGCACTGCTGGGGGAGGATGGCACTTTTTTTTTTTTCATCAAAGCAAAGCTGAACGGCTGCCGCTGCAGCCGTTCATCTCTCCCCTCTCAAACACTCTGTGTGAGGAGGGAGAGCAGCGCTGAGAGATGATCTCATATGTTTACATATGAGATCATCTCCCATTGGATACGCCGATCGCGCTGTAAACGGCCGCTGTGATTGGCCGTTTACAGCGATCTGTGTTTGCATGTCCCCGGGGGACGTGGCGAACACAGAACTTCCGCGATGCGCGCCCGCGGCGGCGCGCATTGCGGAAGTAAACATTAGGACGTCCAGGGACGGCCTCCCGGACGAACGCGCCTGCTCTACGGCCGTCATTCGGCTATAGGGCGGGCGCAAGGTGGTTAAAGTGGTTGTAAAGGCTGACTTTTTTTTAGCTTAAAGGGGTTGTAAAGCTTTGTTTTTTATTTTCTAAATAGGTTCCTTTAAGCTAATACATTGTTGGTTCGCTTACCTTTCCCTTTGATTTCCCTTCTAAATGTTTTTTTTTCTTTGTCTGAATTTCTCACTTCCTGTTTTTCCTCAGTAAACTTCACACCATCATCCAAGCGGTGTTTAGTCAGCCAGAACAGCTTACTGGACAGCTTATTGAGGAGGAACAGGAAGTGAGAAATTCAGACAAAGAAAACAAAGAATAAAAACATTTAGAAGGGAAATCGAAGGAAAAGGTAAGTGAACCAACAATGCACTAGCTTAAAGGAACCTATTTAGAAAATAAAAAACAAACCTTTACAACCCCTTTAATGCATTCTCTGCATTAAGGTTAAAAACCTTCTAATGTCAGATGTTGGAGCCAAACTGTATAAGTCCTGCCCATCTTCCCCATGGATAGAGCACTCATGTACCTGTTTTTGTAGCAATCATCTTGGACACATCTCTCCCATCCAGAGGCCCACTCACACATTCCATGACCTGAGTTCTAACACTTGAAATAAAGGAATGTCCACACTCTTGGATATGACATATCATATTTGACATACATCCTGCAGCAGTCTTTTCAGTACAAAGCACCTATTTTTGCCATCTTCTCTTCATTCTTCTCCTAGAGAGCACCACAGAGTTGGGACAAATTCCCAAGGTCTACTAAGTCTGTAGACTTAGCCAATCCACCACCAAGTCACAGGACCCGCAGCTGAGGGTCAGGGGTAACAAGGTCCTTCTTTAGTATACTGTTATTCACTTCCAAATGTCCCATCTATAGCTTTGCCCCAGCCATGACATACTCCCTGATGGCACCACTCAGATATGAGGATAATATCACAGTCCCCCAAGGCCATATGCACCACTCTACAGACCCTACAGCATACCTCCCAACATTTTGAGATGGGAATTAGGGACACCTACTAGCAAACATATGTAGGCATAGGATATGCCCCCTGCCACACACCCTTAAAGGAGAATTAAGCCAAAAAAGGTTAATTAAATCCACAAGTGTTTTTTGTTACCACTACTGCTCCTTTATATTGGCTTTTAAAATGTACAAATGCAGCAATTTAGAAATTAGCACAAGGAAACACTTTTTGAAAGATAAAAACTGCATTTTATATACAACAATATAGATCAGACCAAAATCAGGGACAGATGAAGAGGAATGAGAGACAGAGGGACATTGCTCCAAATCAGGGATAGTCCCTCAAAATCAGGGACAGTTGGGAGGTATGCCTACAGTAGAAGGTCAGAGGTAGTTAAGGTGACTCCAGGTAGCTCACATATGTTCTGTGCCACTTCTGGGGATTCCGCCCTGTACATTGTTTTGCTTTGCCTCTTTCAAGATTCTTGCAATAGACCCAAGTAAGGAATTAAAGCTCTGTAGTATATTAATTTTCTTTACTATACAGAAATGCCACACATACAACTGCAGGAAAAAACAATTCACTGCATGCAAAGTATCACAAAATATTCATACAATATACACAAGCTATCTATCTTTCCCTGAAAATTTGCATTGATAATGTATGCAAGAGGGGCTCACTAAAAATGACCTAACTTGGGTTGTAGATTTGGTCTTATTAGCAGGTTATTGAATCATGCTATGGAAGCTTGATGTATGCAGAGTATACCTTTACTTTCATGGAGGATATCAAAGCATGTCTTTATCATGGAACAAGAAACAGGAGGACAACAAACAAGTGCACAGAGAGGAAAGCAAAACTTCGTATTACATTAACATAAAATACACATTATAACACTGCAGTGCCACCTGCTGGATAGAAAGGTATAATACATATATACAGTATCTAACAAAAGTGAGTACACCCCTCACATTTTTGTAAATATTTTATTATATCTTTTCATGGGACAACATTGAAGAAATTACATTTTGCTACAATATAAAGTAGTGAGTGTACAGCTTGTATAACAGTGTAAATTTGCTGTCCCCTCAAAATAACTCAACACACAGCCATAAATGTCTAAGTAAAAAAAAAGTAAAAATGTCCAAATTGGGCCCAATTAGCCATTTTCCCTCATTGGTGTCATGGGACTTTTTAGTGTTACAAGGTCTCAGGTGTAAATGGGGAGCAGGTGTGTTAAATTTGGTGTTATAGCTTTCACTCTCTCATACTGGTCACTGGAAGTTCAACATGGCACCTCATGGCAAAGAACTCTCTGAGGATCTGAAAAAAAGAATTGTTGCTCTACATAAAGATGGCCCAGGCTATAAGAAGATTGCCAAGACCCTAAAACTGAGTTCCAGCATGATGGCCAAGACCATACAGTGGTTTAACAGGACAGGTTGCATTTAGAACAGGTCTCGCCATGGTCAACCAAAGAAGTTGAGTGCACATGCTCAGCGTCATATCCAGAGGTTGTCTTTGGGAAATAGACATATGAGTGCTGCCAGCATTGCTGCAGAGATTGAAGGGGTGGGGGGGTGGGTCAGCCTATCAGTGCTCAGACCATATGCCGCACACTGCATCAAATTGGTCTGCATGGCAGTCATCCCAGAAGGAAGCCTCTTATAAAGATGATGCACAAGAAAGCCCGCAAGCAGTTTGCTGAAGAAAAGCAGACTAAGGACGTGGATTGATAGAACCATGTCCTGTGGTCTGATGAGACCAAGTTAAACTTATTTGGTTCAGAAGGTGTCAAGCATGTGTTGCGGCAACTAGGTGAGGAGTACAAAGACAAGTGTATCTTGCCCATTGTCAAGCATGATGGTGGGACTGTCATGGTCTAGGGCTGCATGAGTGCTGCTGGCACTGGGTAGCTACAGTTCATTAAGGGAACCATGAATGCCAACATGTACTGTGACATACTGAAGCAGAGCATGATCCCCTCCCTTTGGAGACTGGGCCACAGGCCAGTATTCCAACATGATAACAACCCCAAACACACCCCCAAGATGACCGCTGCCTTATTAAAGAAGCTGAGGGTAAAGGTGATGGAATGGCCAAGCATGTCTCCAGACCTAAACACTATTGAGCATCTGTGGGGCATCCTCAAATGGAAGGTGGAGGAGGGCAAGATCTCTAACATCCACCAGCTCTGTGATGTCATCATGGAGGAGGGGAAGAGGACTCCAGTGGAAACCTGAGAAGCTCTGGTGAACTCCATGCCCAAGAGGGTTAAGGCAGTGCTGCAAAATAATGGTGAGCACACAAAATATTGACACTTTGACCCCAATGTGGACATTTTCACTTAGGGGTGTTCTCACATTTGTTGCCACTAATGTAGACATTAATGGCTGTGTGTTGAGTTATTTTGAGGGGACACCACATTTACACTGTTATACAAGCTGTACACTCACTACTTTACATTGTAGCAAAGTGACATTTCTTCAGTGTTGTCACATGAAAAGATATAATAAAATATTTACAAAACTGTGAGGGGTGTACTCACTTTTGTGAGATACTGTATATATTTCACAATATAAAAAGCTAGTCGCTGTTGTTTTTAAGCAGGTGTCATCCCCAGCTAAAGTTTCTATATTCAGTCTTTTTATCATTATTTATAATGGAGTCATCTTCCAGGATCCAGGATCTTCTAGACTGCTTTTTGCTTCTCCAAAATCCTGAAAACAACAGTTTGTTTATCTTTCGTTCCTTCCCCATGCCCCCACTTCCTCATTTCCTGTAGCAAAATTTCCTGTCCTGAGTTTATGGACCTGTCCAAAAAGTTTATTTGCATATAAATAGGGGAGGCCTAGCTTCCAACAACAAAACAACACATGTAACTTAAATCTAACAATTCACATATCTATGTTGTAAAAATCACCAAAATAGCAATAGCAACACAACAGGACCCTTTAAATCAATGCAGTGTAGGACTAAATCTTTGCAACTCTGGGGTGTTCTACTCCCATACCCCGACTGATCAGACCCCAACAAACAGTTGGCATTTATATGGGCACTAACCTCATGTAGCACCCTCTAGTGTGATAGAAGGATAGTGTACATTTTTGTCAGAGTAGTTACATTTGCAGGCTTGGCTGGCAGTCAAGCCTGGGTGTGTTTTGATCTGGGTTGGGAGCGACTCAGAGTAGAGCTGGGTGACTCACAGACGGCATCATCAAGACCTCCCACTTCTTTCCAGAATGTTGTAGTGTTTTCTGTAAAGGAAGGAGGAGGGGAGTGGAGCTGTCTGTAGTGTTCTAGGGAGTTCTGACCAATCCCCAACCTAGATTGTCAGGGGGCAGGCTTCCTTAACTGCTTCCTGCCCACCCACCATCAAATGACGGTGGGACGGTACAGCTCTCCTGTCATATGACGGCGGCCGCTCTCTCGTGGCCACTGGGGCACGCAGCGGTCACGGTCATGCCATGTTGCTAGGACACGGCACGACCCTGATCTTTGTAAAGAGCTGCGTCCACGGCTCTTTAACCATGTGATCGGCTGTGTCCAATCACAGCCGGTCACATGTAAACAAGGAAGTGCCGGTAATTGGCTCTTCTCGCCTCACACTGACAGTGCCCTGTTTACAATAGTGCAATACAGTGTCACCAATCAGTGCCCACTACTGCCCACCAATGGCAGCTATCAGTGCACACCAGTGGCAGCAATCAGTGCCCACAAGTGCCACCAATCAGTGCCCATTAGCGATGTCAGTCAATGCTGGCAATAAGTGCCACCTATCAGTGCTGCCCATCAATGCCCATCATACTGTCAATCAATGCCCATCAGTGCCACCCATCAATGCCCATCAGTACCATCAGTGCTGCCTAACAGTGCCCACTAGTACTGCCTATTAGTGCCCACCAGTGTCACCTATTAATTCCCACCAGTGCCACCTAATAGTGCCCATCAGTGCCACCTATCAGTGCTCATCAGTGCCCATAAGTGTGGCATATTAGTGCCTCCTCATCAGTGCCACCTAATCAGTGCCGCCTCATCAGTGCCCATAAGTGGCAACTCATCAATGCCCACCAGTTCAGCCTATAAGTGCCGCCTCATCGGCACATATCAGTGAAGGAGAAAAATTACTTAGTTACAAAATTTACTGACAGAAAAAAAAGTAAAAAACATTTTTCAAAATTTTTGGTCTTTTTTTGTAAAACATAAAAAACCCAGCAGTGATTAAATACCACCAAAAGAAAGCTCTATTTGTGTGAAGAAAATGATAAAAAAAATTGTTTGGGTACAGTGTAGCACGTTCACGCAATTGTCATTCAAAGTTCTACAGCGCTGAAAGCTGAAAAATGGCCTGGGCAGGAAAAGGGTGTAAGTGCCTGGTAGGCAAGTGGGTAAATACCCAGCTGGGGAGGAGTTGTTTGGGTGGAAGCTGGAGATGGAGTGTTAGACTGTCGGGGTCTTTGAGGGAGCTCCGCAGTCATGGACAGTAAGTACTGGGTAGACTTGTGCACAACGGAAAATTTTGTTTAGTTTCGTTTCGTTTTCATTTGTAAAATACATAATATCGTTCTGTTATACAGTATTCATTATGTTACATTAATTCCTTTTTGGATAATTCGTTATTATTCGTAGAGTGTCCATATTCGTTATACTGAATCTCGAATCATGTCGAATTAACTCGTTATATCCGCTATAATTTATTTCGAATTAGTTGAAATTTATATATATATTTATGTATGTATATTGATTCGTGATAATGATTTGTAGTTTGGAAAGTCGTTTGTTTATTGAATCTATTAACACACACAATGACAACGTCTCTTCTCCTCGGCTCAAATACAATACAGCACCCTTCTCACTCAGTTCTCAGGAATACCCAGTAATCCAACCTCCAGCACAAAATGAATCAGCTGATTGGACTGTAATGCCGCGTACACACGAGCGGACTTTTCAATATCCAAAGTCCGACAGAATGATTCCGTCAGACTATTCGATCGTGTGTGGGCTGCAACGGACTTTTGATTCGCAAAAGTCTGACGGACTTTAGAAAATGGAACATGCTTCAAATTTTTCCGACGGAACTCCGCCGGACCCGGTCCCTCTGAAAAATTCGCTCGTGTGTATGCTATTCCAACGGACTAAAACCGACGCTAGGGCAGCTATTGGCTACTGGCTATGAACTTCCTTATTCGAGTCCAGTCGTACGTCATCACGTTCGAATCCGTCGGAGTTTGGTGTGATTGTGTGTGGCCAAGTCCGCTCAGTCGAAAAGTCCGTCAGAACTCTGTCGGAACTCCGGCAGAACTTGTTTCATTCAATCTTTAACAAATTACCGAATCGTGTCAAATTCATTCGTTATATCCGCTATAATTTCTTCCGTATTTGTTGAAATTCGTTATTTTTTAAATTTCGTCCAAATTTTGATTCATTACGAAATTAATTACACATGTCTAGTACTGGGACTACCTACCATTTTTCTACACTAAAGGGGCCCGCGGTCCCTGCCTGCAAAGGGCATTCAAACTAGGCATTGCTGAGCCAGTGTCAGGTCCACAAATCAGTGCTAGCTGGTCCGGGAAGTGCAAGTAAGTGATGTGTTGGAGGTGTTGAGGAGAGATAGTCTGCAAGAAAGTGATGTGCGGGAGTTGAAGATTGGAGTTGTATATACCGGAGGTGTATATAGTCGGTCCCATATTTTTTTTCTGCAATAAGTTTGGGCATCTCATGAGTATCCCATCCCCATCCAAGTTTATTTTCCCCAATAAAAATAAAATTCAAGGACTGGTTTTCTGCCTGAGGATGAATGAAAACTGTGTGCCTGGCTGGGCAGGGTGACAGAGAGACCAAAATGCTCATCAGCCCTCAAGAGGGTACAGCTATTTTTGGGGGCTCGATCCAGGATGTCTGTTCACAAGTAACCTGCCAGTCGTTGCCCCTAGCAACCAAAGTTGACTGAGCTGGGGAAACAGTACTTTGTTTCACCAATTGAGGGATTGAACTCAGGGGAAGGATTTCTGTGCTCTGCCTGCTACTCAGTAGTACAGTAACAAGTGCCATTGTCCATAGCAACTAGCAGGAGCTGCCTGTCAAACTATGCTGCCTGCATACCCAATCACCCAATCATGGCTGGGACGGACACTTGTGCTCTAAATCTGCAATTCAGTGACTTTCTACCATGTGCTGTCACCTGTGGCAAATACAGCGGGTGATAGGCGCCCATGGATTACAAATATGTCCAGTGATTTGCTATTGCTGGACATCCTGAACTTTTTCTTCAAGCTCCTGCTTTATACAGTAAAGTGTGCCTGGAGATGTCTGCTGCAGGCGGGACTGTGCTAAAAAAGAGTTCCCTTCAGTGAGGCATGGGCCACAAACTTTATTGTTGCTATCGGCAAGTCGGCAACCACCGGGAAAGTCAGCAGTCATCTGCCTTCAGTTGCTCGGGCATAGTTGGTGCCAAGCGACATGCGTGGACAAGTCCTGCTAGTTCCAGTATGCCTGCAACTTTCAGTTTGTCTAACAAGGGGTTACAGCAGCATGCCGAAGGAGGGGCTTGCCTATCAGTTTCACAGACGCCAGCCCATCTGTAAGTGAGTAGATGTTGCCACGCCCTAGAGGAGACCCAGCATTGCCTGCTAGCAGACACCACGGGGTAGAGGAACAAGATGGTGGAGTGTGCTTGCGTGTTTCCAGCGCTGACCTGGTTGCCTGATCTGCAGGAGTGGACACTGGTGGACACCGGTGTCCGGTTGGAGCTTCGCAGGGGTTTTGCCCTCAGGATTATTGAGGGGACGGAGCGACTCTGCCTGCTGTGTCCAGAATGCCAGATATTGACCGCGTCGGTCAGTGCACGGATCCAATGCAGTCATTGTGGCGAACCGCTCACCCGGCTTGCTTCCAGCCAGCATCCAGCAGCAGGAGCCAATACAATGTGGACCTGCAGTCTGGACTGTGTCGTGTGCAGCCACGGAAGTCCCAGAAGGCCAGAGCAGGCCTGGAATCATCATCTAAAGGTGGCGTGGAGTCTGAGCCTGGTGACTCCCCTGCAAACATCAGTGACATAAGAGAAGAGGAGTCTGTTGTGACCTGCAGCCTGGTCAGGGACCTGGTAACTGTAAGTACTGCCCAGCAAAAACAGAAGTTGTCCCTGAAATGCCGGCCGACCCTGTGTCCCTTGCTAGATCCATCTGGAAGGAGCCAGTGTTGGAGCGGGGTGAGCCCTCAGGTGAGCTAGAAAGGGGATACCGTGACAGGGCCATAGATTGGGGTTCTCCCAGGCGGGTCCCTGGAAGAGATTGTAGGTCATTTCACAGCAGCTTGGAGGAGGAATGGGAGATAGGAGTCTCCGAGGTCCAGGAGATCCAGTACGGAGTGGTAGATGTGTAAGATCCAGCTATGGGAACTGAAGAAGCTGCAGGAATCCCCATCAGCAGTATATAACTCTTCTCCAACAGATCCCCACCATCCAGACCAGAGCAGCTGAATACAGGCAGTGGGTCAGGAGGGCCTCCAATGCTTGTGTCCTGCCCGAAAAAGGAAAGCCCAGAGAACTTCCCAGGTTTTCCAGGTTCCAGCGGGAAGTTTAGTGTAAAATTGCTCTGGAGTGGAGTGTCGATTACCCTTATGTCCCTCCCAAGACGATGGAAATTGTTGAGAAATCCCAGGGGAGAGTGGGAGGATGACCTGGTTTTGGAGTATCTGCACATCCCTAAGCTTCAGCAGGTGCCAGAATGTGAGGAGACCTGGGCCCACTTTGAGGACATTTGGAGGGAATGGGGGCTGGGGAGAGCAGTTTACAGAGACAGAGTAGTGATCGTGAAAGCAGGACAACCTACAAGGAGCCACTCTGTCTCCAGCAGAGAAGAAGGGGGCGGTAGGAAGACATTGCCTGACCCAAATTTTTATGCGTAAGAGACTGCTGGAGCATGCAGCTCACCATGGAAATCTTGCAACATGGACTGCGGTGAGGGATGCAGACTGTGTTCCTTCTTTTTCTGACTTTTTTTGCAGGACTAAGGCCTGCCCACTGATTGGAGCCAGTTTTATTTATGTTCTTACTGAGGGACTCTAGGTGAGGTCAAAGTTCTGCCTTTAACTCTTAAAGGAGCCTGATAGTCCCCCACCAGGAACTCCAAAGAGAACTGTCCACTTTTGTGCTGTCTTTTTTCCCCTTCTGTTTGTGTTTGTCACAACCCCCAACTGACAGAACAAAAGAAAGAAAACTGTGCTTAAAGTGGAGTTCCACTCAAAAATTGAACTTCTGCTTTTCGGATTCCTCCCCGCCTCCGGTGTCACATTTGGTACCTTTCAGGGGGGAGGGGGGAGCAGATACCTGTCTAATCCAGGTTTTTGCTCCCACTTCCAGGCATAGACCACTGCAGGCTCTGGGGCTATCTACGCCATGTCTGGCCCCTCCTCCACCCCCCCCCCCCCTGCTGTCTTCTGGGAGACACAACGGTCCCAGAAGACAACAGGGACCAGTGAGGATGTGTAGCGCAACTCGTGCATGTGCAGTAGGGAACCATGCTGTGAAGCCACAAGGCTTCAATTCCTGATTTCCTTACCACAGATGGTGGTGCCTCCACCCGAGAGATAAGGGACAGATCTGCTTTGGGGGAGGACATTGCCCTGGACAGGTAAGTGTCCATATTTTAAAAGTCAGCAGCTGCAGTATTTGTAGCTGCTGACTTAAAAAAAAAAAATTCAGCGTAACTCTAAACGCTTTAAAGTGATACCTGTGGATTTGGTGTTTGTGTTTCTGCCAGCAAGCTGATAACCCCCTACTGACAGAAAGCTATGTAAATGTGTGGATAGCTATGAGAGATAGGATGTTGTGTGTTCCTATCTCTTATCACTGCAGGGTTCCAGTATGGATGGCTGTCTATTCGGTTTCCGGATGGAATAAAGAAATACTGCAAGCAGAGTATTTCCCTTAAGGGGGAAGTGCTCTGGCTCAAATGTGATGTTGTGTTATGTTGCTGTTAGCTACAGTGACCAGTAGTTAGGTGTATAGTGTTATATACAGTATATGCTGTAAATACTGAAAAAAATACAGTAGAACCTTGGATTGAGAGTAAATTGGTTTTGCAAGACAACAAATCTTGACTTGATAAACAAGCGATGTCTTGATATAAGAGTAGCACCATGTCACAATCGAGAATAAAAGAGAGGTGCCTCAATATGGTTACATTTAATGAAGGTACAACAATTAGCAACTCATAGGTTGATGATTAAAACAGGCACATCTAAGTATGCAGGCAGTCGGGGTAAAGTTGTCCACATAGACCATCCTCCACACCGTCATCGACATCATCCCTTCCACGATGCGTTCCACAAGCGCTTCAAGTCTCGCTTTCAGATCGCCCTACTGCAGATTAGTCTTCCCGATCAAGAGTCGGTGGTGCGGAGGATGGTCTATGTGGACAGCTTTGCCCCAGATGCCTGCATAATTAGATGTGCCTCTTTTAATCATCAACCATCTAAGTTGCTAAATGTTGTACCTTCATTAAATGTAACCATATTGCCAGACTTATGCCGCGTACACACCACCGTTTTTTCCGCCAGAATAATTGAAACGGACTTGCCTACACGCGATCACACCAAAGTCCGATCATTTAGAATGCGGTGACGTGCAACACTTACGACGGGACTAGAAAAAGGAAGTTCAATAGCCAGTAGCCAATAGCTGCCCTTGCATCGTTTTTAGTCCATAGGAACAGCATACAGACGAACGCTTTTCCCGATAGAAATTGATTCCGTCTGAAAGATTTAAAACATGTTCTATTTCTAGGTCCCTCAGAATTTTTGGGAAAAAAAGTCCACTGAAGCCCACACACGATTGGAATATCAATGAAATGATTCCGTCTGACTTTTTCTGCCGGAAAGTCCGACCGTGTGTACACGGCATTAGAGATGCCTCTCTTCTCTTTTATACTCTGTAACTCTTGCTGGATTTTACTTCTAATCCCCTTCTGGAGGCTTCTATTTGTGGATGGACATTTTATGGTTACACAACCTATCACCTTGTTATCATCTTTTTATATGGACTATAAACTAAAGGACTTATGAATAAATGGTTGTGGAACAAATTATCGGAGTTTCCGTTATTTCTTATGGGGAAAATTGCTTCGTTATAAGAGTGCTTTGGATTACAAGCATGTTTCCGGAAAAAATTATGCTCGCAATCCAAGGTTTTACTGTATATATATTACTTTATTTTTGTACGTATTTATTTGTGCATAGCCCCATCCCATTTTGTTCCCTTTTCCCCTTTCGAAACTGTATTTTCCATGAGATGCCCTTGCTCCTGGGCCCTGAAGCCTATTTTTGTAAGTTCCCAGCTAGAAGCAGAAGTAGAAGGCGGCGGCGGCAGCGACAGAAGACCGGGCCAACGCTAATTAAAGAGCTGAAAGAAGAAAGCGGAGGCCCGGAAAGAAAAACCGAAGAGCGGGACAAGACCCCCCGAAGAGCGGGACAAGACAGCCGAAGTCGGAAGAAGACTCCCGGATAGCAGCGGCAGCAAAGGAGAAAGCCGGGCTCCTCCGCAGGGCCCCCCCCCTTCCCAAAAGCACCCCCCCATGTTGAGGGCATGTGGCCTGATATGGCTCAGGAGGGGGGCGCTCGCTCGTCCCCACCCCCTTTCCTGACCGACCGGGCTGTGTGCTCTGATAAGGGTCTGCTATGGACTTTGGGGGGACTCCCACTGCATTTTTTCAGCGTAGGGGTTCCCCTTTAAATCCATTAGCCTAACTCTCCCCTCCAGTGTGTACCTTTCTCTATCTTTATACTTCCCATACTGCAGGGTGCACTGAAATGAGCCAGCAAGGACTATATATAGCCTCTGTGGTTCCAATATGACTTGTCTTGTCCAATCAAAAATTGGCTCCTCCAAGATGACTTCTGAGAGCTGAGTACAGAGGATGAGTCAGTCCACTGCAAGGTCTTCCTTGAGCCAGAGTTAGGCAGCAATCATGTGATTGGTGTGTTTCGTTCTGGCAGCTAACCAAAAAGTGGGTGGGCAATTTGTGGGTGGTCACCTCATTCTCTGTGCTGGCTCTCACATGCCTTTAAACCTGAACACATATGAATTATACAGGTTCTGAGGCTAAATAAATGCAGATAAGGCACTAAGTAAGTTTATGTAGCGCCCATAACCCTTGGTAGGGCGGCCTTAACTTTTGGGCTTACCGGTTACTTCCACTTGGCTTGTTCTTTCATGTCTAGGGGTTCCCAGGGTTAGTACTCAACAACTTTGGACACTGATACCATAAAAGTCCTTTAGAAAGGTTTTTATTTGCAGGGGTAACATCCAACAAACACAGTCTCATATGGGAACAGAGGGCAGGGGTGAAGAAACTCAGGCACCTTAAACTGCTAATATCAGAAAGTCTCTAATACCACCCAAAGAGTAGCCACTTGCAGCTGGGCGGTTCAAGGCTGAACAAATCTCTAGCCAGAGATTATGGGAGTCAGCACTTTGATCCGGAACTTGTGAAATCTCTGACCTTGAATAATTGGTAATAGAAAGTAAACAGGAACCTTCTCCTCAGTACCTGGAACGTTCTCTGTCTCCTTGGCAGTACTGGAAAAGCGTGGATTCATTAGTGTCCTTCACAACCCAGCAACCAGGCACTTCTTGGGTTGCCAGCTTGTTGGCCCTCCTCCAAAGAGTCCTCCCCCGGTCGCTTACACGAGCTGCGGTGCCCCTCCAAGCCGAGAGCACACGGGCGCCTTGAAACCTCCCTCAGTTACTGTGCCTCGGAGCAGCCGGTTCCGAGTCTCGGGAACAGACGGATCCCTACCCCAGACCAGGCAAGTCTATTGGGGTTAGTCACCTGGACCATGTTGCGGAGCGACACACGCTTCTGTGACTGGGTCCCCTAGCGGGGCTACCCCGGTCCAGAATCAGGAACAGGCAGCTATGGCCTCACAAACGAACCACCGGAACATGTGACTTCAACATCTTAAGTACGCTTCCCCAGACTCCTCAGCGGGGCCAGGCGCCCCCACTGATTGGCTCCGGGGAATGCTGATACCCAAAGCGTCCAACCAGGCCTGGTTCTGAGCCTGTCATGTGCACTTAACTGTACACATGACCAGGCAGAACTCTAACACAGCCCAGCCAAACTGATGTCAAAGTCAAACCTACATAATTAACCTTCAGAACCCCTTTACTGTTCTGAGGCAAAAAAATAAATTTGTACATGACACCTTGTCCAAAGTGTCGTCGCTACATTTAATTACCACCTTAATCATCCACAGAACCTGTGTAATTAACATGTGTTTGGTTTTAAAGGGATGAGGTGGAAACCCTAGGTGCATCATGGCTTAGCAGGGCAGTGGCAGTTGCCCTCACTACCAGTAGTGTATTTAGGTTTTGTGCTGCCCTACGTCTGATTAAACTCGGGCACTCCCTAATTTAAATATGACCCACCTCTTCCTGTCAAGGCCACAAGCCTTGCTGTTTAAGACAAATTTTGAAATTTTGAAGTGGAGACACTAGTTCTGGGGGCGTGGGAGGTGGGCAATGTATTGCCTTCATTTCCATAGATTTCCTCTCACTTCCTGTTTGGCTATGGAGCAGGAAGTGAAGGGAAATCACTGCAATGGGACAGGGATGGTAAAAAATAAACTGACAGGGGTTATAACCCTCCATTAAGCAGGGCCGTCTTTAAGGCAGGGCAAAAGGGGCAGCTGCCCTGGGCCCAGTCATTGTTGTGGGGCCCAAAGCAGCTGTCTCATACTTGCCAACTTTCCTGGTTTAAACTCCCTCCTCCCTCAAGGTTTTAGTCCCGTGCTGTGTCCCAATATCTCAGTGTGAATTGCTACTGCTAATGCTGCCCAGCTCTGCCCTATTGTTGTGTACAGATGACTCACCTGCAGACTCTGTTTACATGTAAATTACTGGCATTCATATGTAAATAGCAGCGGCTATCCAGCAACCAATCAACAAGCAGAAATCATGTGCTGTAACTTCTAGGAACTAATCAGTGAGCCATAATGTGTGCTGTAACCTCTAGCAACCTGTCAGTGAGTGGTAATGATACACTGTAACCTCTGGCAACCAATTGCAATAGCTGTCTGATCTGATTCCATAATCTGATTTTGAGTCTAGCTGCTATTGTATGTCTCAGAGCAGGTGGAGAGTGAAACTGCATGGGGGGGGGGGGGGGGGGGGCAAGAAAAGTTTTGCCCAGGGCCCAATCAATATTAAAGACGGCCCTGCCCTTACGCTATCCAAAATGAAAAAAAAAAGTGTTGCCTATACTTTTACATTAAGCACACATTTCGGATGATTTTATTTCGCGAGGACTAAGAAGATATAACCATGCCAATGGTGCAGCATAAAACAGTGAGCACAGTGAGGAAGAGGTTTGTGGTCCAGGATGATAGGACAGTCAAAATTAGAAGCAGCGCCCCCAACCCCCCCCCCCCCCCCCCCCAGTTGCGGAATGCCAGCTGCCCACATGCCAGAAGCTGTGAGGCTGCCTAAGGGGGTGCTAGACTAATTTGCCTCCCAGCCCAGTCCACCCCATAAGACTGGTGCTACACTAACAGTGTAGCGCAAGTTGGCAGGGACTCTTTCCGTGCTGCCCCCCTGCAAAGTGCTGCCCTAGACCTGGGCCTTGTTGGCCTAGGCCAGGATACAGCATTGCTCACAACACCTTCCAACATGCTTCAGGTGTGCATGCACCAGAAATAAAGACTTTGGCACATATAAGATTTTAAATGCCTATTTTCATGATGCGGATCTAAGTGCCAGATCTGTTTATTTAAGTTCTTTTACTTTGTTGCAATGTACTTTGCCTGAACCGCTCCCCCCAATGCCATTACAAGCCACCCCTGTTCATGGAAAAATATTCTTCTTGTTACTTTTTGCCAGAATCAGACGCAGATGATTCCATTTGGAGACAGCTAGCTATCGGGTACATTGGGTCAAACATTTAAAGCTCTTTAAACCTCTTTGAAGCATCATTACCCTAGCTATTACATCGTTGTACTCATCGCTACAGGCTACGCTCTGATAAAGGGGACGAAGCTGGAAATCACATCAGCGTCTTGTTAGTGCAATTATGGAAACGTTGAATTGTGGACAGCTTGTGCCTACAATAAACACAATGTTCAAAATCAGAAATGATTCAAAAAAGCAAGTTTGAGAGCAGAGGACGAGAAACATGAATCTCAAAAGGAGAAAATTAGGCATTAACCAACGAGGCGGCCGGGTGAACTCCAGAGAGTAGCGCTGAGTGCCTCTATTCAAACAAATGTGTGTACGTTAAATGCTCTTCCCGCTGCTCCTGCTGGAAAGTGGCTTTTCTAAACGGGAACAAAACAAACTATAATCTGTGACACCGAAAGGAAGCATAAAAGTAACTTTCTGCTCTACAGATACTGTCTGATTATTACAAAATAACATTACTGCTGCGTGTTAAAGAGAATTCTTCAGCCATTTTTCAATCAACTTTTTGCCAATGTTCACAGGAACAGCCGCCAGATATGAATCATTCAGAATATAAACAAGTCTCGAGATGTTTTTGGGATTTTTTTTTCACACATTTAACCACTTGCTTACTGGTCACTTAAACCCCCCTCCTATCCAGACCAATTTTCAGCTTTCGGCGCTGATGTGCTTTGAATGACAATTGCGCAGTCATACAACACTGTACCCAAATGAAATTTTTTCCCCCCAAATAGAGCTTTCTTTTGGTGGTATTTGATCACCCGGGGCGATTTTTTTTAAAATAATTTTTATTGAGTTTCAACATACCGTATTTGCCAGCGTATAAGGCGACTGGGCGTATAAGGCGACCCCCTAACTGTCCAGCTAAAACGTTGGTTTTGACATATGCTCGCCCTATAAGACGACCCCCTTTCGACTAGTCTGTCTAGTAGCTTAGGTAACATACTGAAACAGCAATAAGTCTGTGCAATTTAATCACAAGCTTTGTGAAGCAGTGCTGTGGTGGTAAATACCTCATGTGCCTGGCAAAATCCACTGATGGAGGGTCGGGTGCCAGATGGAGGGTCAGGTGCCAGATGGAGGGTCGGGTGCTTCAAACCAAATCTCCGGTGTTGAATGGCGAGGTGGCCATGGAGGGAAGAGGAGCCGAGGGGTAGCCGCATTTCGTAACATACTGTATACAGTATTACAGTGTACCGCGCTGAGCCAATCACGGCAAGCGATGTATTCTATTAATGAATACAAAGCCTGCACGGATTGGCTTTGAGATTCAGAGAGGCACGGGCTGATGATATTACAGCCTCTGCCAATCCGAGCAGGCTTTGTATTCATTAATAGAATACATCGCTCGCCGTGATTGGCACAGGTTGGAACATCATCAGCCCATGCCTCTCTGAATCTCAAAGCCAATCCGTGCAGGCTATGTATTCATTTATAGAATACATCGCTTGCCGTGATTGGCTCGGCGCGGACATTAATGCTGACATCCATATACCGGCGTATAAGACGACCCCCGATATTTGGGGGATTTTTTAAAGTATAAAAGGTCGTCTTATACGCCGGAAAATACGGTATATCATAGTACACAGTAAGATTTAACAATACAATAAAGTTTTCAATGATTAGTATTATTATTATTAATGGAGCCTCCAAATGATATATTGTCTCGAAACAAGGAGATAATCCTATAATGGCAATGAATCACGTATAGTTCTTATCACTTCTCGGGGAAGGTAGATGGGTGGCACTTGTGAGCATTGATAGGTGGCACTTGCGGGCATTGATAGGTGGCACTTGTGGGCATTGATAGGTGGCAATTATGAGGCATAATTGCCTCTTGCGTTTCGGGACCAATGTCCCTTTAAGGTAGCCGGTGATCAGCTTTTTGTTCCTCCTCCGCTGTCAGCTTGATCACATAGTAAGGGAAGGCCTCCTGGGAATTCAGATCCACGCTGTGGCTGTCATTCGGCCATACCACGGATGTCAAGTGGTTAACCACTTGACATCAGGAAGATTTACCCCCCTCCCACTTCCCGATCAGGCCATTTTTTGCCATAGTCACTGCTTTACTTTTGCTGACAATTGCATGGTACCCAAATAAAATTGATGTCCTCTTTCCCACAAATACAGCTTTCTTTTGATGGTGTTTAATCACCTCTACGTTTTTAATTTTTACGCTATAAACAAAAAAGATCTGACCATTTTGAAAAAAAAAACAACAGTTTTTATTTCCTGCTCTAAAACATATGCAATAAAAATGTAAAAAAAAAAAATCCAAAAATATATCCGATAGTTTGTAGACACTATAACTTGCACAAACCAATCAATATACGCTTACTCTGATTTTTTTTTTTTGCCAAAAAACAGGTAGCAGAATACATATTGGCCTAAATTGATGAAGAAATTTGATTTAAAAAAATAAAATAATTATTGGGTATATTTTATGGCCGAAAGTAAAAAATATTGTTTTTTTTTTCAAAATTGTTGTTTTTTTATAGCACAAATAATAAAAACCGCAGAGGTGATCAAATACCACCAAAAGAAAGCTCTATTTGTGGGGAAAAAAGGAAATCTATTTTATTTGGGTACAGCATCGTACGACCATGTAATTGTCAGTTAAAAAAGGCCTGGTCATGAAGGGGGGGGGGTAAACCTTCTGGAGCTGAAGTGGTTAAAACACCTGTCAGTGCCCCCATTAGGGAGATCGCCCTCTCTGTTTGTCCTGTTTATCACTAAAAGTGAAAGTAAAGAAAATCCCAAATTTTGGGTTGTCCACAGAAAAGTAAAAGAGGGGAAATCTTCAGATTGGGATACTAATTCTAATGACCTGGGGGGCCCTCAAGAGATTCCTATAAATTGCAGGCATTTCCTTTCATTTCCTGTTTGGCTATGGGACAGGAAGTGAAGGAAAATCCCTATAATGGGACATTTATGTTTTTTACAGGTGTTTTTTTTCTGCCGTTTTTGCAGCGTTTTGCAGACATTTTGAGTTGACAAGTGACCAATGAAGAGTAGTAAAATGCATTTAATCTGCCAAAAAAAGAAGCCTATGTACTTTTTTTGAGTGACAGGCATGTTGCTTAAGGCAACAGAACGCTCAGATTTAAACAGGAGCCATTGAAATGAATGGGATTTGTCATGTTGGGCTTTTTAGAGCTGAGGCTTATGCCCCATACACAGGATCAGAAATTCCATCAGAAAAAACTTGGATAGTTTTTCCAATGGAATTCCCCTCAAGCTTGCCTTGCATACACACGATCACACAAAAGTTATCTGAACTTTCAACCGCCAAGAACGCGGTGATGTACAACACTACAATGAGCCGAGAAAATTAAGTTCAATGCTTCCGAGCATGCGTCAAATTGTTTCCAAGCATGTGTAGAAATTTTACGCGATGGAATTTGTACAGACGGTCGGAATTTCCAATTGGAACTTTTTCCGACCGAAAAATAGAGAACCCGCTCTCAGTCTTTTGCTGGCGGGAATTCGGCCAGCAAAAGTCAGATGGAGCATACACACGGTTGCATTTTCTGACTAAAAGCTCTCATCAGTCTTTTTCTGGCCGAATTTCCGATTGTGTGTATGGGGCATTAGAGCAGAAAATTGCCCAAAAACGTGTAAATGTGAACTGAGCATATGTAAACAAGCTTGGGTCTTCAAACAAAATCCAGCTGAATCTAAACATGTTTTCTTTTTGGTGCTGAATTGGGTTTGGCGTGCTGCTGTCCCAAAGCAGTACTACCCTACTGCACTCCACATCCTCCTCTGGCCCTGGCCTCTGTCCCCTGGTCTTCTTTCAGGTTGAATGATGGTAGGCGTAATTCAGCTGCCATTCTGTGCTAGCTCTTGGAAGTGGGTCATCCATAGGGTTGCTACCTTTTCTTCAAGTCAAACTCGAACACTTTAGCGGCGCACAGCCATATTTTTTTTTTATAGTATAAACGATACATATATTTGCTATTAAATAACATTTCTAATCATATAAAGTTAATAGCAGTCAATAACAGAGTCCCCCTTTACATCAGAGTCCACAGAGTTCCCCTTTTACATCTGAACTCACAGAGTTCCCTTTCACTGTAAGGGGGGACTCTGCAGACTCTGATGTAGAGACTCCAGGGAGTCTAACATAAGGGATACTCTGGGAACCCCGATTAAGGGGGAACACTGAGAACTCAGATGAACGGAGAGGACTCTGATGTAAGGGGAAACACTGTGGCCTCTGGTGTAAAGGGAAACTCTGATGTAAATGGTACTCTGAGAACCCTGATTTACCTTAGGAGAGAGAGAGAATGGTTAATGATGGATGGTGAGCTCACTCACCCCTTGGCAGTCAGCACCTCTCATCCAGATGTATCTGAGGCTGCTGGAATTTAAATTTCCGGCCCTAACTTTCTTTTTCTGAGGAACAGCGCAGAGGATTAAAGTGTGGGCAGACACAGAGGGTTAGGGGCGGGAGGAAGAGGAGCAGATCAAGCCCTCTCTACTGTCTCGTCTGTGTGTGTTTGGGGGGGGGGGGGGTTGTTAGGGCTTGCTTTGGGCAGTGTGAGAGAGAGTGTAACAGACAACTGCAGCCTGTAACCCTGCTGGGAAGCCATAGTCAGGTCTAAATAATGTGCCCAGGTTTCAGGCAGTCTGAAACCCAGATGCATGATTCCAAACCCGAACCGTCCGGGTGAATCCCGGACAGGTGACAACCCTAGTCTTCAAGCTTCCCTGGGCTCACAGGTGAATAATGCAGAGAATGGCATTCCCATCCCTACATGAATGTTTTTTACACCACCCATAGGCATCGCAGAAAGAGAAGCACTTCAGGACATCCTGACCATCCATCTAACCAGTCTGATCTGGGAGTGCAGTAAAAAAAAAAGTCATGGGGTCTGCTTCCCAAAAAACAATACATAACAAACAGCTGAATTAATGTGACAAAGACAATGAACTGGGCAATGTTAGCAGTGAAGCACTTGGGCTGTGCTGCACAGGCTCTGCTGCTCTCCACACCACACCACAGATTCATCTTTAGAGGTCGCAGTGGGTTGCTCTGCTGTACAGTGACATGCTGTGCCATCCACTGCCATGCCTAAAAATGCAGACATGCTAAATTTTTTCCTCACTGTACGACACCACACATCACACCATTACTGGAATGTGAATAGGGCACATAGAAAACAATTTGAATTCTATGTGCCCTAGAGGTGACCTGCATTTATTCAGTGCTGAAAACCGCAGGTCACCACACATAGGTGTCCGTTTATCAAGCAGCGGGCATTCTCACAGGAGATCGCTCTCCTCTGAGTGCCTGTATATGAAGCGGTGTAGATTGCTTCTCCTTTTGAGGAGTGAAGCGAACTACAAATGCTTTGAACTGTGGAGAATGCCTCCTGTTACTGTAATCTCACGAGACATAGCAAGATTACAGTAAAAGAAAATCAGTGAAACACAGAGGTGTGCATTTATTAAAGCGGAACTTTACCCATAACAACTGGTACAATAAATATTATTCGAGGTGGTTACGGATTTCCTCTATTTATTGCATATATGTATTAACTTGTCTATTCCCATCGTTATCTAGTCTATTGAAACTCTGATAAGCACATTGATATAATGTTAGCTATGAAAACAAATACACTGCTTAGTAAAACAATGTCTTATTTATTTCCCTAGAAAATAGGAATATGCTGGCATGGAAACACTATAGAGAATTATAGAGAGTATATGACAAAAGAACATCAAAGATACTCATCACAATGCTTTCCTTGAGATATTGTTTAGTTGGCTGGGCTCAGGATAGCAAAAGGGGGAGCCACGTGTCTCAGAGAGTCACCAGGTTTGAGCCAAGAGTGAAAAGGGTAGAGAGAGGAAACTCTCTGACTCGTTCAGTCCTTTTATACTTTCATCATACACCATCCAGACCCAACCCCATTGCCACCCCATCTAGACTTTTGATGGATCACAGTACTTACAGGACAGTCCTCCTCAATATATAATATTACTGTCTGTCCTGCTGCATTGGCCTCTAGGGGCAGCATTGTCCATGCTAATCTCCAATGCCTTTGATCTTTTGATCTTCTGTAGCAGGACATTCATCGATCATCTTGTCAGCTATGGTCACTTTCAAGTTTTCTTGCATAGCGTTATAACAACAGATGGCCCGGAGCCAGGTGTTGTTCAGCCTTGATGGAGGCCTGATCTCTTCTTTCAGATATGCTACAAAGACATTCCAGACCGCCCCCAAGAAAGCAAAGGCATGGTTGTATCAACCAGAAAGAAACTCCAGAAATATCTTATTAAATCATGCTGCCTTCCAATACATATTATGAATTATCCTACCAAAATTAGTGTGTGCTGTAAATTGCCTCTAGCATTGCTCCCGTTTCTTCTTGCTGGGAGGGCTGCCATTTTGCTGAAGCCCAGAGCTCCAGCAAACAGAGAGATTACATTATCTCTCTGATGCCTGACTGGTAATCTGCTGCCTTACTGGGACACAGCAAGAGACCACCTTAGAGAGACACAGCAAGAGACCACCTTAGCAGGAAAATGACAGGAGCCAGGGACAATTTTGTAGCAGGCAAGTGACAATCTGCATCTGGTGACAAACAACATGGCAAGTGACAATCCGAAAAGTGTGACAGGTGACGTAGCAGGTAACGTGGCAAGTGACAATCTGCATCTGGTGGCAGGCGACAGTGGCAAGTGACACACTTGGAGCTCCCACTGATTCTGCATTATGGTGAGTTGAACGATTTCATTTTATATAACAATGTAATAATAGAAATAATGCACTTAAATCATCCTGACACCATAACAACCATGGTGCCGTGATGATTCAAGTGCCAACACTAGCCATTTCACCGATAAATTGCCCCCAAAAAAACACATTTTCTGGCAGTGCCTCTCCTGAGACTAGACTCTGGATCCACCCCTGATATGTACCAAGGTGGTCGGGTACAAGACAGACAAGGGTCTGGAATGTACGGCCAGAGCAGCAGTGCTACATGTGATCTGAAGGCAATGGTAAGCCAGCAGTCGATCGATCTCCTCCGATCATCACAGCACACAACGGATTTCTAGTGGGGCACTTCAAACTCAGCAGATGAGGTAAAGGCATGTGAAGAAGAAAAGCATCCCCATTGTGCAGTAGTTTAAAACAAATTTAATAGGTAAAAAAATATATAAGCTTACATCAAAAGTATAGGTAAAACAGCACTGAACACAGTACTTCCTGGTCTCGGCCGTGACAGGAAGTGATGACACCTGACTCCTCCCTGACGAGTTGCGTCACTGCTCATGTGACTTTATCAAAGGGTGCTGCAAGTGAGAGCCAACTAGGCTGAATGCCATTTCGTTGATGGAAAAAGGAATGCTGAAAACCCCTGCGAGGGAAACCTATCTTTGTTTGCTGAACTTGCTTTTAATAAAAAATGGGCAAACAAAGCATTTATAAAGAAGAACCAGCGAGTTGCGGTGTCCTTAAAGCAATATATATGATGTTAGTTTCATTCTCATTTCAATCCCAGATTGTCCACCTCTGGGCTGGAGAATCCGGGAGGCAATACTCTCACAGAGATCGCTGGTGAGCTTCTGAGATTACTTTGTCCATTTCTGTTTCTGTCAATGAAATTGCTTTTAAATGTTCTCAAAAAAAAAATCAACGGAGGCAGTGGAACCCCGCTTTAAGATAGATAAAAAGTGCATGTTATATACAACTATATAGATCAGACCAAAATGAGGGACAAATGAGGAGGAAAGAGGGACAGAGGGACATTGCTCCAAATCAGGGACAGTTAGGAGGTCAGGTACTGTACTGGCTGTTATGTCCCCAGCCACTCAACCACTTCCTCCCGAGTTCTCTCCTGTTCTGCACATACAGTGCACAGGACTCAGGGCTGCTGCAGCTGTTTTGATGGCTGTCATTTTTACCATACTATGCAAAAGTATGCAGCCATAGGACACACCCCCTGCCACACCCCCTTAAAGGAGAATTGTACAAAAAAACAAAAACACAAGATTGGTTGAACCAACAAGTCCTTTTTATACCACTACTATTCTTTTATATTGGTGTAGCGATGACACTTTGGATAAAGTGTCTGTCATGTACAAATTTAGTTTTTTCCTCAGAGCAGTAGTAGAGTTCTGAGGGTTAATTGTGTAGGTTAACTTTGACATCAGTTTGGCTGGGCTGTGTTAGAGTTCTGCCTGGTCATGTGTGCTGTTATGTGCACATGACAGGCTTAGAACCAGGCCTGGTTGGACGCTTTGGGTATCAGCATTCCTCGGAACCAATCAGTGGGAGTGCCGGGCCCCGCTAAGGAGTCTGGGGAAGGGTACTTAAGATGTTGAAGTCACGTGAGGCCATATTGGCCTGTTCCTGGTTCTGGACCGGGGTAGCCCCACGAGGGGTCCCGGTCACGGGAGCGTGTGTTGCTCCGCAACATGCTTCGGTTGATTAGCCCCAAAAGACCCGTCTGGTCTAGGGTGAGGATCCGTCTGTTCCCGAGTCTCGGAACCGGCTGGACTGAGGTGCAGTAACTGAGGGAGGAATCAAGGCGTCCGGGTGTGCTCTCCGGGGGAGGACTCTTCGGAGGAGGGCCAACAAGCTGGCATCCTAAGAAGTGCCTGGTTGCTGGGTTGTGAAGGACACTGACAAATTCATGCTTTTTCCTGTACTGTCAAGGAGACAGAGAACGTTCCAGGTACTGAGGAAAAGGTTCCTGTTCACTTTCAGTTACAACTTGTTCAAGGTCAGAGATTTCACAATCTCTGTCCCTCGAAATCAGGGACAGTTGGGAGCTATGCTTTTATTGGAAGAATGTGCTGTGTGTATTGTGCAGGAATCTCTGTGTGCATAGCTCCCAATTGTCCCTGATTTGGAAAAAAAAAGTGCCTCTGTCCCTCTTTCCCCCTCATTTGTCTCTCATTTTGGTCTGATCTATATAGTTGTACATAAAATGCCCTTTTCATCTTTCAAAAAGTGTTTCCCCAGTGCCAAACCCGTGGGGAGGTAGATGTGTGCAATGTGGGAATCCTGATCAGGAGTAGACATACCTAGCCCCACACAGGTTCCAGAGCAGCCTGGGCTGGTCCCACTGAAATCAAGGGGGGGGGCAGCCCACCCCAGCACCCCCTTGACCCCACCTTGTAGAAAGAATGCCTTTAACCACTTAAGGACTGGAACGTTTTGCCCCCTCATTGACCAGGCCATTTTTTTTTTGGCGATACAGCACTGCGTCGCTTTAAAGAGGAAGTAAACGCTGATGAGTTTACTTCCTCTTTCATTCCCTGCAAAGGTAAAGCATAATGGACTACTATGCATTGCACTTCTTCTCGGTGGGTCTCGCCGCTCCGCCGCTGTCATTCGGCGAAGCCGCGATGACGTCACTCCCGTGCATGCGCACGGGAGCTGGCACTCGCTGCATATCGCCGTTGACCGCGCGCTCAGTGCACCTGCGCGCCGCTGTGTACGGCGCATACACCGTAGACAGCGGTGCCTGTCTTTCGGCAAATATCTCCTAAACCGTGTAGGTTTAGGAGATATTTCTTGGACCTACAGGTAAGCCTTAATCTATTTTTAGTTGGACTGCGACGTTGCAGCGGACAGATCGGACACTTTTGACAAATTTTTGGGACCATTGATATTTATACAGTGATTAGTGCTAAACAAATGCACTGATTACTGTGTTAATGTCACTGGCAGGGAAGGGGTTGACACTAGGGGGTGATCAAAGGGTTAAATCACCCCGGCCAATCCCCAGATGACGTTCTATTGCTGACAAAACACGTAGGATGGAGCCTTGATGGTCACATTATCACGTTCGTTTTCTCGAGACGGTGGATGGGCATGTGATATAGGAAGTAGATTAAGACTAATGGCGATACCGCAATTGTGGCTTACCTACCTCGCTATCTGTTCCGCTGATAGATGACTACAAATCTGTAAGTGCAATCTTATCTTTTAATAAATTTAATTTATCAACGTACTACACCATGGAAGCCTTTTTTGTTTTATGCTTTTGAGTACCCCTACTAAACAACGGCAGTTCCAGACTGGCCATAAGGGTTGAGGGAAACCTTACTTCCCTAGGCTGGGCGAGATTGCTGTTGCGGTCATCGCCTTCTGGTAAGCAGGCAATTCATACACCTTGGGTGACAATATGGATGCCCTTCATTTATTTTGAGGATTTTCTCACGATTGTCACGAATATCTTTCTACAATTGATTCTTGTGGATATTACTTTCCAAACAATTTTGCACTTTTTCACTTTTTCCTTTTCAGTGGGACCTTGCTTTAATTTTTCTGTTTGTCACTTTTTTCTTTTCTCATTTTGATATTTACTTTTTTTGTATATTTATATTTATAACTATGAGTTTTTTAATTAGCGCTGCATGTCTTTGACATTGCATTTTATTTGGAAGGTTCTGTACTGGACTTTTTGTTGCTAGCTGTTTAGATATATAAAAAAAGGCTTTCTATTTTGTTATAGTGCAGCATTTGGCTTAGGACTTTACACTTTTTCTAAAGGGTTAAATGTGTTGCCTGGGAGGTAATTCTAACGGTGGGGGGATGGGACTGACTGGAGGAGGAGAGAGATCGCTGTTCCTGATCACTAGGGACAGCAGATCTATCTCTCCTCCCCTATCAGAAAGGGGATCTGTCTGTTTACATTTACAGATCCCCATTCTGGCTCTCTGTGGAGTGATCGTGGGTGGCTGGCAGACATCGCGGCCGCCAGCCATGCACATCAGCTTTGGCGCCTCGCTGCAGGAGGGCACGTGCCCCCTAGACCTCTGTACAATGTACAATTACAGCTATTCACCAAGGAGAGCCAACAACTGCGGCGGCTGGTCTTAAAGTGGTTAAAGCAATAGTAAACTTTCTTTTCTTTTTTTAATTGGGCCCCCTGCGTGTTTAATGCGTAATGTGCTAGTATGCACCATGTACTAGCACAATATGCAAGAATTGCCTCTCACCACACCTAGTGCTTCCATCTTCACCCGGTTTTCCTTCCAGGTTCACAATCTCTAGCCATTTGAATGGCCAGGAAGCAATGATGTCACTCCTATGCATGCACACTGGACTCACCATCGTGGCATGGCGCTCTCTGCAAATAAAGCACACTAAGTGTGCCATGAATGCAGAGCTGATGATATCACTGGCTGAAGCCAATTTGAATACCTTCTAAACGACACACGTTTAGAAGATATTCATGGTACATATAGGTAAGACTTATTATATTGGCTTACCTGTAGTATGGCGCTAACCTTGAAAGCGCTGCTGGTTTTTGGGGCTTTCCTTCACACAGCCAGGCAACAGGAATGTTCACACTTCCCAAAGGCTCAATAATCAGTCCAAGGGATGTGGTTTTGTTTATTTAATGGATAAACTTGGATAGGGAATAGGGATGCCCAAAACTGAAGAACTTGGATAAACACTTACTAATGGCTGCTAAGAACTGACTTCAACAATGCTGTCAATATGTGCAAGTGAGGGTGCAGCTGCAACAACAACAAAAAGTTCTAAAACTGAAGAGGTACAGTTGGTGCTGCTCCTAGCAGGAACACCAAAGCACCTGGCTACTACTGTTCCAAGCTAGAAATATGAGGGTGCTTCTGGCTGCTTTGTGCTGGCTGATTCCTGGTCCCAGGCATGTAAAGTGTGCCTTTTTGTCTTCTCTGTACAGCCTTGGGGTAAGTCGAAATGGAAGTTACTCACTCAGTTCCTTTAAGTGGTTTCTGGAATCCAAGAGGCTGCTGACTGTATGGGCACACTGCTATACAGGCCGCGTCTAGATTTCAGGATGTCTTTAGCAAAGCCTAGCTGAGACTGATAAAGGGTGTGAGGCTCTCCCTCTAGCTCCCTGTATTCTGGCTCTCCTTCTGCCCAGAGGCACAGCACAGGGGTCTCCTGCAGATGACTGGAATCTACTCTGAGACTGCCAGGCTCCTGAGTATTTTTTAGGCTGTTCCCCCGCCTTCTGGGCTTCGCCTCCACAGGGATTGGTGGGAACTGCATACATTTTCAGGCTGTAGTTTCTGCTCCTCCACCCCCTAGATTCTAGAACTATCCACAACGTTCCAGAAAACAGGGAGGAAACAGAGCCACAGCTCTTGAAACACTGCACAGTCAAAACACAAATTAACCCTTGATCCTCTGCCTACAGAGTAGCCAACTATATTTACCTCACTCTTTCTTTTCTGGCCTTCCTTCTGTACAGGGGTAGAGGCCCCCAGTACAGCCCCCACCCCCCCCCCCCCCAAGCAACTGGACCCTGGACTCTGCTGTCAGACTATCAGGCTTCTGCGTATTTATGGGATGTTCCCCCTCCTTCTAGGCCTCACCTCCCCAGGGATTGTTGGGCACCGCACAGTCAACACAACAACTTGCCCCCACTCATCTGCCTACAGCTAAATTTACAGGGCCTTGCAAAAGTATTGGCCCTCTTTGGCATTTTTCATGTTTTGTTGCCTCATAACCTGGAATTAACATGGATTGTTTGAGGATTTGCATCATTTAATTTACAGAACATGCCCACAACTTTGAAGATTTTTTTTATTGTGAAGCAAACAACAAATAGGACAAAATAACATAAAAAGTAAATGTGCATAACTATTCACCCCCCTAAAATCAATACTTTGTAGAACCACCTTTTGCAGCTATCACAGCTCCAGGTTGCTTTGGATAAGCCTCTATGAGCTTGCTACATCTTACCACTTGTTTTTTTGCCCATTCCTCCTTATGAAATTGCTCCACCTCCTTCTACTTGGATGGTTTGTGTTGTGAACAGCAATTTATAAGTCTGACCACAGAATTTCTACTGGATTGAGGTCTGGGCTTTGACTAGGCCATTCCAACACATTTACATGTTTCCCCAAAGTGTGTTTGGGGTCATTGTCCTGCTGGAAGGTGAACCTCCATTCTAGCCTCAAATCACACACAGAGTGGTACAGGTTTTGCTCAAGAATATCCCTGTATTTAGGACCACACATCTTTCCCTCAACTCTGACCAGTTTCCCAGTCCTGACTGCCGCAAAACATCCCCACAGCATGATGCTGCCACTACCATGTTTCACAGTGGGGATGGTGTTCTTTGGGTGATGTGATGCGTTGGGTTTGCGCCAGGCATAGCGTTTTCTTGATGGCCAAAAAATTTTTGTCTCATCAGACCACATGCCTTTTCACAAACGCAAAACGTGCCATTTTGTTTTTTTGCTGAAAGTAATGGCTTTCGTCTGGCCACTCTGCCATAAAGCCCAACTCTATGGAGCGTACGGCTTATTGTCGTCCGATGTACAGATAATCCAGTCTCTGCTGTGGAACTCTGCAGCTCCCCCAGGGTTACCTTAAGTCTCTGTGCTGCCACTTGGATAAATGCCCTCCTTGCCCGGTCCGTGAGTTTTGGTGTGTGGCTGTCTCTTGGCAAGTTTTCTGTTATGCCACGTTCTTTCCATTTGGTTATGATAGATTTTATGGTGCTCCTAGGGATCATTAAAGATTTGGATATTTTTTTAGAACCTAACCCTGACTTGTACTTCTCAACAACATTGTCCCTTACTTGTTTGGAGAATTCCTTGGTCTTCATGGCAGTGTTTGGTTAGTGGTGCCTCTTGCTTAGGTGTTGCAGCCTCTGGGGCCTTTCAAAAAGGTGTGTATATGTAATGACAGATCATGTGACACTTAGATTGCACACAGATGGACATCATTTCACTAATTATGTGACTTCTGAAGGTAATTGGTTGCACCAAAGCTTTTTATGGGCTTCATAACAAAGGGGGTGAATACATACGCACATGCCAATTTACTATCGCTTTAACAGATCTATACTTTGTGATGTGCTGATCATTTGTCTGAGAACTGCTACTGATGATTTGCTTTACATTTTGTAGGACCTATTTTCAAATTAGGAAGTATTCATAGAAGCCATTTTCCCTTGTTCCCTCGCACCGTAAGATATGACTCTTGACTACTCACTACTACTACTGCTCGAGCCTCAACTGAACCTGGCAAAAAAGCCTGAAAATGATTAATCAGTTTAACAAAGCAGAAATATCATTGTGCTTTGTGATTATTAACAATGGCACAAATGTAACCCAAATTTCATTCCCGAGATTCAGAAGTACATCGTGAGCTGGTTCAAACAAGCAAGCTCATTACTGCATATTGTCTGGTGTTACAACTAAAAAAATATAAAGGATTGACTCTAGATAAAGCCCACATTATATTATTTAGAAGTAATAGGCATGTAGCGGTGTCAGGAGGTGGTATGACAATTTTTTTCCTGTTGCGGAACCTACATTATAAGGAGAAATAGAAATGAGTTTTCATTAAAGAAATTGTCCTGATTATAGCATTGGGAATTGCGGTGCACTCATTTTCAGAAATTGTCCTGTTTTGATGAATTATGGATACAGTGTTCATGAATTATTCCAACATTTTAGTATTCTTTGTTGTGCTTCTATTTACATATGATTAGGCTGTAAGATTTGAAATGACTTTAGAACTCAAATTTAAATGCAGAATTTTGTGTCTACTTTCCGTATACCAATTTCTTTGTCACCTGAGACGTTAAACAAATATTCAGCAAACAGAAACTGTAATTTAACACCAGGTTTTGTGGCGAGGGTTCACCAAGCATTAAAGTGGACCTGTCACTTTACCCTTCCATGCGCTCCCCCGCCGTCCTGTTTACTCACTGCAGCATTGACTAAAAAGCTCTCTGTTAGCTTCTGTCACATTCCTGATGGTAGAGCCTGATGTACAGAGAAAGGCCTCTCTTACAGCTCCAGCTCAGGGACAAATGGTAGTGAGAATAGCAGGGGAATGGTCAGAGTACAGGCAGAGGTCAGCAACACTGGAGCAGGCAGATAAGCAAGAGGCAAGCAGAATTCAAAGCAAGGCTGGGGTTAGAGTAGGTAGCATTCAAGCTCAATTAGAGCGAGCCGGGTCAATCACAGGAATGAAGAACAGGAACACAGGAAGAGCTGCAGATCAGACAACAACCAACTAGCACAGATGCTGCACTTATATAGGCCATTTAGCACCAGTATCGGTGGTGAATGAGTGCACGCCTGCGCATGTGCATATGGGCGCACCTGTGCACCGCAAGACAAGCACCCGCAGGCCTGCTCCTGTGGCTGTGCATCTGCATGTGCATTGGAGCTTCACTTACACTATAGCTTCATGATGTGCCTGTGTTGGAGCCAGTGGTCACTGGTGTTTTTTTTGGGGGAGGGCAAACGATCCAGCCGGTCAAGTCATGGAGGTCACAGTTGGCACCCCCCCGGGTCGGTCAGTCAGTAGGGGCCCTGCATTTACCCCATCTCGCAGGCAGCGCTCCGGGCGGCAGACAGCATTGGCTTCTCTCCGGGCTGTTCTTCTCGGCTGCTTCCTCGTTTCCCCTGTGTATCCTCCCTCCTCCTCCTGGCGGCCAATCCGATCGGATCTCCTTTTGGCCAATTGAGTGACGGGTCTCACGACCCACTTCTTGATTGGCTGGGAGGAGAATCAGTCTTACTGTAGCGAATATTAATTTGCTATTGTCACACAACTGGCAGTGCTCTGTGCACCGAGCCCATCCTTTTTTGAAGCCTATCAGAGCCTCTAGCTCTAATCACGTGCTTCAAACCCCCCCCCCCCCCCATTGAAATCCATGTGTCCAGTACCCTGCATGTATCATCAGGGGGCCAGAGGTTTGGATGAGGGGTGGCGCCTGTGCTCCCCTAATGAACGGGCCGCCAATAGATAGTCTACTTACATAGCAATAAGGACTTTACCTTCTGCCTCATTTAAAAGTTACTTTGCCCATAATAGGTAAAGTGACAGTTTTTTTATTTTATTTACTGTGGTTTATGTAAAGCCGCGTACACACGGGCGGACTGTATGGCCTACTTAGTCCGTCATACAATCCGACGGACAGTTGGTCATACTTTCGAATGAACGGACTTGACCACACACACCACTTTTTGAGCGGACTAATACGGCGTACTAAGTCCGCCATACTATCCGCCCTACTTTTGAAATGAACGGACTCGCCCACACACGCAGAGGAAAGTCCGCTCATTTCGAGCGCGTCTCCAGGTAGGCGGGGCCCGCGAAGGAGACGTCGCTGACCCCGCCGCCTGGAATGGACTTAAAGGGGAACCCCAACGCCGAAAAAAATCGACGTGGGGGTCCCCCCCAAGTCCACAACAGACCCTTGTCCGAGCACGCTACCCGGCCGGCCAGGAAAGGGGGGCGAGCGAGTGCCCCCCTCCTGAGCCGTACCAGGCCGCGTGCCCTCAACATGGGGGGGTGCCTTGGGGAAGGGGGGCCCCGCGGCCCCCCACCCCAAAGCACCTTGTCCCCATGTTGATGAGGACAGGGGCCTCTTCCCGACAACCCTGGCCGTTGGTTGTCGGGGTCTGCGGGCGGGGGGCTTATCGGAAACCGGGAGCCCCCTTTAATAAGGGGGCCCCCGGATACCGGCCCCCCACCCTATGTGAATGAGTATGGGGTACAATGTACCCCTACCCATTCGCCTGTAAAATAAAAGTACAAAAAAAACCACAACACACGAGATAAAATACTTTATTGCACAGCTCCGGGGGTCTTCTGTCTTCGGGGGTCTTCTCGCCGGACTCCTCCGCTATCTTCTTGTAGCTCTTTTGCTAGCGGAGGAGTCCGGCTTTCTTCCTCGCCGCCGGCCTCTTCTCCCGACTTCGGGGGTCTTGTCCCCCTCTTCGGTTCTTCTGCTGGGCCATCGCGCCTTCTTATAGCTCTTTTACAGGCGGTGGCCCGGTATTCTGTCGCTGCCGTCGCCGCCGCCTTCCGTTCTTCTTCTTCTTCTTCTTCTCCAGGAGATGTTGCCTCGACGATCTCTCCGGCCGGAATGCCAGGGACGCACTGCGCGGCCACTTATATAGGGACAAGGGGCGGTGTCACATGGCTTTATGTCACATGGGTTGGTGTCACATGGTGACCCCGCCCCCTTACGATGTCATAGTCCCCATGTGACATCAACCCATGTGACCAACCCATGTGACATAAAGCCATGTGACACCGCCCCTTGTCCCTATATAAGTGCGTCCCTGGCATTCCAGCCGGAGAGATCGTCGAGGCAACATCTCCTGGAGAAGAAGAAGAAGAAGAAGAAGAACGGAAGGCGGCGGCGATGGTGGCGACGGCGGTGACAGAAGACCGGGCCACCGCCTGTAAAAGAGCTATAAGAAGGCGCGGTGGCCCGGCAGAAGAACCGAAGAGGGGGACAAGACCCCCGAAGTCGGGAGAAGAGGAAGAAAGCCGGACTCCTCCGCTAGCAAAAGAGCTACAAGAAGATAGCGGAGGAGTCCGGCGAGAAGACCCCCGAAGACGGAAGACCCTCGGAGCTGTGCAATAAAGTATTTTATCTCGTGTGTTGTGTTTTTTTTGTACTTTTATTTTACAGGTGAATGGGTAGGGGTACATTGTACCCCATACTCATTCACATAGGGTGGGGGGCCGGTATCCGGGGGCCCCCTTATTAAAGGGGGCTCCCGGATTCCGATAAGCCCCCCGCCCGCAGACCCCGACAACCAGCGGCCAGGGTTGTCGGGAAGAGGCCCTTGTCCTCATCAACATGGGGACAAGGCACCCCCCCATGTTGAGGGCACGCGGCCTGGTACGGCTCAGGAGGGGGAGCGCTCGCTCGCCCCCCTTTCCTGGCCGGCCGGGTAGCGTGCTCGGACAAGGGTCTGTTGTGGACTTGGGGGGGACCCCCACGCCGATTTTTTTCGGCGTTGGGGTTCCCCTTTAAGTCCATTCCAGGCGGCGGGGTCAGCGACGTCTCCTTCGCGGGCCCCGCCTACCTGGAGACGCGCTCGAAATGAGCGGACTTTCCTCCGCGTGTGTGGGCGAGTCCGTTCATTTCAAAAGTAGGGCGGATAGTATGGCGGACTTAGTACGCCGTATTAGTCCGCTCAAAAAGTGGTGTGTGTGGTCAAGTCCGTTCATTCGAAAGTATGACGGACTGTCCGTCGGATTGTATGACGGACTAAGTAGGCCATACAGTCTGTCCGTGTGTACGCAGCTTTAGTCCGCCAGACTGCACGCTGAAAAAGTCCGCTGAAGCCCACACACGAGCGGACTGTCCGCTGAAATGTGTTTCGGCGGACTAAGTAGGCCATACAATCCGCCCGTGTGTACGCGGCTTAAGAGTATTTAAAGGAAAACTGACGTTTTCTTTTTTTTATGCAAACACTCTATAAATATTATGGCAAAAACAGTACATGCATGCATGCATTCTTGCAAATCGGTGTTGTTCTCAATAGGTTTCCCACATACTATGCAGGCATAGCTGCAGAACCTGGGATTCTCTATGACCTCTTGGATTTAGCTATTTAAGCTACACAGCTTATGTCAGCCTTTCTCAACATGTTTACTCCAGAAGAACCCTTGAAATAACTTTCAAGTTTTAGAGAACCCCTGCTAAAATTAATTCTTCAGAGGTCAGTGTGTAAGCGGGTTGAACATAGTCACGCGAGGGTATGAGCTTTCCCAGTTCTTTGGTCTTTTGGCAGGTTTTTGCTTTTGGTTCAACCCACTGATCCTTTGATATAAAAGAGGGACAGTGATCTCATAAGAGTTCCCCTGGTAGAGAACCTCAGGAGTTGAGGGGTTAGAGAGAGAGAAACCTGGTGCCTGTAAGTGAGAGAGATGGAGAACGGTACCTGTGAGGAGCAGGAGAATGTACTTCATTACTACATGGAGGTAAAGTCATTAGAACTTGGGGTTCACCCTGAAGACAACAGCTGCTGTTGAATGTTGGACTTTGTAACACCTTTTGTACTTTTCCAAGTAAAGTTTTGAAACCTTAATCCTGCAGGGTCTTAAGTTACTAAAAGAGGTGTACTCACCATCCCATGGTTCAGGTCACTAGGGTACTTGTGGTGTGAAGACATCAGTATAGAAATGAGGCAGTGTGGAGACACAAGTGGTTACCTAGGTTAACGGAAGTTTCACAAGCAGCCTGCTGGTAGCATGTGCCTGCCAAAGTTGGAATCGTCTCTAGCAGCAAGGGAGACATTGTCAGCACTTCCTCCAACAGCAGTCCATCGTCCAGAACAATGGGAGCAGATTTTCTTCAGAGGTTCCCATCCTGTACAGAGGTACAGAAGTTCAAAAGTTAAGTACACATGTGGAGCCCGCACAGGGTGCATATTAAGGTGCACTCTGCTACTGAGGAATGGTAGTGGAAAACGCTGGAGCATAGCCCAGAACAACCCAATCCGGGGTAGGCCTGTTATGTGACCCTTTCTGGGTGCTCAACCAGGAGGGAATCATGGAAGATGTGACTACCACCACAGGACCCCCCCCCCCCTTTACAAGTGCAAGAATGCCCCTTACATTGGTAGTCAATGGAAATGTTCCCTCTAAGTGATGGTACCGGCCTTAAAAAATCATTGGGTTCATGCTGCTGGCTCTGCCATGTGGTGTTGAATCCAGAACTATGCAGGCACCATCAGATAAGAGGTAATTTTCCCACAGCTCAAAGAACCCCTAGCAACCTCTGGAGGGACCCTGGTTAAGAATTGCTGACTTATATCATCATGCTCCTAAGAAGTGAAGGCCATCACTGCACAGAACAATGTGTCTTATAATGCCCTGCATTCCTTCTTCTCATTTGATTAACAGAGAAGGGCAAAGGGAGAATAAGGTGGCTATACAACTGTTACTTGGCCAGTTACTGCCAAATTATGAAATTGGCTCAAACAGATAACTTCCTGTGAGTGAATGATTAGAGCACTTCCCTCAGTTATCTTTCCTAGCAGAGAAAGGATAACCAGTTAAGTTGCCCAAACATGTTAGAAGAGGGCCTTAACCAGATCATCGAATCACTCAGATGGATGAATCTGCAGTGCCAGCCTATTTTATTTTGAAAGCGGGCTTTGAGAATACCCGAACAATGTCTGCATCTGGTTGGAAAGGTGGGAATTCTTTCCATTGGCCACAATTATAGGGAACATTCTTCCCAGTTACAATCACTCCAATGTACTGTAAGCTGTGGATATTGTAGGGTTTCCCTGAAGATAATTCAAGTTTTCAAAAGGCTGAGAAAAGCTGTTATAGGTAAACAAGATTTAACTGCCTCCATATGTGATTCTTCTTCTCATCTTAAGACCTTACAAAGCTGTGTCTAGGGTAGTTGAGCTACAAATCTGCAGGCACAAGTTAGGCTGAACAAGTGGTTTAGCAATACAGGCTACAACCCCAATGACTTTTGAGTAAGGCCCCCATATGCTTTTTCTTAAGCCTGCAGTATATACTGTGTAACAAAACACAGTATATACTCATGCTGGAAAAAGTAACTGGAGTGCAAGACTCTTCTCCATGAGTCTGCTACAGTTGGTCATGGTATGGGATTTCACACATCCAAGCACTTCACTCCATGTACTTGTTCTAGCACCATTCAGCTCATACCCTCTGCCCATTGGTAAATGTGGTTCACTATGGGGGAAGAGAGGGCAGAACCCCAGTGCAAACATCCATTTGCAGTAGCAGGGCTCTGACAAGGGGTGGGCAGGGGGGATGGCTGCTCTAGGCACTGTGGTATCCTGTGAGATGGTGGGGGGCACTGCAAAGAGATAGAGGGGAGCAGATTTGTGTTGGCAGGGGAGATTTTGGGGGCGACAGGCGATAAATTTTGTTCTAGGAGGGAACATTGGGGGGTATGTTAAAATGGTGATTGAGTGCCATTTGTGTTGGGAGAGGGGATGAGGGAAGAAGATTTGTACTAGGAAGGTGGATTGGAGAGAATTTGTGTTGTGAGGGGGGGATTTGGAGTGGGGGGAGAAGATGTGTACTTGGAGGGGAAATTTCAGGGGTAGGTTTGTGCTAGGAGGAATGATTTTATCTGGGAGGGAGCATTTGTGCAAGAGGGGGGCAGATATGTGGTGGGATTTTTGCTGACACATAATGCTCATACATCTTGGGGAGCGCAGTTTGGCATTTTCACCCTGGGCTGTAGATGACCTTGTCTTGCCACTGTGCAGCAGTCCCTGTTCCACTATGTTAAACTTCAAATCACAATTCAAGATAAGATTATATGCATTTTAGGCTCATTATCCTACAAATATGCAGGAAAATCCAAATGGGGTATAGCACTCACCCACACAATGCCGACTGATTGTGTCCCAGGTTCTTTTCCCTCCCCCTAGCAGCAGCCAGGCAAACAACAACATTCACTCTTTTGGGTCAAATAAGCTGTCTAGGGGTTCCCTTTTTCAAGTTTATTGCAAAATAACTTATTTGGGCTTTAGGATGCTGTGAGATACTCCAGAACACTGAACAGTAAATAAAGGACACTCTTCCCAAGATAGCTACTTTTCAGAATTATTGAGCAGCAGGACATGATTTAGACAGCACTGTGACACCATAATTAATCTTCCAGGCCAGGCAAGCCTTAATGCTAGTGCACCATGGGTTGACAGTAGCCACAGTCACTAGGATCCCCCTCTCAGGTCTCTACTCACAGTGTCCCTGGGATTTGAACCTCCAGGCTGGATCATTTTTGAAATACCTCTTTTAATTCTATAGGAACTTGCAACAGAATAGCCCCCCCACCCCACCTCAGCTATGCACATTTGAACCTTGATGAGACTAGCAGAATCTTCAGCTGGACTGCCCATGGGGAAGAGCGCTGCTTTCTCAGGCTCCAGAATATTTATACACACTTCCAGCCACCATCTGGGCACCTTGCTCCAGAGATTGACTGGAGTTGCGTAAATATTTAAACTGCTCATCTGATTCCCCCACCCACTTGAGTCTTGTAGACTGCCGAAGGCAGGGAGAAACAATCAAACTTGCATCCTGCAGAGCCCAGAGCAGACCAAAGCAATGTGCTGCTCTACTGAGTACAGCGAAGCACAAAAACAAAATTTTACTAATACCTACTAGCTGCCTATCCAGGGGAGTGCTACAGAAGTGAGATTTTTTTTTCTCACCTATTTATGCTGGGTTCTTTCAATATTTTGTTTGTAAATCAGATGCTAGAGTAGGAAAAGTGTGCATACAGGGAATATGGAATGTACAGTGGAAATTAATAAAGAGAGAGAATTTGTTTTATCAACATTGCTTTTCACAACCTCACTTTCCACAGAGGGGCTCCAGCCTACCCTTCAGTCTCGCACAGTTGAACAGCATCATCTCCTGTATTGAAATGTCTTTATTTGATTTGATTGCACACTTTGAGCTTCTCACATTATGCATTAGAACCTGCAGTAAAACAGATAGAGCTTGCCTCATCATCTAGCCCTTTCCACCCGGTCTGAATGCCCCTTTCATTCATTGGATTTCAGTTTTTTTTTTTTTATTATGGAGGCTCAGCATCACATCTGTTACCCAGCACAGTGGCATTGGTTGCTGTTAGAACACAATAGCTATGGTGGGAGATTCGCCCATCCATGCTGTATAGTGTCCAGGGAGGAATCTATTAGATTAGGCCCAGAAAGTATAATTAAATGGTGTTTTTCTCTATCTGTTGAATTCATGGTGCCAATGGTAGACCAGGGCCTTAGTAAAAATACCTCTTTCTGTACCGTACTTGCACATTTTCATTTCCTGCCCATGTAGAGTTAGCACAAAGTTATTTGACCTTTTATTAGCAAGTTATTGACTTCACTGTGTAATAGGACTTGGTGCACTTTCATAAAATGGCACTGTTTACACCAGTCTCCTGGATGATGATCCCATTATACTGCAAATATAATTATATGAGTTTGATTTAATTATGTATAAAAATCATTCAGGGTTACTAGGGTCAGGACACAAATACAGAGTTACTAAGCAGTTTCAATACTGAAAAAGCAAGAAGACAAATTTAAAGCAAACCCGTTATTTTTCTACACTGTCTGTATTAGAAGCACTGTTTATAACAATGGTGAAGATGAAATGCAAATACTCAGAGGGGCCTGCATATTAAGCAGCCAATCACCAGGCCCGAACACTGTCACATGTGTGGGGGCACAGTGACATCATCTATTTGGACACTAGAGCTTACCCAGGGTGGATGCTTCCAGCAGGGAGGTTGTGAAGGATCACAAATGTCTGTGTATGTCTTTGGGGGGGGGGGGGTAAGCTAGCAGACACTGTTATGTCCCATACACACGATTAGAAAATCCGTCAGAAAAAACTTGGATGTTTTTTCCGACGGAATTCCGCTCAAGCTTGGCTTGCATACACACGGTCACACAAATGTTCTCGGAACTTTCGACTGCTAAGAACGCGGTGACGTACAACACTAGAAAATTAAGTTCAATGCTTCCGAGCATGCGTCAAATTGTTTCCGCGCATGCGTGATTTTTTTTGTGCATCCAAATTGCATACAGATGAACGCAATTTTGGATAGTAACTTTTTCCGACCAAAATTTAGAGAACCTGCTCTCAATCTTTTTCTGGCTGGAATTCCGCCAGCAAAAGTCCAATGGAGCATACACATGGCTCATACAAAATAAGCATATAATTTCTGACCAAAAAGCTCACATCCGACTTTTGCTGGCAGAATTTCTGTTCGTGTGTATGGGGCATAACTTTGCCACATGAATGAGCACAGTGAGCAGGGTTTTTTTTAAATTAATAAAGGCATGTATCTTCTGATTGGTATGTGAGGTTACCTCTTGAGGTCTGGTCAGTGTTGACCGGGGCCAATACCAGTTTCAATTGCATGGCCAATACTCTTAATGAATGAGAACTGTGAAAGTGTTTTTTATTAAGTGCTTCTATCCTCTGATTGGTGTGTGAGGTGGCATATAACATTGATGGACCAGTGGAGATGAGGAAGGGGGATCAGCATGGGCTGAGCCAGAGTTAGACTTTTCTGGTTCAAGCTGAGCTTAGTTTTAATGTATCTGTGTTGCTCTTGCAGAAACCCTCAGCTAGATGCTTGCTTTTCATTTATGCAATTGAACTTATTCTGTCAAGTCCAGTGGTCTCCAAACTGCTGCCCTTTGCTGGCCTTTATCCAACCCTTGGGGCACTATTCCTGTCAATGATATGAGGCACCATTCTCCCTACTGACACCAACAGCGGGGCATAATTCCTACCACTGACTCTAATGATGGGACACTATCCCTCCCACTAATATCACTGATAGGGCATTATTCATCTAACTGATACCAATGATGGGGCACTATTCCTCCCACTAATACCAATGATGGGACACTATTCCTCCCACTAATACCAATGATGGGGCACTATTCCTCCCACTGATATCAATGATGTGGCACTATTCCTCCCACTAATATCACTGATAGGGCATTATTCATCTCACTGATACCAATGATGGGGCACTATTCCTCCCACTAATACCAATGATGGGGCACTATTCCTCCCACTGATACCAATGATGGGGCACTATTCCTAAAAACATTAAAAATGACATAAAGGCATACAGTAACTTACAAAAGTGAGTAGACCCCTCACATTTTTGGAAATATTTTATTACAGCTTTTCATGTGACAACACTGAAGAAATGACATTTTGCTACTATGTAAAGTAGTGAGTGTACTGTTTGTATAACAGTGTAAATTTTCTGTCCCCTCAAAATAACGCAACACACAGCCATTATTATCTAAACTGCTGGCAACAAAATTGAATATACCCCTAAGTGAAAATGTCCAAATTGGGCCCAATTAGCCATTTTACCTCCCTGGTGTCATGTGACGCGTTAGTGTTACAAGGTCTCAGGTGTGAATGGGGAGCAGATGTGTTAAATTTGGTGTTATTGCTCTCACTCTCTCATACTGGTCACTGGAAGTTCAACATGGCACCTCATGGCAAAGAACTCTCTGAGGATCTTAAAAAAATAATTGTTTCTCTAGATAAAGATGGCCTAGGCTATAAGAAGATTGCCAAGACCCTGAAACTGAGCTGCAGCATGGTGGTCAAGACCATACAGCTGTTTAACAGAAAAGGTTCCAGTCAGAACAGGCCTTGCCGTGGTCAACCAAAGAAGTTGAGTACACGTGTTAAGCGTCATATATCCAGAGGTTGTCTTTGAGAAATAGACAAATGAGTGCTGGCAGCAGTGCTGCAGAGGTTGAAGAGGTGGGGGGTTAGCCTGTCAGTGCTCAGACCATACACCTCACACTGCATCAAATTGGTCTGCATGGTTGTCGTCCCAGAAGGAAGCCTCTTCTAAAAATGATGCACAAGAAAGCTCACAGACATTTTGCTGAAGACAAGCAGACTAAGGACACGGATTACTGGAACCATGTCCTGTGGTCTGATGAGACCAAGGTAAACTTATTTGGTTCAGATGGTGTCAAGCGTGTGTGGTGGCAACCAGGTGAGGAGTACAAAGACAAGTATCTTGCCTACAGTCAAGCATGGTGGTGGGAGTGTCATGGTCTGGGGCTGTATGAGTCTTGCCGACACTGGGGAGTTCATTGAAGGAACCATGAATGCCAACATGTACTGTGACATACTGAAGCAGAGAGTAATCCCCTCCCTTCAGAGACTGGGCCACAGGGCAGTATTCCAACATGATAACGACACCAAACACACCTCCAAGATGACTATTGCCTTGCTAAAGAAGCTGAGAGTAAAGGTAATGGACTGGTCAAGCATGTCTCCAGACCTAAACCCTATTGAGCATCTGTGGGGTATCCTCAATCCGAAGGTGGAGGACAACAAGGTCTCTAACATCCACCAGCTCTGTGATGTCGTAGTGGAGAAGTGGAAGAGGACGCCAGTGGCAACCTGTGAAGCTCTGGTGAGCTCCATGCCCAAAAGGGTTAAGGCAGTGCTGGAAAATAATGGTGGCAACACAAAATATTGACACTTTGGGCCCAATTTGGACATTTTCACTTAGGGGTATACTCACTTTTGTTGCTAGCGGTTTAGACATTAATGGCTGTGTGTTGAGTTGTTTTGAGGGGACAGCAAATTTACACTGTTATACAAGTTGTACACTCACTACTTTACATTGTAGCAAAGTGTAATTTCTTCACTGTTGTCACATGAAAAGATATAATAAAATATTTAGAAAAATGTGAGGGGTGTACTCACTTTTGTGAGATACTGTATACATATGGTCTGCAGTAGTGTATCTAGTATTTAGCCAGAAAGACGACTCATACTCCCAACATTTTGAGATGGCAATGAGGGACGTCTACTATCAAATGTATGTAGGCATAAGACACGTTCCCTGCCAGGAAAATTAACCCCAAAGAAAGATTAATCCACAAGTGCTTTTTTTTTACCACTACTATTCCTTTATATTGGCTTTTAAAATGTACAAATGCAGCAATTTAGAAATTGGATGCAAGGTTTAGTACTGGAAAACACTTTTTGAAAGCTAAAAAGTGCATTTTATATACAGCTATATAGATCAGACCAAAATGAGGGATAAATGAGGAGGAAAAAGGGACAGGGAGACATGGCTCCAAATTAGAGAAGTCCCTCGAAATCAGGAACAGTCCCTCCAAATCAGGGACATTTGGAAGGTATGCAATCTGTAAGTGAATACTTACAGATACAGTATCAAAGAAACACATGAAAAGAAAAGCATGAATAAAAGGGCCCTGCTCAAGGGGTTTATGATCTAAGAGGAGGAGGGTGGTACTAAAATAATAGCTGCTGGGAATTACCTGATATGGAGCTGGCTGAAGTAACATTTTAGGTGTAGGCTTCCCGGAATAGAAGAGTTTTTGGGGATCACCTAGTGGTGGACAGGGTAGGAGCTGGCTGGACATATTTGGGTGGGAAGTTCTAGAGGTTCTGGAGCGGTCCTGATGTTGAGCGTAGGAGGAGGTAACAAGGGAGCTGGAAATCAGGATGTCTTAGAAGGAGCGGAGTTGACAATTTAAGTGATATCTCAAAATCGAAAGGCTAATCCAAGTATCTCAAACTAAGGTTTCTAAATGGGAAAAGTTTATTCAGGTACAGTCTTAGGGCCACAGCTTTAGTAAACTCCACCCTGTTGCTGTCCTGAGGTGGGTATCTATTAAGAGACAGATGTAGAGTATTGTGGGCATTTAAAAGATGAACCTAGATCTATATTTTTCTTTTCTTTTTTTGGGGGGGAAAAAGCCTCTAAAAAAAAATTGACCAATAACGTGCAGCCAAGTTTGACTAGATTCTAAAGTTTTTGGCAACCATTGTTTTATTCTCTCCTTTTTAACCACTTCCCGACCAGCGCACGACGATGTACGTCGACAGAATGGCACGGGCAGGCATATTGGCGTACAGGTACGTCCAATATTCAATGCCGCCCTGCCATCGGGAGCGCGCCGCCGGCGGAGCGCTCCCGCGCTGGTCGGGACCCCCGTGAGTCCGGTCGCGGGACCCGTGGACTCGATCGCCGCGGGCATCCCTGCGATTGTCTCACGGAGCGACCGAATGGAGGAAATGCTGTGTAAATAACATTTCTCCATTCTGCCTAGCAACTAGTGATGCTGATCTCTGCTCCATGTGATTGGAGCAGAGATCAGTGTTCACTAAATGAAAGCCCAACCCCCCCACAGTTAGTAACACACCCCTAGGAACACTTAACCCCTACACTGCCACCCACTGGTTAACCCTTTCACTGCCAGTGTCATTTACACAGGAATCACTGCATTTATATAGCAGTGATTACTGTATAAATGACAATGGTCCCAAAAATGTGTCAAAAATGTCAGATGGGTCCCCCACAATGTCGCAGTCACAATAAAAATCGCTGATCGCCGCCATTACTAGTAAAAAAAAAATAATAATAAAAAATTATTAATAAAAATGCTATAAAACTATCCCTATTTTGTAAACGCTATAACTTTTGCGCAAACCAATCAATAATAGCTTATTGCGATTTTTTTTACCAAAAATATGTAAAAGAATACGTATCGGCCTAAACTGAGGGAAAAAAATGTTTTTTATATATTTTTGGGGGATATTTATTATAACAAAAAGTAAAAAATAATGCGTTTTTTTCAAAATTGTCGCTCTATTTTTGGTTATAGCGCAAAAAATAAAAACCGCAGGGGTGATCAAATACCACCAAAAGAAAGCTCTATTTGTGCGAAAAAAAGGACGTCAATTTTGTTTGGGAGCCACGTCGCACGACCGCGCAATTGTCAGTTAAAGCGACGCAGTGCCGAATCGCAAAAAGGGGTCTGGTCTTTGACCAGCAAATTGGTCCGGTCTGCAAGTGGTTAATATTTTTTTTGTACCCGACTTTTACATTTTTAATGACAGTGATCCTGTTCACCTGTTGATCGCTAAAAATGTTTTGCTTATTTAATTAAATTTTTAGATCTTCTTTCCCTTTTGTACTTTGTTTGTTTCATATTCTTATCTTTATTTACTTTAAGTGATGGTACCAGTCCACTAGCTGATAATGTTCTTGTACATCTTTAAAAGTAAATGTATTCATCTTCTGGAACTGTTGTTTGAATACTTGAGATGAGCTGTGAATTGTAAGGCTTTAAAGTGGTTGTAAACTCTTACAAACCACTTTAACCTACAGGTAAGCCTAGATTAAGGCTTACCTGTAGGTCCAAGAAATATCTCCTAAACCTACACGGTTTAGGAGATATCTGCTGAAAGACAGGCACCACTGTCTACGTAGACAGCGGCGTGCAGGCGCACTGAGCACACCGCAGTTAACGGCGATATGCCGCAAATGGCGGCTCCCGTGCGCATGCGCGGGAGTGACATCATCACGGCTTCAACGAATGACAGCGCCGGAGCAGCGAGACCCACCAAGAAGATGGAGGCTCTGGACTACAGGGGACAGCGGTGACTTCATGTGATGCATAGTAGTCCCTTATGCTTTACCTTTGCAGGGAATCAAAGAGGAAGTAAACCCATCAGGGTTTACTTCCTCTTTAACGTTTCTGCCTGACTCCATTTTTAAGAGTCCAGTGGGTCCTATAGAATGGTTTCCTGAAACATACAAGTACCCAGGGCTAGTGCTAGGCTATTTTGCACCCTAGGTAAGACCAGCTACGTGCGCCCCCTCCAAGAAATAAGGTCACTGCACTATGGGTGCGCAGGGACTTATGAAATGCACCTGCATCCTTGGTGTCACTTAAAGAAAAAACGTCCATGCCTATTGATGGTGTCTGGAAGAAAAAAATTGTTCCTGCGTCCTTTATGTGACATGCACAAGAAAATTTAAGGGGGTGGTGTGGTAAGAAGCTGGCAGTGGGGTACCGGGGGGGTGAAGATGACAGGGGGCATGTTGTTAGGAAGATAACAGTGGGGTACAGGGGGATATAGATGACAGGGGGTAGTAGGAAGCTGACAGTGGGGTACAGGGGGGATAAAGATGACAGGGGGTTGGGTGGTAGGAAGCTGGCAGTGGGGTACAAGGGGGATATAGATGACAGGGGGTGGGGTGGTAGAAAGTTGACAGTGGGGTACAGGGGGGATGAAAATGAAAGGGGGGGTGGTAGGAAGCTGACAGTAGAGTAAAGGGGGATGAAGATGACAGGGGGTGGGGTGGTAGGAAGCTGACAGTAGAGTACGGAGGGTGACGATGACGGGGAGTGGGGTGGTAGGAAGCTGACAGTGGGGTACAGGGGGATGAAGATGACAGGGGGTATGTTGGTAGGAAGCTGACAGTAGGGTATGGGGGATGGAGATGCCAGTGAGTGGGGTGGTAGGAAGCTGACAGTGAGGTACAGGAGGGATGAAGATGACAGGGGGTGGGGTGATAGGAAGCTGACAGTGGAGTACAGAGAGGATGATGATGACAGGGGGATGCATATGATGATGATGACATGGGGTATAGGGGATGCATATGGCAGGGGGTATAGGGGGATCATGATGACAGGGGGTGCGTATGGCAGGGGGGATGATGATGACAGGGGGATGCATATGTCAGAGGGTACAGGGGGATGCATATGGCAGGGGGAAGATAAAGACAGGGGGATGCATGTGGCGGGGGGATGATGATGACAGGGGGATGCATATGGCAGGGGATACAGGGGGATGATGACCACGGGGATGCATATGGAAGGGAGGTACAGGGGGGGTGAGGATGACAGGGGGTGCATAAGCTATATCAAATAAAACTATATTAATATCAAATAACAGTGTTCATAGATTTAGACAAAAATGAAAATAAAACTTAAAAAACAAATGGGACTTTATATGAGCCGTGACCATCCAGTACACAAGACTCCATCCCCAATATTGGATAGGAAAAAGGGAAAGGGGAAAAAAATGGACAGCGGGACTTTGCATGAAACAGATTGCTTGGGGTGAATTACTTCAATCAATCTAATATAATCAATTACTATTTTATTGGAAACACATCGGGAGGTAGTACAATAGGTATATTAATAGTAATCAAGTATATGATGTACAAAATTAAATAATATAATTAATATAATGGTCGCATAGTTCAATAAAATTCATGATACAATAATAATAATGAACATGACACAGTAAACAGTAAACCAGCAGTACATTCCAAAGTGTATATATAATAGCCAATAAAATGGATTAATGATTGGAGTATATTCAAACCCATAGTGAAATCATGGCCGCCAGGGCATGGCGTTCATTGGTAAAGAGCTCGACGCGTTTCGTGGATCGTCTCCACTCATCAGGAGCAGCTGTATATTGGAACACCTATGATAAATCATATATTAGAACAATAATCAATGGTAATTGATTATATACATAGGCAAAGAGGGGGAGCATACCAATGGTCCTAGCCACTCTTACCTATGGATGACAGATAAAATATATGGTGAATAATGATGATAGTTTACATCAGAAAGCATTGGAAGGGGTATAGTAGCCTCCCCGGGAGCTGGGGTGACAACCTTGATTTAGCAACCGGACCATAAAGATTATTTGAAAGGTCCTTGTGAGTAGGGTTCATTCGGCCAAGTGGCACTCATAAAAATGAATCCAGAAACACTAGTGAAAGACAAAAAAATATATAGAACTAATATTAGTCAAGTGTGAAGTCAGGAAAGTAGAATAGACAATAAGAAAGGAAAGGAATAGGTGGGGAGTGCCAGCAAGATCCGTGATGGTCACCAAAAAGGAAACAGAACAAATTGTGCAAACTAGTACATTAGGGTAAAAATAACCAACAGAGAAGTGGCACACACACCATAAAGAGCCCCCAGGGACCCCAACCCAGAAGTTAGGTTTACCTGGGATTACACAAAGCAGTGTCCAGTAAAGGAGTGAAAAATAAGTGTAAGGGCAATTAAAGCCGAAATTGAACCCTTATAAAGACAAAGCAGTGTAGAAAAAAGAGGGTCCGTAGCACCACCAAGGATGTACACCGACGTCACGCAAAAGATATGTCCAATTTGAAGGAGTAGAAGCATCCACGTCTGAGCGACTGGCGCTCATATAGGGGAGCTCAGCGTTCCTCGTGTTTGGACGTGATTGGAAAGACAGCGTCCGCCGTGCGGCGTCATGCCATGACGCCGCACGTACGGTGTGTGGGCGTGGCGTCGACGCGCAGCGATGGCAGGCCACCATCCCCATAGCAACCTAGCCAGGGGGGTGGAGGATAGCCGCGGTGCACGTCGCAGCTCCCGGGATTGGGCAAAGAAAAACCTCCCCCCAGAGAGTGATGGATGACCTAAAATATAAACACAGGGAAGTTACCAAAGCAGCCTATATAATTACTAGCTATAATGACTGTCATGCCCATGGCTGGCCAATAGGTAAACAAAAATAGAAAAGCAAAATGTTTCCATCCCTAATTCGTTTAGACAAAAATGAAAATAAAACTTAAAAAACAAATGGGACTTTATATGAGCCGTGACCATAATTATATTATTTAATTTTGTACATCATATACTTGATTACTATTAATATACCTATTGTACTACCTCCCGATGTGTTTCCAATAAAATAGTAATTGATTATATTAGATTGATTGAAGTAATTCACCCCAAGCAATCTGTTTCATGCAAAGTCCCGCTGTCCATTTTTTTCCCCTTTCCCTTTTTCCTATCTAGTGTTCATAGATTACATAAAAAGTATAATTTCTCTGACACAGGGGGGATGATGATGACAGGGGGATGCATATGGCAGGGGGTACAGAGGGGGGGTAATGACAGGGGAATGCAAATGGCAGGGGGAGTTCAGGGGGGATGATGATGACAGGGGGATGATGATGACGGGATATTATTATTATTATTATTATTCAGGATTTATATAGAGCCAACAGTTTGCGCAGCGCTTGATGATGATGACAGGGGAATGCATATGGCGGGGGGTACAGGAGGGATGCATATGGTGGGGGGTTATGATGACAAGGGGATGCATATGGCAGGGGGGTACATGGGGGGATAATGATGACAGGGAGAGCCATATGGCAAGGGGGATGCATATGGCAGGGGGGTACGGGGGGATGATGATGATGGGGATGCATATGGCAGGGAGGTACAGAGGGGGATGATGACAGGGGGGTGCATATGCCGGGGGGGATGATGATAGCAGGGGAATGCATATGGCGGGGGGGTACAGGGGGGATGATGACAGAGGGAAGCATATGACAGGGGGGTACAGGTGGATGATGATAAAAAGTATAATGACAGCAGGTAGGGTGGTGGAATGCCAGGAACAAGGAAATGAGGAGGAGCATGATAATGATAATGACAGGGAACAGTAGATGGCATCATAATATCAGGGCTGTGTGTGTGAGGTCACAGGCGGCTGATATCAGGGATGTTCGGGTTGCCCTCGGTCAGGGAATGATGTCACAGGATGTGTCAGTGTCGGGCAGCAGGACCAAAATGCTGTATGTACCTTGAGACTCCGGCAGACTGGCTCCCCATGCTGATCACGATGCCAGCTCCTGCAGGTTCTCCACTATGGCCGTCCATCCCAGAGATGAGGTCAGGGAGTTGCTCAGCCATGGCGGCCTTTATCCGCGCTCTGCAGATGTTAGTAGATCCGCAGAGTGCGGGAGAAGAGGAGGAGCCGGGGGTGGGGAGCACAGGAATCCACTCACTGACCCAACAACTGTTGGATCAAGGTTTATTATTAATGTGACTTACATGGATCTTTCAATTTGTTAGATAGCTGTCTGGAGTAGCTATCTGACGAAAGCCTCTTCTCTGACCATTTGGTAGCATAATAATGTCACTTCAAAGGAGGTGGAAGGTGGGAAGGGAACAGGAAGAACTTGGTCCTAAAATGGTAGCTGGTGTCCTAGCTTAAGAGAGCCCCCCACCTCCATTGGCTCAATGTAGCAGTTTTAGCATATGGAAGGGGGGTGAGGAGGGGGGAGGTAAAAGTGTGTATATATCAGAATACACACCCCTGCTCAGTCTCTTAGCCTCATGGAAGACAAAGCATGGTCATGTAAGGGCTGTCTGTGTAATTTATTCGTATTATCTTATTTCTCTTTTATTTTCTCTAACCTTTTCGATCCTAGAATTTGCCTTAAAGTGGTTGTAAACTCTCCCCCACAACTTTGTCCCATGTAAATCAGCATAAAACACCCTAATGAACACTGCTTGTAGATATCTCCTTACTTGCTTAGTATTGTGTAATCCCTGTTGTTCTGTAGAATGAAGTCACTGAGCATGCCCAGATCTCCCCTGAGTTAAGGCACACTCTCTATGTCTTATCTATCTGTTATCAGAACTTCCTCGGCACAGCTATGAACTCTGCTAATCACTCAGAGCTTCCTCCTACACACCATGTGACCATGTGACCTCACATACAGTCTAAACTGCAGCCATTACTGCAGTCTTATCAGCTGAAGCTGACAAGTCTGACAAAGGGAAACATTAGACATCTGAACAAGTAAGCTATGCGCAGGGAAACAGGGTTGCCATAGAAACATTGGATTGAGAAGGAGGCTTGGTTAACAGTACAGGAAGTGCTCAATGTAAGGGCGGAAATACACTCCACTGTGGACTCAGAAAACAATACTTAAGATGGCGCTGCCTAACCCCTGGAAACAAGTTTTTTAAAGTTTCTTTAAACAGTAAGTAATATGCGATTTGGGCTGGATTACAGTGGCTATAGTCTGATAATGACTTATTATAATGGACTAAATGAAAAGAAGCATCAGAGTGGGAGAGTTTACTTCCTCTTTAATGCATTGATAGCATCTGTATGTCCATTATAACCATATATCATTTTTGCATTAATTATCTTTGTAGACTGGCAACACTGTATTTGTAACAGCACTATATTATATTTGGTAATGTCTGATTATTCTAGCATTTATTTTCTGTATAAATAAATTAGATTGTTATCCTTTTTGCAAGTTATCATTCGTTACTGAATTAGTTTTTTTTGGTTACAGCTGCAACCGCATTCGTTGATTCTTATATAGACAAGGTTGTACTCACTTATTTGATGTATCATTAAGTGTATAAGTGAGGTAGGAAGAAAACGCCATGACAAAGGGTCTGCATATTTGTGGACAATTGTCAGGGGTGTTCAATTACTTGGGGTAAGCTTCAACACCATCCAACACCGAAACGTACCCACAATGGACTTCTGTAGGAGGGAGGTGACCAGGGATGGCAAATTTGTGTGTTGCTGGGGGGGGGGGATTATAGGCTTATAGGCTATTAACAAGCACTGACCATGTGCCCTGAGGTGCTTGTATCTTCTGATTGATGTGTGGGGTTGCCTACAAGAAGTCTGGTCAGACCAGGACCAAGGCCAAGACCACTTTGAAAGGCAAGACCAAGACTCTCCATGAATGAGCACAGCAACAAAGTCTCTTTTTTAACCACTTCTGACTGGTTTAGGAGACTACATGTAACATTTATTCACTACTGGAAGAGGGTTCCACACGGGCTGGGCCAGAATTAGAACTTCCCAGTTCAAGCTGAGATTTGTTTTAGGTTTCCTTAATGCTCAGACATAAAATCTCAGCAATATACTTTTTTTTTTTCATTTATACTATTGAGTTTAGTCAGTCTCTAGACGAACACTGTTTTCTTTTCCAAAAAAAAGTTATTTCTCTGTCCTAGCAGTAGCACTTAAGTGCACAATGGGTGATGTAAATTCTGGACTACTGGCTACAACCCTGACAGATTTATGCCAGTCTTCCACAGAAGCAATGCCTTTACTGCCCTAATGGCAACCTTGCTCCTAAAATACACCAACGCTTCCATTATTGGAAGAACCCAATATATAGTATTTACCTTCTCTATCATTTTCCTTACAGAAATATGATTAATAAAAGCAAATAAAAATATTAGAAAAATATAACAACCAATAGTCTTATGTTATCCTTTTCTTTAACAATATTTTGCCATTTATAACTTGGATTCTGCAAGTGTTTTCCTTCCACTTTCAAAGCCCTGCCATTTATTTGTAGCCTCGTTCTTCAGCTCAAGTAGTTTTAATCGTTATTATTTAGTGTTTCTACACCACCAACGCAGTGAAACATTTTTAAAGTCCTTCTTCCCTGCATTTGTCAGACTCGGTGGAGAAACACTGTTAATTTAAGTTTTATGATGTACCATTAAAGAACAGACGCCTGAAGGAATATAACTGGATGGCAAAGGATATTGCAAGCTCTTGTGGCTGGGAGGCGAGAAAAAAAAAGCGCGACAAGGAGTCAGAGGGGGGAAATTGGCATCAGCGGCTGAGCTGATCCTGGGCGAGAACTAAGGTTAGGCAGGGCCAAGGAAAGCCAAAGCAAGCCTAGAAACATTTCAATAAAGCCCAATCATTTTTGTTTGGAAAAATCTATTTAAACGCCTTTTCATTTGTCAAAAGTGACATTTAAAAGAGAACGCTATAAACCTCCAACGGCCAGTGGGGCTCCACGATGAATGAGATTTTTATCTTCAAAAAAACTGGAGCTGGATAGGGCAAGGATGTTTTATTTAGCAGGATATTAAACTCAGCATGGAGTTTCAACAAAAAAAATAAAAAAAAATAACAGCTGTAGCTGGAAAATCTGGACTTTAGTGAGGAGAAAAAAAAAAAGTTTACAGAGCCCTGGAGAAAAATGAACAATAAAGAGCAAATTTATTCTAAAGCCTTTTGCAAAAAATGTTATTACATTTGGGGATTTATACATTCTAGAAAGTGCAATTTATTCATATGTTTATGACAAATAGATATTGATGTCTTTAGCTGTCAATATGTGAACAACATTTGTATAGGCTCTACGGGAGTTTTTATGAGTTGCCAGCAAGCTGGATTTACTAAACCAAGGTTTACATATATCCAACCTATAACATATAGGCTGTCAATTTTTCATTTTATCAGTTGTATTTTAATAAGAGCTGCAGATTTGCAAATGAAACTGATATAGAAGCCACTTTGTAATTTAAAGTATATTAAATTCAAATACTAAAATATATTTTAAATTAAAATATTTATATTTTTTAAATAAGCAGTTTTTTATTTATTTATTGGGGGAACAATGCTGTCGTCATAGGGGCTTCCAATGGAGACTAAAAGTGTCTGTTTCAGTGCAAAGGCATGGTCCACTGTTGTCAACATCGGGAAACCCTTCCTGAGAGGCCATGCAGCCATTGCGAAATGCATATAGACCAATGGCAGCCAGTCCATTAGGGGGGCACGGGCACCACCCCACAGTCCACGTGTCCGCCCCCCTGATCTCCATGCAGGGCGCCGGACGCATGGATTCCAAAGGGAGGGGGGGTTTAAGCATGTGATTAGAGCCAGGGGCTCTAATAGGCTTCAAAAAAGTGTGGGTTCAGTGCACAGAGCACTGCGCCTGAAACCTATCCAGTTGTGTGACATTAGTGAATGAATATTCGCTATCGTAATACTGATCCTGTGGACAAATCAGGAAGGGAGTCATGAGACCCATCACCCGATTGGCTGAAAGGAGATTCTATCGGATTGGCCGCCAGAAGGAGGAGGGAGGAGACGAAGGGAAATCGAGACAGCAGCCGCCCGCAGTTCCGAGAGAAACCGCCGCCGCGGTAAGTGCAGGGCCCTGGCTGACTGATGGGATGGGGGGATCAGTGCCGCCCGTGACCCCCGCAACCCGGCTGGCCGTCCAGGGCGGGGGACTTTTGTGCCATTGGGTGGATTTTTTGCTGCCCTCCCCCAAAAGAAAAGACACCAGCTGCCACTGATTTAGATGCAACCAAGTCTGAAATAAATTAAACTACAGTATCTTACAAAAGTGAGTACACCCCTCACATTTTTATAAATATTTCATTATATCTTTCATGTGACACAGTATCGGTAATCATGAATCAGACCGAGACAGAAGTATAGTTAAATCACACTTGTTTAATAATAATAAAAAAGTAAACAGAGTAAGCATAGTCAAAACAAGCCAGAGTTCAGTAACTGGTTTGGGGAGTCAGCCAAGCCAATGTAAGAGAGCCAGAGATAAACGTAGTAGTGCAGCAAGCAGGATCAGGAGCCAGAAGGGATTTTAGCTGAGCAAGTCTTCAAACAAGACTGCCGGAGAAAGTCTCTGTGATGTTGACAAAGGCGAAGCCAGAGATCAAGTGAGCTGAAAGGATTTAACCACTTTCAGACCGGACCATTTTTCTGGCTTAAGACCAGACCACTTTTTGCGATTCGGCACTGCGTCACATTGACTGACAATTGCTCGGTCATGCGACGTGGCTCCCAAACAAAATCTACGTCCTTTTTTTCCTGCAAACAGAGCTTTCTTTTGGTAGTATTTGATAACCCCTGCGGTTTTTATTTTTTGCGCTATAAACAAAAATAGAGTGACAATTTTGAAAAAAACGCATAATTTTTAACTTTTTGTTATAATAAATATCCCCCAAAAATATATAAAAAAACATTTTTTTCCCTCAGTTTAGGATTCTTCTACATATTTTTGGTAACAAAATCGCAATAAACGATTATTGATTGGTTTGTGCAAAAGTTATAGCGTTTACAAAATAGGGGATAGTTTTATGGCATTTTTATGAATCATTTTTTTTTTTACTAGTAATGGCGGCAATCAGCGATTTTTATTGTGACTGCGACATTGTGGCGGACACATCGGACATTCTATGCATTAAGGTGAAAAACCTTTTGTGCTGCAGCACCTTCCAGACCCCCCCTTTTTTTCTTACCTGAGCCCGATCGTTCCAGCGATGGGGGCGAGCATAGGAGTTCCACCCACTGTCTTGGGTCCTCATTGGATAGATTGGTAGCAGCGGGAGCCATTTAAACCACTTTAAGAACTTGGGGAAGGCATAGACAACTGGTTAAAACAGAGGAATATGGGCATAAGGTGGAGTTCCAGACAAAAATTTAACTCCGTTTGAAACCAACATACACCCCCTCCCCCCACCCTTGTTTTTGGATATTTTATTTTTTATTTCTTCATACCCTTTTGGTATGTTTTCTTTGAGACTTCCATCCCACAGTGCCATGGCAAGGTACATCAATTCCGCAGTTTTTTTATACCCTCCTCCTTCCCCTGTCGCCTTCTGGGACCTGTGTGTGTCCCAGATGACAGGACCATTCAGAAAGCGCCACGTGACTCACGCATGCACAGCAGGAAACAGTCTGTGAAGCCGCAAGGCTTCACTTCCTGTTTCCCATACTAAGGAACTAACAGCACCTGCACCTGGAGCTGATGGATGGGACGGCTTCAGGTAGCGATATTGCGGCCTCCCTGGACAGGTAAGTGTCCTTATAATAAAAATCAGCAGCTACAGTATCTGTAGCTGCTGACTTTTTTTTGTCATTTGTTTATTTTCCAAAGAAATCTGCGTTTAACAGTCAAGGTATGCACTAATGACAGATAACAGAATCAAGTAGAAAAAAAGGGTCACAGAGTCATCGTTATATAACAACAAGCCTAGCTCTGCACATTACAGGTGGTCATGAAAGAACATTACAGTTTCGGAGATGATTATCTGTGTGCAGAGTTAGGGAGACAGACTGGTAACTACAGGGAAGACCCAAGACATATAATCGACATAGAATAGACATAGACATAGAATAGACAAGAAAACAGTATACTAAGTAGCTGCTAAATTTATTTTTATTTTTTTCACCCAGGCTGGAACTCCGCTTTAACCCAATTTACTCAAAATCCCGACTAAGAACCAAACTTACCAAAACTGACAGTAATGCAGGAAGGGACCTTCCAAAATGTGCCAAGAATACAAAAGGTGTCATCCGCATAAAGGGGAACCTCTCCTCCAGATTCGCTATCTTGAAACTTTTTGTATTGGGAAAAATATGAAGGAGTTGAATCGCAACCACATAAAAGAACAAGCTGACTAGGCTCCGGGGGGGGTGGAGTGAAAGGTGTTGGGGGCATGGCCTGGAGTTCAGGCTGAGGTTGCCACTCCATTCATTACAGCAGGACACCATAGATGTGCGACTTCCAGGAGTAACCCCTCCTTCCTTTAACCACATAAAAGAACAATGAGATGGCAGCCCTGGCTACCTCCCCTTTCTGACTGTTCCTCCACATCCTTCTTCTGTCTCCACTGCGGAGACTGCGGAGATCCCAGCGCTGACGTTTCTTATATTAGGAGGGTGGGGCCATCCGTCACCTGACCCCGCCCCTCTGACGCTGGAGAGGGAAGCCAGGGGTTCCTCAGTGACGTGTGGGTGACCCCGCCCCCTCTGATGTAACGCAGGTTTCCGTTACATCAGAGGGGGCGGGGTCACCCATACGTCACTGGGGAACCCTGGCTCCCTTCACCAGCGTCAGAGGGGGCAGGGTCAGGTGACGAGTGGCCCCGCCCTCCTAATATAAGAAACGTCAGCGCTGGGATCTCCGCAGTGTCTCCGCAATGGAGACAGAAGAAGGATGTATGGACAGCGCTGGACTGAGAGATCCCCCGTCGCTGGATATGATCATCCATCGCTGGACCCCGGAGATTCGTCGCTGGATAGCAAGAGTGGATTAGCACCGCTGGAATCTTTTTTTAATTTTTTTATTTTTAATAAAGGAATTTTTCAAAAGTGTGTTTGTCTTATTTAACCATTTTGACACTTTCTTTGTGAAATGGTAGGGGTACTTTTGTACCCCCTTACCATTTCAAACAGGGGGGGCGGGATCTGGGGGTCCCCTTGTTAAAGGGGGCTTCCAGATTCTGATAAGCAGACCCTCACAACCACCGGCCAGGGTTGTGAGGATGAGGCCCTTGTCCTCATCAACATGGGGACAAGGTGCTTTGAGGGGTCACAGACCCCCAAAGCATCCTCCCAATGTTGAGGGTATGTGGCCTGGTACGGTTCAGGAGGAAGGGGGGCCGCTCTCTCATCCCCCCTCTTTTCCTGCGGCCTGCCAGGTTGCGTGCTCGGATAAAGGGTCTGGTATGGATTTTTAGGGGGACCCCCACATCTATTTTTTTTTAATTTGATGCGGGGTTCCCCTTAATATCCATATCAGACCTGAAGGGTCTGGTATGGATATTTAGGGGGACCCCCACGTCAATTTTTTTTAAAATTTGACACGGGTTCCCCTTAATATCCATGTCAGACCTGAAGGGCCTGGTAATTGAATTTAGGGGAACCCCCACGCTTTTTTTTTTTTTTTTTATCAATGAATGAATGAATTGTCGGCTAATACAGAGAACACTCATTGAGTGTTCTCTGTATTACGGGGAGCCGACAATTTAGCCGCAAGTGATTTTAAAAGACTTTTTTTCCTGCACAAATGACACTTTGTGCAGAGCCAGTTCTAAGCACCAGAAACATGCGCCCCTTCACAGGCATACTATAGATACCCCCCAGCTACGAAATTTAAAGGAATATTACACTTTTATTGTTTCACTTTAATCATTATTAAAATCACTGCTCCTGAAAAAACGGCCGTTTTTAAAACTTTTTTTTGCATTGATCCATGTCCCCTGGGGCAGGACCCAGGTCCCCAAACACTTTTTAGGACAGTAACTTGCATATTACCCTTTAAAATGAGCACTTTAGATTGTAAACGTTCGAGTCCCATAGACTTTAATAGGGTTCTAAAGTTCACACGAAGTTTAGGTCTGTTCGCAGGTTCTGGTGCGAACCGAACAGGGGGGTGTTCGGCTCATCCCTAATGACCAGTGTAGACTAAATGTTCCCTTACTCTCAACCCTGTTATCCATTATGCTCCAAACCCCCAGATCTCCCCCGAAATGAAGAGACCACACCTTTCTTTGGAGTAGAATGGCCATAACAGCCTTTATTAACACAAACTCAATAAATTACTCCAATCAAAAAAAAAATAATTATATATATATATATATATATATATATATATATTATATATATATATATATATATATATATATATATATATATATATATATATATATATATATATATATATATATATATATATATATATATATATAAAAATATATACAACCAGTAACATATAACAATAATAACATGCCCAGTCTGGTGATCTCTGACAGTGACCCATAATATTCCCCAAACAACCAACTCACTGTGGTACCCATTTAACATAACCAGGCCTCCAGCTGTGACCGCTCAGAGACAACTTCCGTCAGTGAAACCATACCAGTATTCCATCCACCGTTCTGGAATACACCGGAGGGGAACATACTATCGATGAGCCCCCCACCCCTTTCAGATCACCACTGATTTACCGCCAACCGTCAAAGACCACCAGAAACACTGCCTCCACCATGATGGGTCCACTTTGCTGTCATGACAACCATCTTCCGATATCTGAAAGAGAAGAAGAAAGAAAAGACACCACAACCAACACATATACCCCTTTATCAATAGGGAGGGAAAGTGGGAAAACTGCCTCCTCCTTCAGTTTCTTTTCCGGACTGAACCCACTGGCTCCACCCTGTCCCTTATATGGCTCCACCCCTTCCTCAGAACAAATCAACACTATTGCCTTCCCCTTTCGGCCGGCCCACCTCCCCATTACTTAACCCTTTCAAAGCCCTCCTTAGCCACCCTGTCATGTCCGGCCCCTACTCTACATCCCTTCGTCCTGTCATTCCGGGGCCTCTTTTGGGTGTTGCTGCATTATGTAAAACTATTCATTTAGAATGGGGTGCCTTGAGACTGTGCGGAATTGTAAAGTGTGCCTTGACTAAAAGAGGTTACTAAACACTGACCTAGCTAACCAATTTGCTTGTTTCAATCCCTCTTTGTTTGTGATTACCAACTTCTGTTAGCCCTGACCTTCTGTCTGTCCCTCTCTCTGCATCTATCTGGAGATATGCCATTGCCAGCAGGGTGAGTCTGGGTTTTGCTTCCTTTGGAGGATTCCACTGAACAAGTCCAACAACGCCCATCTACTTTCTTTGATTCTTGAGTCCCCAGGTAAGGCCATACTATCTTCAGGAGACAAAGAGGGTACACCTTCAAGCCTGGTACGCGACACACATATACTCAGGAGTGAGCCTATGGGTGTGTAAAAACGTAACCCACCTTATGTGCGTACCAAAGCCAAATTTAGTTAATACTTTCATTTTCAATAGCTATTTTACCAAATCAAATGTTTTGCAGGTAACTGATATGTCTAGTTCTCCTAATGCTGCGTACACACGACCGGATTTTTCAGCTGACTAGGTCCGACGGAATTAATCCGTTGTATATTACGATCGTGTATGCGCTGCAGCGGACTTTTTTTACCCAAACGTCAGACGGACCTAGAAATTAAACATGTTTCAAATCTTTCCGACGGACTTGAGTCCGGTTGAAAAAATCAGTCCGTCTGCTTGCTAGTCCGGACGAAAACCAATGCTAGGGCAGCTATTGGCTACTGGCTATGAACTTCCTTATTCTAGTCTGGTCATACGTCATCACGGTCTAATCCATCGGACTTTGGTGTGCTTGTGTGTGGCCAAGTCCGTTCGTTCGGAAAGTCCCTTGGAACTCTGCCAAAAGTCCGTCAGGAAGGACGTCGGACCTAGTCTGACGAAAAGTCCGATCGAGTGTATGTGCCATTATAGTAATACTGGTTATCCTCCCAAGTGTGAAGGCTGTTTGAATAATGATTTTAATGATCTTGCTCAGTCATAATCCTGCATTTCAGCTAAGAATTGAACCTTTAAATTTATTAGGGAGATAGGCCTATATGATTCGCAATCCTTTCCTGACTTTAGCAAAGGAATTACCAAATTACTAGCCATGTACACTGCCGAAAAATTTGATCGTTTTCCTTTTCGTTTTATTTATTTTTTGCCTTATTAAAATTCCTTATTTCGAATAAATTTGTAACTTCTAAAAAATTTGAATTTGTTACGTTCCATTAGTTTAGATGCGGTATTTGTTATTTTGATGATTCATAAGAATCCAAAATTCAAAAATCCAAAACTTGGAAGATCCAAAAATAAGAACGAAAATCTGAAATAATAACTAATAATAACTATTACATTATAGGTATTGCAATTTCCTTCTAACTTTGGTTGTTAGTGAACGTAACGAATACATACTAATCCAAAGTTTCAAATTATCCAAAATAACGCATGCCACGTCTAAACAAATGGAACGTAACAAATTATTAATAAAAAATAATAATTAGAAGAATAATAATAAAAAAGCCCCAGCCCTAAAAAGGGGATGATAGAAGGTTAAGGAAGAAGTTCTCCAGATCAGGGGGGTATTCCTTCTTTGGCTTTTTTATTTTTAAATGCCACAGAGAGGTGAGTGGGCTAGGCAGGGGTGGTTGTTTGGTCAGGCTGGAGGTGGAGGACTGCATTGAAGAAGGTGGATCTCTGGGAATTATGCCCAGTTTCTACAGAAGGTTCTCTCCTTCCGGAAATGTAGAAAATCTGAAGGACTTGCTATTAAACTCGAACTTCAGGCTGAAGGGGGAAAGCCACCAATATTTGATGTTCTTCTGCATCAGCACTGTCAGAAGGTGTTTGAATGGTGAAAGGGGAAATATAAACAAAATTTTAGATTAGATGTCCCATAATCTGGATATTATTAACTTCCTCTTTACCGTTGTAGTGTGGCTTGACCACAATGTCATGAGGCAGTCCTTCAGGTCGGGGGGGGGGGGGGGTCCCAAGGCCCTGTGGGCCTGATCAAACTCCAGTTTGTGGGCTCGGATGTCTGGAATGAGGCTTTTAATAAGGGAGTGTACTGCTTCTGGTATATCCGTAATGGTCTCAGGCGGTCCTCTGATTCTAAAGTTAAGCCTTCTTGACCTATTTTCAGGGTCGTCAATTTTGGCCATGGCCCCCTCTAATTGGTTATGCAAATCTTGGAAGCGATCATGGTTCTGGATAACCCAGTCTATTTTGGTGTCCATTCTATTTTCAATGGTCTCAATGCGAGAGCCAAAAGTTGGAGATCCGATTTAATGTCAGAAGTAATTCTGGCTGCAGTTTGAGCTAGGCCCCTTTCCAGAATTTCTGCTAATCTAATAAACATGAGGGAGATGTCATGGGGCTGTCCCATCTCCTGATAAGTCACACTGGGCCTCGGTAAGGCTGCAACTGAGGGGGACAAGTCGTGATGTCGGGCCCCCAATTGATGTGAGCATAGGGGGCCCCTCTACATACCTCCTCTTACAATGAGTCCCGCCAGGGAGATGAGACAGGGATCCCTGTGTGAGCTGCCTTGTGTGGCGGCCGTTCCGCCGCCATCTTAGATTCCATGGCCGCCTCTGTAAGTGCTGCAAATTGAGCCTGTAAGCTGCATTTACCTGACCCCACCGGCATAAAACATTACCCGTGGACTTCCTGGGTGCTCCGGTTCCAAGCTGGCTTCTCTGGGGTGATGTCACCTACTGCTGGGAACACCGGATGAACGAATCACGACTGAGCTCTGTGATCAGGCATCCATTTCATCCAGTGCCATGCATGCACATTCGGGAAAGCATCTTATCACACCAGTCTTGGTGTGGTCCAATGCTTTAAGGGCTGAGGAGAGATCTATGGTCTAAAAGACCCCACATTTTTCAAAAGAGTACCTGTCACTACCTATTGCTATTATAGGGGATATTAACATTCCCTGTGATAACAATAAAAAATTATTAAAAACATTTCAAAGGGACAGTGTAAAAATAAAATAAAAAAGCAAAATAAATAATATATACCGTATATACTCGAGTATAGGCCGACCCGAATATAAGCCGAGGCCCCCAATTTACCCCCAAAAAAACTGGCAAACTTATTGACTCGTGTATAAGCCGAGGGTGAGACATGCCTGTCCATCCCTGTGTGTGTGTCCGTCCCTGTGTGTCCGTCCATCCCTGTGTGTCCGTCCATCCCTGTGTGTGTGTGTGTCCATCCATCCATCCATCCCTGTGTGTGTGTGTGTCCATCCATCCATCCATCCCTGTGTGTGTGTGTCTCCATCCATCCATCCATCCCTGTGTGTGTGTGTCTCCATCCATCCATCCATCCCTGTGTGTGTGTGTCTCCATCCATCCATCCATCCCTGTGTGTGTGTGTCTCCATCCATCCATCCATCCCTGTGTGTGTGTGTCTCCATCCATCCATCCCTGTGTGTGTGTGTCCATGTGTGTGTGTGTGTGTGTGTGTGTGTGTGTGTGTGTGTGTGTGTGTGTGTGTGTGTGTGTGTGTGTGTCCAGCCTACCTGTGTCCCGAGCCTGTGTCCCGAGCCTCCGTCCCGTGCCTTGCCTCCTTGCCTCCGTCCCGTGCCGTGCCTTGCCTCCTTGCCTCCGTCCCGTGCCGTGCCTTGCCTCCGTCCCGTGTCGTGCCTTGCCTCCGTCCCGTCCCGTGCCGTGCCTTGCCTTGCCTCCGTCCCGTGCCTTGCCAGGATTGCCGCTCTTCGTCGGCGCCTCGGCGGCCATTCTAAAATTCAAAAGCCCCGCCTCCGCCTCCGCCTGTGATAGGCGGAACACTGAATTTCCCAGCAGCCTGTGTTCCGCCTATCACGGACATCGTCTCATCCTCGTACTACGGACGAGAATGAGACGATGTCCGTGATAGGCGGAACACAGGCTGCTGGGAAATTCAGTGTTCCGCCTATCACAGGCGGAGGCGGAGGCGGAGGCGCGGCTTTCAAATTGTAGTATGTCCGCCGTCTGTCTGCTCGATACGCTGATCGAGCAGTCAGACGGCGATGACTCGAGTATAAGCCGAGGGGGGCACTTTCAGCCTCAAAAAAGAGGCTGAAAATCTCGGCTTATACTCGAGTATATACGGTATATAAAAATTAAAAATTAAAGGACGCATTGCCCCCTTATGCAGATTGCACTACAGCGCATACATATAGAGATCCCTCCCTTTCCACATTCAGCCAGTGGAGCTCATATCGTCAACCCATGCTAGATGTGAGTATGAAAAGCCCCTTTTCTTCCAACAAACTTAAGTTGAATATTATTTCATTTTTTAAGTTGTCACTTAAATGATATATTGCTCAAAAATGCCTAATGTGAAATTACACCCAAAAATACATTCTGCTGCTTCTCCTGAGTATGGGGAGACCACCTCGAAAACCAATCACCGCCTTCAGGATTTCTAAGGGGGTAAATTGTTGATTTCACTCCTCGCAACCTATCACAGTTTCAGAAGCCATGAAATGCCAGGATAGCACAACCCCCTCCCCCCCAAGTATTTTATAAGAGGTATGGTGAGTCCATAGAATATTTTATATTTTGCAAAAAGTTTTGGGGAAAATGTTTCTTTTATTATTCTTTTCACACAAAGTTACCACTAACTGATAACTGATATATTGCTCAAGCATGCCATGGGTATATTTGAAATTACACCCATACAGTATACCCATAGCATGTGTGAGCAATATATAATTTCAATGACAACTTTGTGTAAAAAATATTTTTTTTTTTATTGTCAATTTCAATAATTTTGAATCATGTGACAAAAAAAAATATTCAATGAGCTCAACATGCCTTTTTTTTATAACAAAAAGCAGAAAATATTATTTTTTTCAGAATTTTCATTTATATCGCAAAAAATGAAAATCCCAGAGGTGTTCAAATACCACCAAAAGAAATTTATATTCTATTTGTGGAAAAAAGGGACGCAAATTTCGTTTGGGTACAGCATTGCATGACCGTGCAATTACCAGTTTAAAGCAGCGCAGTGCCAAATTGAAAAAAGTGCTCTGGTCATTAAGGGGTTAAAACCTTCCGGGGCTTAAAGTGGAGGTCCAACCTGGGTGAAAAAAAATCAGCAGCTACAAATACTGTCCAGGGAGCCCGTGATGCCGGCACCCCAGCCGATCTTCGGGTTGACTCCCGGGTGCTGCCGCCGCCATTCCTGGTAAGGGAACCTGGCAGTGAAGACTTTCAGCTTCACTCCTGGTTACCTACTGCACATGCGCCAAGCACGCTGCGCTTTCTAATTGGCCCGGTGGGGGGGGTAGGAGGAGGGGGGCCGAACTTACGTGGCCCATCTCCAGAAGTGTCAAAAACAGGTTCCCCATTCCCCCCTCCCACCTGAAAGGTGCCAAATATGGGAGGAAGGGTAGAAGCGATATAACTTTTGGGTGGAACTCCGCTTTATTTGGTTAAGGCTGGTTTGCTTCATGGCTAAAAATGTTCACAGAACCCATAAGATACAAAACTATCAAAATGAAGGTCAGTTGTGATTTTATATAAAGAATATAATTCAAATTAAACCTTGGAACTGCAAATGATGATTAGAGTATTAAAGGATTACATGAAGTCTTGGATACATATTTGCTAATGTAATTGTTATTTTAGCCTTGTGTACAGACCAAGGGACATAGTATACAAGATCTGGATGGCGTGTATAGCTTTTTTCTTCTCAGATGTGGCAAGGATTTATAAAGGCAGATCCTTTCTGTAAGGCCTTGTTCACATGGGCGTACTTGAGTGTACACCCATGCAAGGGCTGTGTTTGCCCTCACGGGATACAGAGGTGCTATGTGCATCTCTCTGCAGGCAGTCCCATTCATGACAATAGGGACTCAACAGCTGGCACACAGCCACCGTTCCCAACTTAAAGTGATTGTAAAGGTAGGCACTTTTTTTTTTTAAAATAGCAAACATATCATGCTTACCTCCACTGTGCAGCTCATTTTGCACAGAGTGGCCCCCAACCTGCTCTTCTGGGGTCCCCCAACAGCTTTTGCGGCTCTTCCCCACATCTGATAACCCCCTGAGGGGGTTAGCTTGCAGGCGCACTCCCGAGTCCAGCATTCAGCGTACATAGAGGCCGAATGTATGACTCGGCCTCACCCCCCCCAGCACTCACATCATTGGATTTGATTGACAGCAGGGGGAGCCAATGGCTGCACTGCTATCAATCTATCCAATCAAGAGCCGAGAACCCCGGGCAGAGAGAGAGCACGTCCCCGCCGGGTCAAGTTCGAGGGTTCAGGCAAGTAAAACAGGGGGGCTGGGGGGAAGGTCACTGACAGGGGTTTTTTCACCTTAATGCATAGGATGCATTAAGGTGAAAAAACATGAGGGTTTACAACCCCTTTAAAAGATGCACAGGTGTGGGTGTGCACCCCTGAATGGAACACCTCCCTATCTGCATGGGGGCAAGCATGAACCTTGCTTTGGCGTATGCTTAACGAGATCGTAAACCCTTGTGTTTTTTCACCTTAATGAATCCTATGCATTAAAGTGAAAAAACTTCTGTCGGTCAGCAGCCCCCAGTCGCCCCACCCCCCCCCCCCCCCCATTTTACTTACCTGAGCCCTGCCATTTCCAATGGTGAGGACAAGCTGTTCATCTCTCCGGGGTTCTCAGCACTTATCCTAAAAGAATTGAGCTCTGTAATTTCAAAGCCAAATTTTTAGGGACTCATTAATGACTGGAATATTACCACTGGATTGGCGCAGGGCCAATGTGGTGCCTATATTTAAAAAAGGGAACAAAGTCTTTACCAAGTAACTATAGACCTGTTAGTTTAACTTCTATAGACGAGTTCTTGCAGGGAAAAAAATATTTTGAGCAACAGACAGCATGGATTCATGAAAGACAGAAGTTGTCAGACAAACCTGATTTCTTTTTATGAGGAGGTAAGTAAAACCTTGGACAGAGGGGTGGCGGTGGACGTGGTATACTTGGATTTTGCAAAAGCGTTCGATACAGTTCCGCACACACGGCTCATGTGTAAGGTAAAGTCTACAGGCTTGGAAATATCAGTTTGTAAATGGATAGAAAACTGGCTAAAAGACAGAATTCAGAGTAGTGGTTAATGATTCTTACTCTGAATGGTCTAAGGTTATCAGTGGTGTACCCCAAGGTTCAGTGCTGGGACCCCTACTTTTTAATATCTTTATAAATGAAATTGGGTCTGGGATCAAAAGTAACATTTCCGTCTTTGCAGATGACACCAAGCTATGCAGTGGAATAACGTCCTTACAGGATGTCTAATTGGGCGACTATGTGGCAGATGAGGTTTAATGTTGATAAATGTAAAGTTATGCACTTGGGGGCTAAGAATATGCATGCATCATACATACTAGGGGGAGTACAACTGGGGGGGATCCATAGTGGAGAAGAATCTGGGGGTTTTGGTAGATCATAAGCTCAATAATAACATGCAATGCCAAGCTACGGTTTCCAAAGCGAGCAAAGTCCTTTCTTGTATTAAGAGAGGTATGGACTCCAGAGAGCGAGATATAATTTTCCCCCCTGTTCAAATCATTATCTCATCTGAAATATGTAGTTCAGTTTTGGGCACCAGTTCTCAAAAAGGATATTAAGGAACTGTAGAAAGTGCAGAGAAGGGCAACCAAACTGATAAGAGGCATGGAGGAACTCAGCTATGAGGAAAGATTAGAGGAACTGAATTTATTCACTCTTGATAAGAGAAGATTAAGTGGGGATATGATCATCATGTACAAATATATAAGGGGTCCATATAGGGAACTTGGTGTTGAGTTATTCACTTTACAGTCAACAAAGAGGACAAGGGGGCACTCTTTACATCTAGAGGAAAAGAGATTTCATCTCCAAATACGGAAAAGTTTCTTCACAGTAAGAGCTGTGAAAATGTGTAATAGACTTCCTGCAGAGGTGGTTCTGGTTAGCTCAGTAGATTGCTTTAAAAAGGCCTGGATTATTTCCTAAATGTACATAAAATAACTGGGTATTAGCATTTATAGGTAAAGTTGATCCGGGGAAAATCCAATTGCCTTTCGGGGGATCAGGAAGGATTTTTTTCCCCTGCTGCAGCAAATTGGATCATGCTCTGCTGTTTTTTTTTTTGCCTTCCTCTGGATCAACTGTGGGTATAGAATTGGGTGTATGGGATTGTATGATATTATTATTATTTTTTTTTTGTGGTTGAACTAGATAGACTTGTGTCTTTTTTCAACCTGACTAACTATTTAACTATGTAACTTGATTGGATAGATTGATAGCAGTGCAGCCATTGGCTCCCACTGCTGTCAATCAAATTAAATGACGCGGGCGCTGGGGGGGGGGCGGGTCCATTCATGACTATGGATGCCGAATGCTGGACTTGGGAGCATGCCCACAAGGTAACCCCCCCCCCCGAGAGAGTGCTTCTCCTATGGGGTTATCTGATGTTTGAAGGAGCCGCGAGAGCCGCCGAGGGACCCCAGAAATCGAGGTTCCGGGCCACCCTGTGCAAAGCGAGCTGCACAGTGGAGGTAAGTATGATATGTTTGTTATTAAAAAAACAAAACAAAAAAAACAAGCTTTACAATCACTTTAAGTGCATACATGTGAATGTGGTCTTAAAAGGACAAGCACTACTAAACAAAAAACAAAATTGGATTCAACAGAGACAGAGCTTGTAAAAAATATTCAAGAAATAAAGCAACTGATTATAACATTTTTGGAAGTGTTTTGGCGGTTTGGAGACAGGTCTTTAACCCCCCCTTCAAGACCAGGCCATTTTTTGCTATACGGCACTGCGTTATTTTATTTGACAATTGCACGGTGGTGTGACACTGTATCCAAATAAAATTGACGTCCTTTTTCTCACAAATAGAGCTTTATTTTGGTGGTATTTGATCACCTCTGCGGGTTTTTTTTTTGTTTGTTTTTTTGCGCTATAAACAAAAAATGAAATTTTTTTTAAAAATCTGCTATAAAACATACCCAAAAAAATGTAAAAATATTTATACATATTTTTGGTAAAAAAAATCCCAATAAGTGTATATTGTGTGACAGTACAGTTCCCTGTCCTAGTAATTGTCACCCAGGTTTCTCAAATAGGCAGGTTGAGGGGCTCCAAGGGTATTTAATGTGGAGGAATCTGTTTTATCAGTTTCCAAACTTTGTAAAATCCATTTGGGGACCTGGAGCCTGGAGATTCCATAGCGTTATGGATGGGACGGAATCTCAAATCCTGGGATCGGGTTTTGGGAATAGCCAGGAGTCTGGCTGGTTGATTGAGCAGGTGGGTCCTGGGCTTATAGCAGAGTCAGGATTAGGGTTCTGGGCTCCACCCAGAGAGACAGGAGACCTCCAGGAGTCCAGAGAGTCCAGAGAGTCCAGATGTGCAGATGTGCAGATGTGCAGGTGTGCAGGTGTGCAGGTGTGCGGGTGTGCGGGTGTGCGCTATTGAAAGCCAGAGATCCAAGTCTGAGGATCAGAGCAGTGAGGGGCTGCTTCCTAGATAGACGCTGTGTGTGTTGAAGCTGTGTGCATCTAAGGAGACAGATAAGAGCCTGAAGTGGAAGGCCTGAGCAGCAAGGAAGCTGAAAAGAGGTCCAGTAGTTGTACAGGAACCTTGTTATAGGGCCAAGAGGGCTGAAGCGTAAAGCCTAAGTGGCAGTACTGCTGAAGAGAGCCAGGTGGCTTGGCATTTTTCATTTGTTATTGTTTTTGGGAGAAGAACCCCTGTGTGGGTATCCAAGTGCATGTATGAACTTTCGTTTATTTTGTTCCATTTAATAAAAGTGGGCTACCATGCCCTTAAACTAAAGTTCCTGTTTGCTGTGAACTTACTGAAAAGGCATCTACTACTGAGCTACACATTCCCCATTGTCACAATTGGTTTGCGTAAAAGTTATACCATCTACAAACTATGGGATAGATTTATGGAATTTTTTTGTTACTAGTATTCGCGGCAATTTTTAGTGGGGCTGCGACATTGCAGTGGACAAATCTGGCAATAATTGACACTTTTTGAGGAACAGTGAAAATAATATAGTGATTATTGCTAAAAAATACTCCATTCCTGAGGCTTTCCAAGTTTAACCAAGCTGTCCCTGAATATTTCCGAAGGCTCTCCGATGCCCCCCCCCCCCCCACCCCTGACCAGATGCGGCATTGCATGCAATAGAAGTTAATGCGGACCGAATTATCTTCGTTTTCATTGACTTCTATGTGGAAACTCACGTTGATATGCGATTGCTTTGGATTACAAGCATTCGCCTGGAACGGATTATGCTCATAATCCAAGGTTCCACTGTACAGTATATGCTTCATCTGTCGCTAGCATGAGTCCCCTCATAGCATAGTTTTATTGATCCTGGCAAGAGATCCATTTTTTTTTTTCCATTTCCTGTAATAAGACTGACCACGTTGTTTGTTCTGCAGTGAAATTGCACAGCCCTGTTGTCACTCTGGGGACAGGGTAGTCTTGATGGACATGTATGTAACGTATACACTCTCAGCCTCAACCTGCACAGAGATTCTGCAGAAAAGAAAAACGGTGCAAGAAAAGTTTGCAGAAAAACATAATACCAAAGAGTCATAAGTAATAGTAAAACAAAATAGTTTTATACAGAATATACGGAGGAGACCACCTGGTCTTTATATTTGGGATCACTTGCAGTTTCAGTCCAATCTGATGTTGCAAGAGTTACTGGCCCTCAAAAATGACGCTTAGTATTTCAGAAAGCCCATCTCTGAAAGGAAAAATGCTTCCTCGCAGTATGGCTGCCCCCACACTGCAAGGGTTAAATGCTCATTTAGGTTTAGTGGGCTGCAAAAAGCAGTTTTACTTACCTGATCCTCTGTTCTCCCAGCTGTCTCGTTCCTCTACTCCCCTACTCTTCCACAATGGAATGTTTCCCGGCGTTCTAACATGCAGTTAGGGCTTTTCAATGGTCTTGATGACGTCAGAGGACCTTGGACATGGAGCATAGGGAAGAAGAGGCTGCAGGGAGCGGTCCTACAGCCTTAAAGGAGCAGGTGGGAGTGGCAGATTGAGTAAAACTGCTTTTCACGACCCCCTAGAAATCAACAAACATTTATCCCTTGTAGTATGGGGCAGCCCCACTGTCAGGGAGCATTTTTCCTTTTCCTGGAGTTCAGCTTTAAAGTGTTACTAAACCCACAGCAGTGAAATCAGTCTGTATATGCAGGAAAGCTTGCTTGTTATACTCACTGTGGAACCTAAGGGGTTAATCTTGTGCATTGGGTAAAAAGGCTATTTCACCTGGTCTTCTCTGATCCTCCCCTTCTTCCACAGTCTTCAATCCATCTCCTGATAGAACAGAATCAGTGCTGGAACTAGGTCATCCAGGGCAAAAATGCTAAACTGCACCCACCCTCAAGCTGTATCAGCATTATATGTCAGCAAAAATCCCCCCACAAAGGCTCTGAGCATTAATCTGCATGCTTACCCCCTAAGCAGAAATTTCCCCTCCTCCCAGTACAAATCTGTCTCCCTGCTGAAATCTACCTTTCAGCACAAATCTTTGCCATCTCCCAAATCCCCTCAGCTTGAATGCCCCCCCCCCCCCCCCCAAAAGAAAATGTACCACTCATAGCCCACACCTTCTACCCTAACATTTCCCCTCCTAGCACACATCTTCTCCCACTTTAAATCCCCACTCCAAGAACAAAGTCTCCCCTAATCCCCCCTTCTAGCAGAAGTATTCCCCCCCCCATCTCCCCTCCCAACAAATATCCCCCTAAAACCACTCTTAGCAACCTCCTCCCCAAAATGTCCCCTCCTGAAACAATACTTACCCCTGCCCCCCAAATGCCCCCTTACAACACAAATCCTCCCCCCCACCAATCTCCTTGTGGTGCTCCCCCCCCCCAACCTCACATGATACCACAGTGCCAATGGCAACCGTTCCTCCCGCCCACACCTTGTCCTTGCCCTGCTTGGGGGCACCCTACACATGCTCAGTTTGGTGTGTATTACTAGAGACTTTTTTCTTCTTGGGAGGATGCATGTGATCAGCACAGGGCCAATCAGCACTGTCCAGACAGAGAGTCAGGGGTCATGCAGTCTCATAGGACAGTCAGAGTAGAATGAAAACGTCTCCTACAAGCTTTATCCAGACACTGATAGAAGTCACAAGACTGCTATATACTTCTGATGAGAAAGGGTATTTAGCAGTTTATATTTACTTAAATAATTGCATTTCCATGTTCTGTGTACTGTGGGAGACCAGATATCGTGAATGCAGAGTCTTGGGTTTAGTAACACTTTAATAGTTCCGTAAAAGGAGAGCTGCCAGCTTCTGGAGAATATATCTTTTATTGTGCCAGCAGAACTAGCAGAAGGGGTTGCAAAGCTAATCGCACTCAATCTAAGGGTCAGAGTGGTGTGTCGTAGGTCTGCTGGAGTATTTTATAATGGCCAGAAGACACACCCTTATGCCCAGTATCCATATTTCCTATTGATGGAAGATTTCAGAATACAAAAACCAGCATATGCTCAATCAGTATGAAATTATGAGTTGGTTGAGACCAAACTTGATATATGTGTAACAGAAACCACTGTCACGTTTTTTTTTTCTTTGTCCTTTGTTGCATATCAGCAATGCTGGTCTCCTGCAGCCTCTTTCCACCATTTTCTGTTTACATTCACTTCAGTGATGCCTGCATGTCATTTCTCAAGGCAGGTTTCCTGATAGTGACAACAGTGGACCAAGACAGCCCCCAGTGGACCACAGCTGTTTATAGGCTCCATCAGCAAAGGGTGACAATGCAAGGTGAGAAATTGGGAGATAATGACTCCCTGTAACAGTATGTGCCTAAACAAAGACATCCATAGTAGGATCACCCCTTCAGGCATCCCTGCCCTAAGTTTTCTACAGCTATATATGCTCCAACTTGGAGACTCTCAAACATAGAACTAGTAATGCACTGTAATACAGAGGAGCCAGGGCAAGGCAGTGCGGCTTCCACATACAGTTGTGTGAAAAAATATTTGCCCCTTCCTGATTTTTTTTATTTTTTTGCATATTTCTCACACTTAAATGATTCAGATCATCAAACAAATTTTAATATTACACAAAGATAAGCTGAGTAAATCCAAGATGCTTTTAAATTTATTATTACATTTATTAAAGGAAAAAAGCTGTTCAAACCTGCCTGGCCCTGTGTGAAAAAGTAATTGCCCCCTCCCATTTCCAATCATGAATGAACTGATTAGCCACAATTTTTGGAAAGCTGAGTTAAATTACACTTGTCACACCCAGGCCTGATTACTGCCAGATCTATTGAATCAAGAAATCACATAAATTGAAGCTGTCTGACAAAGTGAAGCCTGCTAACAAATCACAAAAAGCCACACATCATGCCACAAATCTAAACAAAATCAAGAACATATTAGAAATAAAGTAATGTACATGTATCGGTCTAGGAAGGGTTTCAAAGCCATTTCTAAGGCTTTGGAACTCCAGTGAAGCACCGGAGGGTTGAGGGGCTCCAGGGGTATTTAATGTGGAGGAATCTGTTTTATCAGTTTCCAAAGTTTGTAAAATCCATTTGGGGACCTGGAGCACAGAGATTCCATAGCGTTATGGATGGGACGGAATCTCCAATCCTGGGACCGGGTTTTGGGAACAGCCAGGAGTCTGGCTGGTTGATTGAGCAGGTGGGTCCTGGGCTTATAGCAGAGTCAGGATTAGGGTTCTGGGCTCCACCCAGAGAGACAGGAGGTCTCCAGAGAGTCCAGAGAGTCCAGAGAGTCCAGAGAGTCCAGAGAGTCCAGAGAGTCCAGAGAGTCCACAGAGTCCACAGAGTCCAGAGAGTCCAGATGTCCAGGTGTGCGGGTGTGCGCTATTGAAAGCCAGAGACCCAAGTCTAAGGATCAGAGCAGTGAGGGGCTGCTTCCTAGATAGACGCTGTGTGTGTTGAAGCTGTGTGCATCTAAGGAGACAGATAAGAGCCTGAAGTGGAAGGCCTGAGCAGCAAGGAAGCTGAAAAGAGGTCCAGTAGTTGTACAGGAACCTTGTTATATGGCCAAGAGGGCTGAAGCGTAAAGCCTAAGTGGCAGTACTGCTGAAGAGAGCCAGGTGGCTTGGCATTTTTCATTTGTTATTGTTTTTGGGAGAAGAACCCCTGTGTGGGTATCCAAGTGCATGTATGAACTTTCGTTTATTTTGTTCCATTTAATAAAAGTGGGCTACCATGCCCTTAAACTAAAGTTCCTGTTTGCTGTGAACTTACTGAAAAGGCATCTACCACTGAGCTACACATTCCCCATTGTCACAATTGGTTTGCGTAAAAGTTATACCATCTACAAACTATGGGATAGATTTATGGAATTTTTTTGTTACTAGTATTCGCGGCAATTTTTAGTGGGGCTGCGACATTGCAGTGGACAAATCTGGCACTAATTGACACTTTTTGAGGAACAGTGAAAATAATATAGTGATTATCGCTAAAAAATACTCCGTTCCCGAGGCTTTCCAAGTTTAACCAAGCTGTCCCTGAATATTTCCGAAGGCTCTCCGATGCCCCCCCCCCCCCCCCCCACCCCTGACCAGATGTGGCATTGCATGCAATAGAAGTCAATGCGGACCAAATTATCTTCGTTTTCATTGACTTCTATGTGGAAACTCACGTTGATATGCGATTGCTTTGGATTACAATCATTCGCCTGGAACGGATTATGCTCGTAATCCAAGGTTCCACTGTACAGTATATGCTTCATCTGTCACTAGCATGAGTCCCCTCATAGCATAGTTTTATTGATCCTGGCAAGAGATCCATTTTTTTTTTTTTTTTTTTTCCATTTCCTGTAATAAGACTGACCACGTTGTTTGTTCTGCAGTGAAATTGCACAGCAGTGTTGTCACTCTGGGGACAGTGTAGTCTTGATGGACATGTATGTAACGTATACACTCTCAGCCTCAACCTGCACAGAGATTCTGCAGAAAAGAAAAACGGTGCAAGAAAAGTTTACAGAAAAACATAATACCAAAGAGTCATAAGTAATAGTAAAACAAAATAGTTTTATACAGAATATACGGAGGAGACCACCTGGTCTTTATATTTGGGATCACTTGCAGTTTCAGTCCAATCTGATGTTGCAAGAGTTACTGGCCCTCAAAAATGACGCTTAGTATTTCAGAAAGCCCATCTCTGGGTAAAGGAAAAATGCTTCCTCGCAGTATGGCTGCCCCCACACTGCAAGGGTTAAATGCTCATTTAGGTTTAGTGGGCTGCAAAAAGCAGTTTTACTTACCTGATCCTCTGTTCTCCCAGCTGTCTCGTTCCTCTACTGTTTCCCGGCGTTCTAACATACAGTTAGGGCTTTTCAATGGTCTTGATGACGTCAGAGGACCTTGGACATGGAGCATAGGGAAGAAGAGGCTGCAGGGAGCGGTCCTACAGCCTTAAAGGAGCAGGTGGGAGTGGCAGATTGAGTAAAACTGCTTTTCACGACCCCCTAGAAATCAACAAACATTTATCCCTTGTAGTATGGGGCAGCCCCACTGTCAGGGAGCATTTTTCCTTTTCCTGGAGTTCAGCTTTAAAGTGTTACTAAACCCACAGCAGTGAAATCAGTCTGTATATGCAGGAAAGCTTGCTGGGTATACTCACTGTGGAACCTAAGGGGTTAATCTTGTGCATTGGGTAAAAAGGCTATTTCATCTGGTCTTCTTTGATCCTCCCCTTCTTCCACAGTCTTCAATCCATCTCCTGATAGAACGGAATCAGTGCTGGAACTAGGTCATCCAGGGCAAAAATGCCAAACTGCACCCACCCTCAAGCTGTATGAGCATTATATGTCAGCAAAAATCCCCCCACAAAGGCTCTGAGCATTAATCTGCATGCTTACCCCCTAAGCAGAAATTTCCCCTCCTCCCAGTACAAATCTGTCTCCCTGCTGAAATCTACCTTTCAGCACAAATCTTTGCCATCTCCCAAATCCCCTCAGCTTGAATGCCCCCCCCCCCCCCCAAAAGAAAATGTACCACTCATAGCCCACACCTTCTACCCTAACATTTCCCCTCCTAGCACACATCTTCTCCCACTTTAAATCCCCACTCCAAGAACAAAGTCTCCCCTAATCCCCCCTTCTAGCAGAAATATCCCCCCCCCCATCTCCCCTCCCAACAAATATCCCCCTAAAACCACTCTTAGCAACCTCCTCCCCAAAATGTCCCCTCCTGAAACAATACTTACCCCTGCCCCCCAAATGCCCCCTTACAACACAAATCCTCCCCCCCACCAATCTCCTTGTGGTGCTCCCCCCCCCCAACCTCACATGATACCACAGTGCCAATGGCAACCGTCCCTCCCGCCCACACCTTGTCCTTGCCCTGCTTGGGGGCACCCTACACATGCTCAGTTTGGTGTGTATTACTAGAGACTTTTTTCTTCTTGGGAGGATGCATGTGATCAGCACAGGGCCAATCAGCACTGTCCAGACAGAGAGTCAGGGGTCATGCAGTCTCATAGGACAGTCAGAGTAGAATGAAAACTTCTCCTACAAGCTTTATCCAGACACTGATAGAAGTCACAAGACTGCTATATACTTCTGATGAGAAAGGGTATTTAGCAGTTTATATTTACTTAAATAATTGCATTTCCATGTTCTGTGTACTGTGGGAGACCAGATATCGTGAATGCAGAGTCTTGGGTTTAGTAACACTTTAATAGTTCCGTAAAAGGAGAGCTGCCAGCTTCTGGAGAATATATCTTTTATTGTGCCAGCAGAACTAGCAGAAGGGGTTGCAAAGCTAATCGCACTCAATCTAAGGGTCAGAGTGGTGTGTCGTAGGTCTGCTGGAGTATTTTATAATGGCCAGAAGACACACCCTTATGCCCAGTATCCATATTTCCTATTGATGGAAGATTTCAGAATACAAAAACCAGCATATGCTCAATCAGTATGAAATTATGAGTTGGTTGAGACCAAACTTGATATATGTGTAACAGAAACCACTGTCACGTTTTTTTTTTTCTTTGTCCTTTGTTGCATATCAGCAATGCTGGTCTCCTGCAGCCTCTTTCCACCATTTTCTGTTTACATTCACTTCAGTGATGCCTGCATGTCATTTCTCAAGGCAGGTTTCCTGATAGTGACAACAGTGGACCAAGACAGCCCCCAGTGGACCACAGCTGTTTATAGGCTCCATCAGCAAAGGGTGACAATGCAAGGTGAGAAATTGGGAGATAATGACTCCCTGTAACAGTATGTGCCTAAACAAAGACATCCATAGTAGGATCACCCCTTCAGGCATCCCTGCCCTAAGTTTTCTACAGCTATATATGCTCCAACTTGGAGACTCTCAAACATAGAACTAGTAATGCACTGTAATACAGAGGAGCCAGGGCAAGGCAGTGCGGCTTCCACATACAGTTGTGTGAAAAAATATTTGCCCCTTCCTGATTTTTTTTATTTTTTTGCATATTTCTCACACTTAAATGATTCAGATCATCAAACAAATTTTAATATTACACAAAGATAAGCTGAGTAAATCCAAGATGCTTTTAAATTTATTATTACATTTATTAAAGGAAAAAAGCTGTTCAAACCTGCCTGGCCCTGTGTGAAAAAGTAATTGCCCCTCCCATTTCCAATCATGAATGAACTGATTAGCCCAAATTTTTGGAAAGCTGAGTTAAATTACACTTGTCACACCCAGGCCTGATTACTGCCAGATCTATTGAATCAAGAAATCACATAAATTGAAGCTGTCTGACAAAGTGAAGCCTGCTAACAAATCACAAAAAGCCACACATCATGCCACAAATCTAAACAAAATAAAGAACATATTAGAAATAAAGTAATGTACATGTATCGGTCTAGGAAGGGTTTCAAAGCCATTTCTAAGGCTTTGGAACTCCAGTGAAGCACCGGAAGAGCCATTTTCCACAAATGGAGATAACTTGGAACAGTGGTGAACCTTCCCAGGAGTGGCCGGCCTACAAAAATTCCTCCAAGAGCATGACGATGACTCATCTAGGAGGTCATAAAAGAACCCAGAACAACAGCTAAAGACCTGCAGGCCTCACTGGCCTCAGGTAAGATCAGTGTACATGACTCAACAATAAGAAAGAGACTGGGCAAAAATGGCATCCATGGGAGAGCTCCAAGGCCAAAGCCACTGCTGACCAAAAAGAACACAAAGGCTCATCTCACATTTACCAAAAAACATCTTGATTATCCCCAAGACTTTTAGGCAAATATTCAGTGGACTGATGAGACAAAAATGTAACTTTGTGAAAGGTGTGCGTCCCGTTACATCTGGCATAAAACGAATACAGCATATCATAACAAGAACCAACAGTTAGACATGGTGGTGGTAGTGTGATGGTCTGGGGCTGCTTTGTAGCTTCAGGACCTGGACGTCTTACCATAATTGGTGAGGTCAGTTGGTGACCTCAAGCTCAAGTGCACATGGGTTATGCAACAGGACAATGATCCGAAACACAACAGCAAGTCCACCTCCAATTGGTTCAAACAAAACAAAATGCAGGTTTTGGAGTGGCCTTGTCAAAGCCAGGACTTAAATCCAATTGAGATGCTGTATTATGACCTTACACAGGCCGTTAATGCCAGAAAACCCTCCAATATGGCTGAATTAAAACAATTCAGCAAAAGAGAGTGGGTCAAAATTGCTCCACAGCAATGTGAAAGACTCATTGCCAGTTATCGCAAACGCTTGATTGCAGTTGTTGCCGCCAAGGGTGACACAATCAGTTATTAGGATTTGGGGGCAATTACTTTTCGCATAAAGCCATGCATGTTTGGACAGCTTTTTTGCCTTAACCACTTTAATACAGGGCATTTATATACCCTTCCTGCCCAGACCAATTTTTAGCTTTCAGCGCTCTCACACTTTGAATGCCAATTACTCAGTCATGCAACACTGTACCCAAAAAAAATGTATATTTTTTTTCATACAAACAGAGCTTTCTTTTGGTGGTAATTAATCACCACTGGGGTTTTTATTTTTTTGCGAAATCGGTTAAAAACGAGTGAAAATTTTGAGAAAAAAAACACTTTTTTTTTTTAGTTTCTATGATAACATTTTGCAAATAAGTCATTTTTTTTTCATAAATTTGGGCCAAAATTTATACTGCTAAATCTCTTTGGTAAAAATAACCCAAATTAGGGGATATTATTTAGTCTCTGTGAAAGTTATAGAGTCTACAAGCTATGGTGCAAATCATCGAAAATTGATCACACCTGAAGTACTGACGGCCTATCTCAATTCTTCAGGCCCTGAAATTTCGGAAAGTGCAAATACCCCCCAAAGACCCCTTTTTGAAAAGTAGACAGTCAAAGGTATTTAGTAAGAGGCCGGGTGAGTTTTTTGAAGTTGTAATTTTTTCCCACAATTCTTGGGACAGGTGATTTCTCACACACAGCATATGCATACTTCCAATTACACCCCAAAATACATTCTGCTACTTCTCCCGAGTATGGCTAGATCACATATGTGTGACTTTTATACAGCCTGGTCACACAGAGAGGTCCAACATGCAGGGAGCACCATCAGGGGTTCTAGGAGCATAAATTACACCTCTAATTTCCTAAAGACTTATTACATTTGTGAAGGCCCTGGAGCACCAGGACAGTAGAATTGCCCACAAAATGACCCAATTTTGGAAAACAAACACCCCAACGTCAATTCTATGAGGCATAATGAGTCTTTTGAATGGTTTATTTTTTTCCACAAGTCTTCAGAAAACGTGGAAAGAAAATTAAAACGTTTTTTTTTTTTACACAAAGTGGTCAGCTTATAAAATACTCAAAGCATGTATATAGAAACAATAACACCCCAAAAAACATTCTGCTACTCCTCCTGAGTATGACGATACCACATGTGTGAGACTTTTACACAGCCTGGCCACATACAGAGGCCCAACATGCAGGGAGCACCGTCAGGCGTTCTTGGAGCATATATGTCACCTCTAATTTCCTAACTACCTATTACACTTTTGAAGGCCCTGGAGCACCAGGCCAATGGAATTACCCACACAATGACCCAATTTTGGGAAAGAAACACCCCAACATATATTCTATGAGGCATTATGAGTCTTTTGAAAGGTTGTTTTTTTTACACAAGTCTTCAGAAAACGTGGAAAGAAAATGAAAATCTTTTTTTTTTTTTTTACGCAAAGTTGTCAATTTATAAGCTATTTCTAACACATAGCATGTATATAGCAAAAATTACACCCAAAAACATATTCTGCTACTCATCCTGGGTATGGCGATATCACATGTGTGAGACTTTTACAAAGCCAGTCCACATACAGAGGCCCAACATTGAAGTAGTACCTTCAGGCATGCTAGGAGCGTAAATTACACATCTCATTTCATTCCTACCTATCACATTATTGAAGGTCCTTGAGCACCAGGACAGTGGAATTACACACAAAATTACCCCATTTTGGAAAGCAAACAACCCGATGTATATTCTATGAGGCATGGGCTGGAGACAGGTACTTGGGTACTCTGTTGGGCTGGAGACAGGTGCTCAGGTACTCTGAGGGGCTGGAGACAGGTACTCGGTTACTCTTACGGGCTGGTGACAGGTATTCGGTTACTCTTACGGGCTGGTGACGGGTACTCGGTTACTCTGGGATGGTGACAGGTACTCGGTTACTCTGATGAGCTGGAGACAGGTACTCGGATACGCTGATGGGCTGGAGACAGGTACTCGGATACGCTGATGGGCTGGAGACAGGTACTCATTTACTCTGATGGCCTGGTGACAGGTACTCGGGTACTCTAATGGCCTGGTGACAGGTACTTAAGCACTCTGCTGAGCTACAGATTGGTACTCAGATGGGCAGTGACAGGTACTCACATGGGCAGTGGCAGATACTCAGTTGGTTTGATTGCTGCCTAGCTGATAAGTGTGATGGGAAATCGTTTTGTGTTTGTGCTGTGCAATGCCCTTCCACATGCACCTGAATTCAAAAGCTAGTTATAAATTGGGATTGCTGGCATTCTTGTTTAGCTTGCAAGTTTAAAAATATTGAAAATAACTTTTGAAATTAATTTTAACATTTTAACACTTTTAGAAATTGGGTTAACATATACTTTAATACAGCCAAAGTGAGCTAAAAGTCCTCTATTATGAATACATATCTTGGTTTTTAAAAAGTACATCAATTTTTCCGGGACTGAAAAGACTTCCTTTTCTGACAGGAGGAGCACCAATGAGCACAGATTAAAGGAAACGTTTCTTATGAAAGGATGTAACTGATCATAATCAGGCTGGAGGCAAAATTGCAGTAGCCTATAGCAAGCAATTCGTTTTCATGTTACAAATGTCATATCACTCAGTAATTGTGACTGGTGCATTTGCAGATATGAGCAAGCCTGCTTCTCTTGAATCTTTCTAGCAGATTTATCCTACAGGGATGTATTTATAAAAAAAAATAAAAAAAATAATACTTTTAAATAGCATTTCACCCTGAGAACGTGCATGTCCATTCATTCTGTGTAAATAGGGCAAAAATAATGTTAGTCTTTTTCCTGTTTCATTGATTTAAACCAGAAAATACCTAATTTGGCCACTAGATGGCGCTAAGCGCCATAAAATTTTCTAACCTACCTAGCATCATCCAGTAGTCAAATGCAGTATTTTTCGCTTTTGATGCCAGCCCGCATTGAATGTACATTGCTGGCTCCTTCCGGGTACAGGGCGTGCATGCGCGCTCCCACCTGTCAACTTCTGCTGTGTTTAGACACAGCAAGATTTTGTCAGCAGGTCCCGGCCAATGATTCATGGCCCGGACCTGCTGATCAGCTGCATCCAAACACAGCCAAGAGCCCTGTGTTGACAAACAACACAGGGCTCTGTGCAGAGGGAAAAATCTCTTTGTTTTTTCTCCCTGAACAAAGATTTTTAGTAAAAAGCAGCACACATTACACACTTTACACATGTTAGGCACACACTTAACCCCTTAATAACCCCAAGATGTTATCTCCTTCCCAGCCAGTGTCATTAGTACTGTGTATAGCAGGGTTAGGGAACCTGGGGCCCTCCAGCTGTTGTGGAACTACATTTCCCATGAGGTATTGCAAGGTTGGCAGTTACAATTACTCCCAGAGGCATGATGGGACTTGTAGTTCTGCAACAGCTAGAGCACCCCAGGTTACCTAGTGTCACTGGTGATGTCAGTGTCAGTTACTCAGTTCCCACCTAGTGTCAGTTATGCCGCGTACACACGATCGGACTATCCGGTGGACTTTGAAGCGGAGGTCAGCCGGTCTTTCCGAACGAGCGGACCTGCCCACACATGACCGGACTTTTCCAGCGGACCAGGTGCGGTGGACCCCCCGAAGTCGGAAAAAAAGACCCCCGGGCGGCTCCGCTGGTAAAAGAGCTAGCAGAAGATAGCGGAGTAGTCCGGTGAGAAGGCCCCCCAAGATGTAAGAAGACCCCGGAGCTGTGCAATAAATTATTTTAAAACCTTGTGTTGTGTTTTATTTACATTTTTTTATTTTTTCACCAGGTGAATGGGTAGGGGGCTCCCGGATTGCGATAACCCCCCCCCCCCCGCCTGCAGACCCCAACAACCAACGGCCAGGGTTGTCGGGAAGAGGCCCTTGTCCTCATCAACATGGGGACAAGGTGCTTTGGGGTGGGGGGCCACCCCCCATGTTGAGGGCACGCGGCCTGGTACGGCTCGGGGGAGGGGCGCTTGCTCGTCCCCACCCCCTTTCCTGACCGGCCGGGCTGCGTGCTTGGATAAGGGTCTGATATGGACCTTGGGGGGGACCCCCACACCGTTTTTTTGGCGTATGGCTTCCCCTTTAAGTCCATACCAGGTGACGGGCCAGCAACGTGTCAATCTCGCCGCCGAAGGCGGCAACATTGACTTCCTGCGCTAGTCCCGTCTACCTGGAGCCGCGTTCAAAATTAACGGACTTTTCTCCGTGTGCGGGCAAGTCCGTTTATTTCAAACGTCTGGCGGACTAGCACACAGACGGCCGGATTGTCCACCGGACTCGAAGTCCGGCGGACAATTTTTGAGTCAAAACTTCTTTCTAAGTCCGCGGGACTTTTGGGAAGAAAAAGTCTGCCGGAGCCCACACACAGGCGGATTGTCCGGCGGACTCTGGTCCGCTGCACCAAGTCCGACAGATAGTCCGATCGTGTGTACAGAGCATTAGTGTCAGATTTCACAGTCTCACTTTAAGTCCCTGATCACCACCATTACTGGTATGAAAAAAAAACTGTATATATCCCATAGTTTACAGACGCTATAACTTTCATGCAAATCAATCAAGACATGTAGCAGAATTCATTTTGGTCTAAATTTATTAAGAATTTTTATTGGATATGTTTTACAGCAGAAGGTAAAAAATATTTTTTTTTTTCATTTATCTACCATAAAAAACCTAGTGTTGATGAAATACTACCAAAAGAATACTCTTGTACCATCAGATTGCTTGTAATAGCTTATTTGTAATTGTATTATATTTTATTTTATTTTCTAACTGCTTATATTACTTTGTAGATTCTTGGAAAATAATAAAAATTACATTAAAAAAAATGCTCTATTTGTGTGGGAAAAAAATATTTTATTAAATCATATTATATTGTAATTAAATTTTGCCTGCATATGGAGTTGCATGACCGTGCAAATACCAGGTAAAGTAGCGCAGTGCTAAATAACAAGGAGGTAATATCTTCCCGAGCTGAAGTGGTTAAAATCAATGAAAAACATTCGTCCAGCACGTGCAATAGCCTAATAATGTTAATAGCCCCCCCCCCCCCATTTGCACAGAACTAATGTACATATACTTTCACTGATTGAATAGCTTTTTTTTTTTTTTTTTTTTTTTATAAATTTGAGTTGGGTTTTCCCATATATTATCCCCATTAAGACAAGGCCTATTTATGACATTTGGTGTTTACAAGTTAAAATCTGTATTTTTTTGCTAGAAAATTACTTAGAACTACCAAATATTATATATATATATATATATATTTTTTTTAGCAGAGACCCTATAGAATAAAATAGCGATCGTTGCAATATTTTATGTCATACTGTATTTGCTCAGCAGTCTTTCAAGCTAAAAATTTTGGGGGAAAAAATTACACTTCAATGAATGAAAAAAAAAAAAAATGAAACAGTGAGGTTAGCCCCAATGTTTAGTATAATGTGAAAGATGATGTTACGCCAAGTGAATAGATACCTAACATGTCACACTTTAAAAATGCGCACACTCGTGGAATGGCGACAAACTACAGTACTTAAAAATCTCTGACGCCGCATTACCAGTTAACGGTTACCAGTTTACAGAGGAGGTCTTGCGTTACAATTATTGCTCTTGCCCTAAAGATCACGGCGATACCTCACATATGTGATTTGAACACTGTTTACATTTGCTGGAGCAACGTACGTATGCATTTTCTTTGGTGAGCGAGCACGGAGGGATGGGGCACTTTAAAAAAAAAAAATTTTTCTTATTTATTTATTTTATTATTTTTACACTGTACCTTTAAAAAAAAAAAAAAACATCCCTTGTGACAGTAATAGGCAGTGACAGGTACTCTTTATGGAGGGATCCAAACCCTTCCTCTGCACTTGAAAATATTCAAAATGCCAAGATTGGCCTTTTTTTGAATACTGATTTATTTTTATTTTTTTAAAGTGGCATCGCTGGCTGGTGAGTAAATGGAAGTAAGGTTGTGACGTTGCTTCTGGGTTTCTACATCGAAGACTCCAGCCAGCCGGCGGACGTGCCAGCTGGTGGCTAGGGTCTCTCAGTGAAACGGGAGGCTCAGGCGGTGGGAGGGGGAGGACATCCCCTCCCGCTCCTTGTAACAGCCAGGTGGCTGCTTAGCTTATTGCTTATTATAAGAAAGCCAACCAAAAAAAATGGTAAAACTACTTCAGCAAACTCACGTAGAGTGTCAGGGCTGGGCTCAGCCCTTCCTTCTCTGAGCTGGCCGCTCAGCTGTCAGCTAATTGCCAGCTCCTATCTCTCCACAGTCACTCAGCTGTTGATGATCCTGCTCGTCAGTCCTGCCTACTTAAGCTGTCCAGTCCAGAGGAGCTCTGCATTCACCTTAGTCAACATCACAGAGAGGCTCTCCTGCAGTCCTGTTAAAAGACTTGCTTGGCTGACATCCCTTCTGGCTCCAGATCCTGCTTGCTGTTTTACTACGCTCATCTCCGGCTCCCTGACATTTGGCTTGTCTGACTATCCATTCCTGTTCTTGAACTCTGGCTATGTTTTGACTACGTTTGTTCTATTTATTTTTATTATTAACCACCTCAATACAGTGCAGTTACACCCCCTTCCTGACCAGACCAATTTTCAGCTTTCAGCGCTCTCACAGTTTGAATGACAATTACTCAGTCATCCAACACTGTATCCATATGAAACTTGCGTCCTTTTTTCCACACAAATAGAGCTTTCTTTTAGTGGTATTTAATAACTAGTGGGTTTTTTATTTTTTGTGCTATAAATAAAATAAAACGTAAATTTTGTGAAAAAAATGCCTTTTTCTTTGTTTCTGTCATACATTTTTGCTAATTAGTAATTTTTCTTCATAAATTTTGGCCAAAATTTATACTGCGACATATCTTTGGTAAAAATAACCCACATTAGTATATATTATTTGGTCTTTGTGAAAGTTATAGAGTCTACAAACTATGGTGCCAATCACTGAAAATTGATCACTTCTTATCAGGCCTTCAGTACATCAGGTGTACCTCATTTCTTGAGACACTAACAAGTCAGGAAAGTACAAATACCCCCCAAATTACCCCTTTTTACAAAGTAGACATTCCAAGGTATTAAGTAAGTAGCATGGTGAGTTTTTTTAAGTTGTCATCTTTTCCCACAATTCTTTGCAAAATGAAGCTTTTTTTTTTTTTTTTTTTTTTTTACTAAATTGTCATATTATCAGGTTATTTCTCACACACAGCATATGCATACAACAAATTACACCCCAAAATACATTCTGCTACTCTTCCGGAGTACGGCGATACCACATGTGTGAGACTTTTATACAGCCTGGCCATATACAGAACACCAACATTGATGTAGTGCCTTCAGACGTTCTACGAGCAAAAATGACGCATCTCATTTCTCAACCACCTATTACAATTTTGAAGGCCCTGGAGTACCAGGACAATGGAATTTCCCATAAAATGACCCCATTTTGGAAAGCAAACACCCCAACATATAATCTGTGAGGCATAATGAGTCTTTTGAATGGTTAATTTTTTTCCAAATGTTTTTGGAATATGTGGAAAAAAATTAAAACGCATTATTTTTTACACAAAATTGTCAATTTATAAGATATTTCTAACACATAGCATGTATATAGCAAAAATTACACCCCAAAATACATTCTGCTACTCCTCCCGAGTATGGCGATACCACATGTGTAGGACTTTTACACAGCCTGGCCACATAGAGAGACCGAACATTGAAGTAGTACGTTCAGGCGTTCTAGGAGCATAAATGACACATCTCATTTCATTCCTACCCATCACACTTTTGAAGGTCCTGGAGCACCAGGACAGTGAAATTACCCACAAAATGACCCCATTTTGGAAAGCAAACACCCCAACGTATATTCTATGAGACATGGGCTGCAAATAGGTACTCGGGTACTCTGATGGGCTGGAGATAGGTACTCGGGTACTCTGATAGCCTGGTGACAGGTACTCGGGTACTCAGATGGACTGTGACAGGTACTCGGTACTCTAATGGACTGTGACAGGTACTCGGTACTCTAATGGACTGTGACAGGTACTTGGTACTCTGATGGACTGTGACAGGTACTCGGGTACCCTGATGGACTGTGACAGGTACTTGGGTATTCAGATGGGCTGTGACAGATACTCGGGTACCCTGATGGACTGTGACAGGTACTCGGTACTCTAATGGACTGTGACAGGTACTCGGTACTCTAATGGACTGTGACAGTTACTCGGTACCCTTGATGGACTGTGACAGGTACTCAGGTACCCTGATGGACCGTGACAGGTACTCGGGTACCCTGATGGACCGTGACAGGTACTCAGGTACCCTGATGGGCCGTGACAGGTATTCGGGTACCCTGATGGGCCGTGACAGGTACTCAGGTACCCTGATGGGCCGTGACAGGTACTCGGGTACCCTGATGGGCCGTGACAGGTACTCGGGTGTGCCGTGACAGGTACTCGGGTACTCTGATGTGCCATGACAGGTACTCGGGTACTCTGATGTGCCGTGACAGGTACTCGGGTACTCTGATGTGCCGTGATAGGTACTCGGGTACTCTGATGGGCTGGGACAGGTACTCGGGTACTCAGATGAACTGTGACAGATACTCGGGTACTCTGATGGGCTGGGACAGGTACTCGGGTACTCTGATGGGCTATGACAGGTACTCGGGTACTCTGATGGGCTGTGACAGGTACTCGGGTACTCTGATGGGCTGGGACAGGTACTCGGGTACTCTGATGGGCTGGGACAGGTACTCGGGTACTCTGATGGGCTGGGACAGGTACTCAGGTACTCTGATGGGCTGGGACAGGTACTCGGGTACTCTGATGGGCTGTGACAGGTACTCAAATACTCTGATGGACTGTGACAGGTACTCTGATGGACTGTGATTGACAGGTACTATGAGGGGTGGTGACAGGTCCTCTTTATTTGGGGGGGGGGCAGGCAGGCATTCAGTGTGATTGGTGTACACTAGGCGGTAACGAGATGTTACCGCAAGCTCCTCCTCTCACACGATCGGTGTGTGAGGAGGAGAACAACCCGGTAACATCTCGTTACCGTGGTTTGTTTACATTTTAGTGATCGGCTGTGAAAGGATCACAGCCGATCACGTGGGTAAACAACCGGCTGTTTACCAGCGTCGGTGACAGGCAGTGTTCCCGGGGAACACGCCGCCACCGACGTGCACGCGCAGCGCGCTCACGATCGCGCGCATGCGCCGTGCACAGTCGGGGTGTTACCATCTGTGATCGGCCGTGACTTCATCACGGCCGATCACGTGGTAAACAGCCATAACTAATGGCTGTTCACCCCCTTCGGTGGCGAGCGGTGTCTCCGTGACACGCCGCCACCGAAGAAACAGGGATGTGTGCGCACGATTGCGCGCATTCCCTATTTAAATGACGGCCTCCCGCCACAATAGGTGCGCCGCCTGGCCGTCATTTGACGGCCGGCGGTCGGCATCTAGTTAAACAAGTGTGATTTAACTGTACTTCTGTCTCGGCCTGATTTCATGGTTTCTGACATAGAGGTACCTGATGTTTTGCAAGAAGTGGTTATTTTACAGCTTCAGTCCAGATGACCATCTGGAAAACTTTCTAGGTGTTTTGTACATACATTGACAGAATATAGCTGTTACTAGCCTTCAGCTTTAGGCTACAGGACCTTCGACCAGCCTTGCATTGATGACGGGCACAAACAAGGTGAAACTCAACATTATACCCGATGGCGTATGAGTTTTAGGTAAACCGACGAGCTGTAGATTGCCGTTTCTGTCTATCTGACCTCTTCACATTCTAGCTTGGAATCGAACATTATGTTTGTAATAGAAAAACAATCTGGAGTAAATTGAAAAGAAGGTTCTGATCCGGCTCCGCTGGTTTCTGAAACATTAATGCGAGACATTAAGAAGCAATGTCGTGTACAACTGCTACAACAAAGTAATCGCCCTATCTAGTACCGTACAGGTTTAGAGAATGTCATTAGTGTCTGCTAATAGAATCGGCTGCCTAAGCATCGGCCCTTAAAATTGCTCCTGGTACAAGCATAATTACGGAACTGTCACAATGCAAAGCTTATTCCGAAATCTGAAGAGGAATGATGTACAAATAATTATTTATATGTATATCTTTTATTCTAGCCTCAATCTGGTACTCAACCAGAACATTATGAGCAAGTGATAGCCTCATTCGATAAATTCCAAGTGAAAACTTAAATAAAGTATGACATTTTAAAAGAACGTTTACTGCTATAAACAGTGCCTGCTGTTTGCAAGACTGAGTGGGAATACAATAAAAACAAAAAGGAAAAGCAAAAAAAAAAAAAAAAAGCTTAAAAATATCAATCTTTTTTTTTTTTTTTGCGTAAACAACTAATCCTGTCAATCAATTTTGTGAATGATGATCAAATGCAGACATGTTTGCCCACTACAGCTGCTCCCACATTTACGATAGAGAATGAATGTCGCCACAAAGGTACAAGAAGTGTGTTATTTGGAACATTACCAAGTAAAAATTAAAAGGAAAAAAGCTTGAAAAAAGAAAATATGCACCCATGTATCTAGGGCTAGTAAATTGCAATATATTCGATTATTTCTGTGTATTTGTTCCTATTATAAATAATTGAAACACATGGCGTTAAACCAAGTGACTGTTACACCACTAAATATTATACTACAAAGTGCATCAGATACAGCTCAAAAAAAAATTGTATACATAAATAAAAAATAATTTAAAAAATTTATAGTAAATAAACATTAAATAAAAATAAATAACCCAATGAATAAGTGATAGTTCACACTATACATTTAAACACTCCTCAGGGAGTATTGCAGTGCATATGCAGTGTTCATACAATGTTGCAAAAGTCCGTGAGTCTCCAAAACTTATTTCACTTTAACAAGCAATATTGATCAGTTTTTTTTTTCTCTCTCAAACCGCCTTTCCTTCATCACACCGCTGTGAAATGTGATTCCTCTCCCCCTTATGTGAATTAACACACCGACTAAAACAGATATATTCGAATACCTTCATCTATATACACTCCAGTGAAACTTTATTAGGTACACTTTGCTAGTACTGGGTTGGACTGCTTTTTGCCTTCAGAACTGCCTTAACTGATTCAGCCTCAGAAGATTTGGCTGCTGAATGACCAGGCCATTTTTTACGATTCAGCGATGCGGCGCGTTAACAGACAATTGTGCAGTCATGCGATGCTGCACCCAAACCAAATTGACGTCCTTTTTTCCAACAAATAGAGCTTTCTTTTGGTGGTATTTGATCATCTCTGCGGTTTTAATTTTTTGCACTATAAACAAAAAAAAAAGGAGTGACAATTTTGAAAAAAAAAACACAATATTTTGTACTTTTTGCTATGATAAATGTCCCCATTTTTTTTAAAAAAAGCTATTTTTTTCTCAGTCATATTTTTGGTAATAAAAATTGCAATAAGCGTATATTGATTTGGTTTTCACTAGTAATGGCGGTGGTCTGCGATTTTTATCAGGACTGCGACATTATGGCGGACGCTATTAAAATGCACTCATTACTGTAAAAATGTCACTGGTAGGGAAGGGGTTAACACTAGGGGGCGATCAAGGGGTTAACTGTGTTCCCTGGTGTGTGTTATAACTGAAGGGGGGCTGGGACTGTCTAGGGGAGATGACAGATCACTGCTCATACTCTGTCTCTTCTCCCCTCAGAGAACCGGGATCTGTGTGTCATGAGCAATCACAGGAGCCCGGCAGTCATCACGCCCCCGGGCACTCGCATCGGATCCGGGGGCGAGCAGCGGGCGCACACATGCCCCTAGTGATCACAGGGCGAAGCGACGCAACATAACGTCGTTTCGCCCAGCCATCCCATTTTGCCGCAGTAAAACTTCGGCGGCTGTTCGGCAAGTGGAACAGGAACAAGGAGGATACAAGTGCATGCTTAGATACAGAAGGTACATCCTGTGATTACATTACCACAGAGAATACACACTATAATACTGCAGTGCCACCTGCTGGATAGAAAGGTATAGTGCATATATATAGTTCACAATATAGAAATCTACTTGGTGTTGCTTATTTTCCCACACCCCTTCTCAACAGCATGAGCTTTGTCAAATTATATTCCGCTTCTTCAGGAAATAACTATGACGTTCATTCAACAAAAGCTTGATGAGTGCATCAGCAGTCATCTCTTTTGATGGGCAGTATTGAATGTCAATAACACCTTGCTCTTGATGATCCCTCAGTAGGTGGTACTTGACATTGATGTGTTTGGTTCTAGGATTGACCCTTTCTGATTGTGTAAGCTTTATACAACCCTGGTTGTCTTCAAAAGTGGGAATTGGTTTTGATATGTCTATTCCAATGTCCACAAAAAGTTGACAAATCCATATTGCTTCTTGACATGCGTGTGCTGCTGTTGCGACAGTTGCTTGCTTTCGACTAGACCAACTTATGTTTCCTTCCCCATACTGAAAGATGAATCCACTTGTGGATTTGCGATCTGTGCAGTCCCCGGCCCAATCAGCATCCACATATCCAACCAGTTTTGGATTAGATGTTGCTAATAACTGTAACTTCAGATGAATTATTCCTTTAACGTATTGCATCACTCTTTTTATTGCATTCTAATCACGTTGACAGGGAGTTGAAACTTTCCTGCATAGTATACCCATTGCTGTGGCTATGTCTGCTCTTGCCACAGTGGCAACATATAGCAGTTTACCGATTGCTCTGCGATACATGTCATTGTTGGTTAGCAAGCTTTCTGCTTCATTTCTCTTTAGATAGCCCGGTTCCATAAGAGTTTTCACTTCCTTTGCATCTTGCATATGGAATTGTTGCAAGATTTCTGAGATTGGCTAAGAAGATAACTGCCACCTTCTTCTCTCTCTATTTGGATTCCCAGATAGTAGCTAATGTTCCCAAGTGCTCTTTCAGCCTGTGAACTATCTGATTGTAATCCCCTTCTTGTTCAAAACAGGCTACAATGTCATTGACATAGATAAGGATGTATAGCCGTCTTCTTGATTCTTGGGGTAGAGACAGGGGTCTGTTTTACTTCCTGAGAATCCCTCTCTAGTAAGTACTTCCGTAGATGCTCTCCTGAAGTTTACACACAAGGTTGTCTCCTTGCTCAAACCCTGGTGGTTTCTCCATGTAGAGGTCTTCCCTAATGTGTCCATATTGAAAAGCCGTTTTAACGTCTAGGCGTTTGACCTTCGGCGGTGACATTGACACCTCGCTGGCCCCGTCACCTGGTATGGACATAAAGGGGAAGTCCTACGGCAATAAAATGGCGTGGGAGTCCCCCCAAAGTCCATATCAGACCCTTATCCGAGCACGCAGCCTGGTCAGGAAAGGGGGTGGGGACGAGCGCGCCCCCCCCGAGCCGTACCAGTCGGCGTGCCCTCAACATGGGGGGGTGCTTTGGGGAAGGGGGGCCCTGCGGCCCCCCACCCCAAAGCACCTTGTCCCCATGTTGATGAGGACAAGGGCCTCGTCCAGACAACCCTGGCCGTTGGTTGTCGGGGTCTGCAGGCGGGGGGCTTATTGGAATCCGGAGGCTCCCTTTAATAAGGGGCCCCCAGATACCAGCCCACCCATCCTATGTGAATGAGTATTGGGGTACCATGTGCCCCTACCCATTCACCTGGGGAAAAAAAAGTGTAAAGAAAAAAACACAACACATGTTTTTAAAATAATTTATTGCACAGCTCCGGTGGTCTTCCATCTTGAGAGGTCTTCTCGCCGGACTCCTCCGCTATCTTCTGCTCTTTTGCTAGCTCTTTTACTAGCGGTGGAGCCCGGCTTTCTTCTTCGTCGCCGTCCAGGGGTCTTCTTCCGACTTCGGGGGTCTTGTCCCTCCCTTTGGTTCTTTTTGCCGGGCCTCCGCTTTCTTCCTATAGCTCTTTTACTGCTCTTTTACTAGCTCTTTTACTAGTGGAGGAGCCCGGCTTTCTTCTTCGTCGCCGCCGCCATCCGGGGGTCTTCTAACAACTTCGGGGGTCTTGTCCCCCTCTTCGTTTCTTCTTGCCGGGCCTCCGCTTTCTTCTTCCAGCTCTTTTACTAGCGGTGGCCCGGTCTTCTGTTGCCGTTGCTGCCATCACTGCCTTCTCTTCTTCTTCCTTGAGATGTTGACTCGACGCTCTCTCTGGCCGCAATGACAGGGATGCGTTGTGCGGTGACTTATATAGGGACAAGGGGCGGGGTCACGGGATGATTTCACATGGTGACCCCGCCCCCTTATGATGTCACAGTCCCGGAGCATGCTGGGACTGTTCAGGGGGCACTGTCTCTTCTGGCAGGCATGGAACTATGGTCTGGTTAGGTGCTTAAGTTACTCTCTCTCAGAGCACACCCAGTGGGAGTGGCACTCTCGCTGTGCTTTCTGGGAGAGGGTACTTAAGATGCGGACGGCATGTGGTTCAGGGTTCCGGTCCAGAATGATGTACTGACTTCATGGTCCTGGTCCTCCTGACCAGCCTCCAGGAAGGCTATGGCCTGGGGCGCGGATCCACCTGACTTTGATGTCGCGGGGCTGGCTAGCCCGGGGAAAGGAAACTAGAAGAAGGATTCTGAGGTGGTTGGGTGCCGTCTCTGGTTTGGAAGAGACCCAGTGACTTCAAGCATTCCAGGGGAGGACTCTTCAGAAGAGGACCACGTACGGGTTGGTTTTCTTAGTAAGAGCCTGAAAGGGCTGAAGTAACCGAGAGAATCTGGTCTTGTGGATATCGCCAAGCTGGCTGAAAGATCCAGGTATCCTACGAGTGTTTTCAAGTTTAGTTTCCCTACGTGTTCTACAACAACATCTGTGGCAGACACATTATCTTGTACGTTCTACAACAACATCTGTGACAGAGACTTGTTCCGGAGTAAGCACCTTGTTGGCTGCTAGGCCTTGTGAGAGAAGGACTGTCCAACCTGAGTGATCATCCAGTTGGGAATGGCTATTCTCTGGATGCAGTCAAAGTAAGCAAGCTCTTTAACATTTTTTTACTTTGACACTAATGCCGCGTACACACAATCAGACTATCCGGAAGACTTAGGCTGGCGGACAAACCGCCGGAAAGTCCGCCGGACTTTCTGAACCAGCGGACCTGCCCACACACAACCAGACTTTTCCGGCAGACTAGGTCCGCCGGACTTTTGACGGGAGTCCACCTTACTTTTGAAATGAACGGACTTGCCCACACATGGAGGAAAGTCCGCTCATTTTGAACGCTGCTCCAGGCGGGACTAGTGAAGGAAGTCAATGTCGCCACCTGCGGTGGCGAGATTGACACCTCGCTGGCCCCATCACCTGGTATGGACTTAAAGGGGTAGCCCTACGCTGAAAAAACAGCGTGGGGGTCCCCCCCAGGTCCATATAAGGCCCTTATCCGAGCACGCAACCCGGCCGGTCAGGAAAGGGGTGGGGACGAGCGGGCGCCCCCTCCTGAGCTGTACCAGGCCGCATGCCCTCAACATGGGGGGTGCTTTGGGGAAGGGGGGGCCCTGCGGCCCCCCACCCCAAAGTACCTTGTCCCCATGTTGATGAGGACAAGGGCCTCTTCCCGACAATCCTGACCGTTGGTTGTCGGGGTCTGCGGGTTGGGACTGTGACATCATAATGGGCGGGGACATCACCCGGTGACTCCGCCCATTGTCCCTATATATGTCGCTGCTCAACACGTCCCTGTCATTGCGGCCAGAGACAGCATGGAGTCAACATCTCAAGGAAGAAGAAGAGGAGAAGAAGAGAAGGAGGCGACAGCGGCGATAGAAGACTGGGCCACCGCTAGTAAAAGAGCTGGAAGAAGAAAGCGGAGGCCCGGCAAGAAGAACTGAAGACGGGGACAAGACCCCCGAAGTCAGAAGAAGAGGCAGCAACAGAAGACCGAGCCACCGCTAGTAAAAGAGCTATAGGAAGAAAGCGGAGGCCCGGCAAAAAGAACCAAAGGGGGGGACAAGACCCCCGAAGTCGGAAGAAGACCCCTGGACGGCGACGAAGAAGAAAGCCGGGCTCCACCGCTAGTAAAAGAGCTAGCAAAAGAGCAGAAGATAGCGGAGGAGTCCGGCAAGAAGGCCCCCCAAGATGGAAGAAGACCCTCGGAGCTGTGCAATAAATTATTTTAAAACCTTGTGTTGTGTTTTATTTACTTTTTTTCACCAGGTGAATGAGTAGGGGTACATTGTACCCCTACTCATTCCCATAGAGTGGGGGGCCGGTATCTGGGGGCCCCCTTATTAAAGGGGGCTCCCAGATTCCGATAAGCCCCCTGCCCGCAGACTCTGACAACCAATGGCCAGGGTTGTCAGGAAAAGGCCCTTGTCCTCATCAACATGGGGACAAGGTGCTTTGGGGTGGGGGGGCTGCAGGGCTCCCCTTTCCAAAAGCACCCCCCATGTTGAGGGCACGCGGCCTGGTACGGCTCGGGGGGGCACTCGCTCACCCCCACCCCCTTTCCTGACTGGCCGGGTTGCGTGCTCGGATAAGGGTCTTATATGGACCTTGGGGGGGACCCCCACGCCATTTTTTCGGCGTAGGTCTTGCCCTTTAAGTCCATACCAGGTGACGGGGCCAGCGACGTGTCAATCTCGCCGCGGAAGGTGGCGATATTGAACTCCTGCGCTAGTCCCGTCTACCTGGAGCCATGGGCAGGAAAGTCCATTCATTTTAAAAGTCCGGACTAGCACAAAACTACTTTCTAAGTCTGCTGGACTTTTGGGAAATAAAAGTCTGCCGGAGCCCACACACGGGCGGATTGTTCGGGCAGACTCTGGCCCGCCGGATAGTCTGATCGTGTGTATGTGGCATAAGAGTACCTGAATTAATTTTCCAACCCTCTGATCCCAATTTAAGAGACTGTTCATTATCTACGTTTTGCAAATAAAATCCATTCAAGTGGATCTGTTGTCGGTCTCTCAAGTTACTGGGCCATTACCACGGGACACCCCTAGACGTACAACGAGGAGAACAGAACGTAACGTAAGCCCAAATCTAACCAGCAGCTCCTTCGGGGGTTAGTGCTACATTTGCTTATGTATTCTCCCCCATTGTCGGTGCATATATTTTTCCTGGTTTGTGTTGGAATTTGTTGCTAGACATTAGAGACTACATGGGCTTGCTGGTCTGTGGTGATGAGCCTGTATAGGTGATCATCAAGCTTTCCTTTTGCAAGGAATTGTTTGTTATTGTGAATTGTGCATTCATCACCCTGGAACTTAACTGTAAGACTGTTTGCAAGACTTTTCACTGGTAGAATTCTGCCTTTTACTTCTGGAACATACAGCACTTTCTTTACAAGGATACTGTGGTGACCTCCTTGTGGTGTAATGCAGTTCAGGAAGCCATGGCCTTTACCTTCTGACATGATGCTGTTCCCATTCGCTGGGAAAACATTTTATTTTAAACTGTAATCAATGTTTTTGAAGAAGTTCTCATCACTAGTCATGTGGCTTGTCGCTCCTGAGTCTATGCACCAGCCATGTGGCTTGTCACTCTGTGTCACTTTAAAGGCACCACTCCATCCTTTGTGGCTGCTTTGACTCTTTCTTTTGCGGATAGCTTTAGCTTTCGCTGCATCGGCTTTCCATATAGAACTGTCCTTTTTTAAGTGACCAGTCTTCTTACAGCGAAAACAGACTTTGCTTTCTTTGTTGTGCTTTATGCCTTTGTACATCTTAAGAGCTTTGTCATCATGGTGCGTATTTTCTTTCCTTCTGTTATATTCATCAATTAATTTGCCTTTGACATAATCTAGTGTGAGCTTCTGCTAAGGTCTGATTTCTAAAGCGTTAATAAGAGCAGTATATGTCTCTGGAAGGCTGCAGAGGAGCAGGGCAACAATATGGTTATCTTTGATGTCCTCTTCAATGGCACACAGCTGCTCTATGATCTCTAGCATAGCTTTCACGTGGTCATACATTTGCTGGCCTTCTTGTAGTCTCATCTTGTACAACTTTCTTAGCAAAACAGTTTGCTGTTTAGACTTGAACGCTCATGCAGCTTTTGTAATGAAGTCCACATGCCTTTGTCCTTTTCTCTGTTCTTATGTGGATAAGCTGGTCATCTTCCACTAGCAAGTTTTTAATTGCTTTTGCTTGCCTATCCTTTTTGTCCCATTCCTCCATCTCTCCACCTGTGGGTCTGTCTGTATTTAGCACTTGCCACAAGTCATCCTTGTTGAAGAGCACTTCTAATGCCGCGTACACACGACCGGACTTAGGTCCGACAGACTTTCAACGGAGTTCTGACATAGTTCTGATGGACTTTCCGAATGAACGGACTTGGCCACACACAATCACACCAAAGTCCGACGGATTTGAACGTGATGACGTACGACCGGACTAGAATAAGGAAGTTTATAGCCAGTAGCCAATAGCTGCCCTAGCGTCAGTTTTTGTCCGTCGGACTAGCATACACACGTGTGGATTTCTCGGTAGGAACTAGGTCCGGCGGAGTTCTGGCGGAAAAATTTGAAACATGTTCCATTTCTAAAGTCTGTCAGACTTTTGCAAATCAAAAGTCCGCTGCAGCCCACACACGATTGAATAGTCTGCCGGAATTGTTCCGTCGGACCTTTGATGTTGAAAAGTCCAGTCGTGTGTACGCGGCATTACTTGAACTTTCACAGCTGGTATTTGGCATTGTTCAGCTTTGCAATTGCAAACTTCACATCTGAACTGCTTGCCATCTTTCAGTAGCTTGCATACAGTATACACTGTCTTGCAGACTTCTCTTTTTTTTCAGTGTCTGAGTGCTGCTGGGTTTGCTGCTGGTTGTGGTATCCTCTCCAATGCCTGGAGAATGTGCCTGGGCCCATAATCTATTAGCAGTTTAATGAATCATGCCCTTGGAAGCTTGTTGTATGCAGAGAATACTTTAATTTAATGGAGAATTAGCAATGCATATCTTACAGCATGGAACAGGAACAAGGAGGATACAAGTGCATGCTTAGATTCAGAAGGTACATCCTGTGATTACATTATCACAGAGAATACACACACTAAAATACTACAGTGCCACCTGCTGGATAGAAAATTATAATGCATATATATATATATATATATATATATATATATATATATATATATATAAAGTTCACAATATATAAAGTTACTTGCTGTTGCTTCTTTTCCAGCAAGCATCACACAGTTGCTGCAGATTTGCCGGCTGCACATCCATGATGCAAATCACCCGTTCCACCGCATTCCCGAAGGTGCTCTATTGGAATGAGATCTGGTGAGTGTGGAGTATAGTGACCTCATTGTCATGTTCAGGAAACCAGTGGTGAGATGATTTGAGCTCTGTGAAATGGTGCATTATCCTGCTGGTTGTAGCCATCAGAAGATGGGTACACTGTAGTCATAAAGGGATGGACATGGTCAGCAACAATACTCAGGTAGGACGTGGCGTTTAAAGTGTGCCAAGAAAATATCCCCCACACCATTACACCACTAGCCTGAACTGTTTATACAAGGCAGGATGGATCCATGCTTTCATGTTGTTTATGCCAAACTTTAACCCTACCAGATGAATGTTACAGCTGAAATCGAGACTCATAAGACCAGGCTATGTTTTTGCAATCTTCTATTGTCCAACTTTGGTGACCCTGGGAAAATTGTAGCCTCAGTTTCCCGGTCTTAGCTGACAGGAGTGACACCCAGTGTGGTCTTCTGCTGCTGTAGCCCATCTGCTTCAAGGTTTCATGTGTTGTGCGTTCAGAGGTGGTATTCTGCATATCTTGTGTAACAAGTGGTTATTTGAGTTTCTGTTGCCTTTCTATCATCTCAAACCAGTCTGCCCATTCTCCTCTGACCTCTGACATCAACAAAGCATTTTCCTCCACACAACTGCTGCTTACTGGCTATTTTCTCTTTTTCGGACCATTTTCTGTAAGCCCAAGAGATAGTGACGTAACTAGAACCTTCGGGGCCCTGATGCAAGAAACTATGAAGGGCCCCCCTGACCCCTTTCCTCCAATCCCAGTGGTAGAACAACTGGGCCCAATTACAAGTGGGTGGCTGCATATAAAGGAACCGATTTCTCCATTTCCCCCTGCTTCTCCTCCTCTCCCCTCCGCAGGCATTCAGCGGCTGTAGGAGCATAATAGAGAGATGGGTTCCTCTATTCTAGTGTGTCTTAATCTTTTTCCAGTCAGGGCACCCTTGAAGTATACCTGTAGGTGAATGGGGCTGCCCTTCAACCACTCTGCAACTATGTGCATTGCATGCAGTTGCAGCATAGTGATGATGCATTTAAGGGGTTAAAACAGGCGGTCAGGAGGTAACATACTGCCTGTTTACCGTCTGTCAAATACCTCTAAAAAGCAATCTGAGCATGGATCGCTTTTCAGAGGAACAGCATTTTTTTGCTGGTACTTTGAACAAGCAAGGGAAAAAAAATCAGTTCTGATTGTACACATATAGGTGGTCAGGATTAAATGTGCATACATACATATAAACACACACACACACATAATACACACACATATACTGTATATATATATATATATATATATATATATATATATATATATATATATATATATATATATATATATATATATTAGAGGTCGACCGATATATCGGCCGGCCGATATATCGGCCGATATTTGCCGTTTTTTAAATAATCGGCATCGGCCGATTTGTGCTGATAAAAAGCCGATTTAGAACTACAGCGGGACTTTGAAATGACTTCTGTATAGAATGGTCTAAGTTGACTGAGTCGTCATAGCAACATCTTTCCTCCACTCTGGGCAGGCTGCCAAGAAAAGAACAGAAAGATACAATGTTTACACTTGAATGAATGAAGTCATCTCTGTGTGTAGAAGTTCTCAGTTTAACCATTTAAAGACTAAATCTTTTCTGACACTTGTTGCTTACAAGTAAAAAATCCTGTATTTTCTGCCAGAAAATCACTTAGACCCCCCCAAAAAGGATATATATTTTTTTAGCAGAGATCCTAGGGAATAAAATAGCGGTTGTTGCAATATTTTATGTCACACGGCATTTGCACAGAGGTCTTTCAAATGCATTTTTTTGGGAAAAAAATACACCATTTAAAAAATAAAAATAAAATAAAAACAGTAAAGTTAGCCCTTTTTTTTTTTTTTGTCCAAAAGTTTTGACTACCTGTTTTTATTTAATATATATATATATATATATATATATATATATATATATATTTTTTTTTTTATCTAAATCATACATACAAGTAAACTGATTGGAGGTTTGTTTTGTTTAATAAATGTTTAAGTGTAAGAAATTTTCTGTATCACGTATGAAGGCCGCTTTCACACTGGAGCGGACAGGCGTTGATGGTAAAACGCAAGTTTTAGCGGCTCTTTACCATCATTTTAGCGGTGCTATTTGGCTGCTAGTGGGGCACATATAACCCAGCTAGCGGCCAAGGAAGAGGTTAAATGCGCCCATGAAGCACTGCTGCCAAATCGCATTGCATGCGCTTCGGCAGTGGTGCCCATTCATATCAATGGGCAGGAGTGGTGGAGGAGCGGTATACACCACTCCAAACGTGCTGCTTGCAGGACTTTTTTTTAAGATCCTGCCAGCGCATCGCCTCAGTGTGAAAGCACTCTGTCTTTCACACAGACTGCAGGGGAGCCATTTTACAGGCACTTTACAGGCACTATTTTTAGCCCAAAAGCGCCTTAAAACGCCCCAGTGGGAAAGGTGTGTTAGATCAAGGGGGATTAAAAATAAATAAATAAATAAAATAAAATCGGCCTAACATATCGGCCCAAAAAAATCGGCATCATATATCGGCTATCGGCCGCCATGATTTCTAAATATCGGCATCGGCATCGGCCAGAGAAAAACCCATGTCGGTCGACCTCTAATATATATATATATATATATATATATATATATATATATATATATATATATATATATATATATATATACATACATACACACACACATATATATATATATATACACATGCGCACACACACATACATGCACATACACGCACACATACATACAGATAGCCTTTTAAAAATCGTCAGTGCTTTACCTTACTTCTTCCTGCCGGGAACTGCACTGTAGGGGGAAAACACTGAAGAAATGGCTGCACTCCAAGATTCATCAAAATTCCTTTTTAATAAATAAACATCCCAAGTGTTACAGACACTTCAAATGAGAGACGCGTTTCACACACTAGCAGGTGTGCTTATTCATTACTAGCACTGTAGGGGGAGACAAAGAGCACAGCACACACTGTGCTTTTACTTTAGGTCTATCATTGTGACGAGCTCCCCGCACAGTGCCGATTGCAGTTCAGCTGAAGATCAGAGAGCTCGGTCTCAGTCGTCTTTGCTGCTCCTCCTATCGAGGTATACAGGGGGGCCCTCAAGCATGTGGCCCGGTCCATGGTGACCTCAGCGACCCCTATACTTCCTCCACTGCCTAGAGATGGTTGTGCATGAAAATCCGAGTAGATCAGCAGTATTTGAAATACTCAGACCAGCCCATCTGGCGCCAACAACCAGGCCACGATAGAAGTCATTTAAAGCAGAACCTCAGTAATTTTTTCATCTTTCCATCTAATAAATCTTCCACCCTTGATATTTTAACTTTGGATAGTAAAACATCTTTTTTTTCCCAGTAAATACCTTATACAGCCCACTTCCTGGTTCTTGCCTGGTAAAAAGCCTAGGCTAATGACAGCATGCACAGCTCTCTCTCTCACTCAAGAGAGAGTTTGCCAGGAAGGGGGGGAGGCAAGTCATAAGAGGGCCAATGAGAGCAGCAGAGCTGGAGGTGTGCCTCTGTGTGTCTCTGCAAATCCAGGAAGTGAACAGGCAGCAGCTTCAGCTGCCAACAGTTAAAATGGATGCAGCCAGACTCAGTGGAGGGAGATTTCTGCAGCATGTTTGGCAAGTACAGAATCACAGTATATATAAAATAATATGCAAAGTGGTTGGAGGGAAGCTTCAGAATGGCAAAGATGTTTTATTACAAATTATGTGAGTTGGCTGCAGTTCCTCTTTAAAGAAGTCAAGCCTAAGCTTGTTTGTCTGGGCTTCTCTTATGGGTCACAGGAGTGCAATTAGTTTTGCGCTCCCGTGACCCGTTTTCAGCAGAGAGCGGACTGAAGTCTGCCCTCTGCTGACGTCAGAGGAATCGATCCAGGCATTGCATCATCACAACAATAAAGTCTGGATTCGCCAGGTGCCTGGACTGATACCCGTCTCAGGCTCTCAGCAAGCCACGGAGAGCCTGAGACGGCTGCTCCCCACCCCTCCTCAGCTCATCGCTCCAGTGAGTGCGAGGCAGGGTTGCCAACCGCCAGTAAATTTACTGGCAGTTTGTAAAAAACAGTTATTTTTTTTTACAACTGCCAGTAAATATCAGGGGCTGATAATGTCATGCTGTGTTGACTTTTTAAGTGTAAATCAAGAAAATAACTTTGTTATAGGTATTGTCATTGTTTCCATATCATGTTTATACTGTTAAAATATTCACTGCATTCATTTTCAATAGGAGTTCTGTAGATTCTCAGGTCGCCAGTAAAAAATGTGCTCCGCCAGTACATTTTCCATGTTTTGTCAGTAAAAAATGCTGCGGGAGGTTGGCAATTCTGGTTCGGGGGTGCAGAGCGGAGAGATGCTGACTGACAGGCAGCAGCTCTCTGCTCGGGGAGCTGTGAGAACAGAGCCATCGGCGGTGTTCGATCACTCGGTTCTCAGCGCAGAGGCGTCAGGGGATAGATGCAGCCTCGGACCGATCCCCTTTCTTCCCCATTCTGATAGTTGGTTTGAACTTCAGCAAGTTGACTTCACCACTTCTAGATGCCTAAATGCATTGAGTTGCTGCCATGTGATTGGCTGGTTAGCAATTTGTGTTACCGAGCAATTAAAAAGGTGTACCTAACAAAGTTGGTGGTGAGGGTAAGTATCGCACCATAGCTACCCACATCCTACTGGCAGATAAAATTACTAAAGTAAGACCATGGAAAACATAGATATGACCTATTCCGTCTGAAAATGTGGCCCTAATTAAGATGTACTATGATTATGAGAAGTCTTTTGCCCTGTACACGCGGTCGGACTATCCAATGGAAAATGTGCGATCGGATCGTGTTGTCCGAAAATCCGATCGTGTGTGAGCTCAATCTGACTTTTTCCGTCGTAATTTCCGACGCACAAAGTTTGAGAGCAGGATCTAAAATTTTTCCGACAGCAAAATCCGATCGTTTTAATTCTGATTGAGTGTAGACAATTCCGATGGACAAAGTGCCACGCATACTCAATAAACTAAGAGACGAAAGCTATTGGCTACTGGCCCGTTTATAGTCCAGACGTACGCATGTGACGTCACCTCTTTCAGAATGATCGGAAATTCCGACAACTTTGTGCGACCGTGTGTATGCAACACAAGTTTGGGCCAAAATCCGTCTGAAAAAATCAGACGGATTTTGTTGTCGGAATGCCCGACCGTGTGTATGGGGCATAAGTCTTTTCGTTTGAATACGCTTACAGCTTTCGACTGATCTTGGAAACCCTGCATTGCTTGTATGAAACCAGTTTCTCTTTTATTTCTGTTTATAGCCCTAGGCAAACTCTTCATTTACCGTTATCTGTACATTTATTTCTGTGTAGCGATTATTTCCATGGGAGCCACTGGAAATTTGCCCAGGTTCTTTCCCAGGGGATTGCGCCACAGCCAGGCACACAATCGACCAGTCTAGGGGTGTAGTTTTTGTAATTTTATTTTTGGAGAACTTGGATAGGATTGAGGGAAACGAGTGGGATACTCCAAAAACAGAACTATGTACAGATTTGAGGACCATAATCTCCTTTCTGAAAAGTTGAAGCAGAAGTCCTTGCAAACTGTGAACTTTGTAGTGGAAACAGGTAAATGCAGACTTCGTTAGAGCACTAAAGCCCCCCAAGGGTGGATTGACAACTCATGGGGCCCCTGAGCAATAGGAGATTATGGGGCCCCCAGGCAATCTGAGATTATGGGGCCACACAGTATACACACACACAGTATACAATTACACAGTATACACATACATGTACACACAGTATTCACACACACAGTATACAATTACACAGTATACACATACATGTACACACAGTATACACAGACATGTTTCTATTGGCTGAGAAGGTACTGGAGAGGTGGGGCAGCTATAATCTTGGGATTTTGTAGACCAAAAGGATGTCGGTAAGGGACATATCAGAGACAGATGTAAAAATGGTTTTACTGAGGCTGGCAACCCTGATGGGGCCCCCTAGTGGCTCGGAGTCCCTCGGGTAGTGCCCGAGTGGCCCAATGGTCAGTCCGTCCCTGAAGCCCCCATACACAATATCAGATTTTCTGCTGATTTTTTTCCTTCAGATTTACCAAAACCATATAATATGAGGTCAAACCTTAGGAGTTTCAATGTGCATGCAATCAGGTAGGCCCTTCACTACATGGTTTTGGTAAATCTGAAAACAAAAATCAGCAGAAAATCTGATAGTGTGTACGGGGCTTATGAGCTGAGTCTCTTCACATACAATCAGATAGACTAAGCTCTTCAGGACATCAGCCGATCTCCCCTTTAACCACTTAAAGCGGGAGTCCGCCGTTTTTTTTTTTTTTTAAAAGCCAGCAGCTACAAATACTGCAGCTGCTGACTTTTAAAATAGGGACACTTACCCGCCCAGCGCGCCCCCGCGATGTCGGCACCCGAAGCCGATCTCTCGATCGTCTCTCGGGTGCTGCCGCCGCCATCTTGGGTATGAGAATCAGGAAGTGGAGCCTTTGGGCTTCATTTCCCGGTTCCCTACTGTGCATGCGCGAGTCGCGCTGCGCAATAAGGATGGTCCCCGCCGTCTCTGGGATCCCTGTGTTTCCCAGCAGGCAGCGGGGGGACCTTCGGAAAGGGGCGTAGATTCTGCGGAAAGGGGCGTACCTTCTGCAGAATTTACGCCGGAAGTGGGTGCAGATACCTGTACTGTACAGGTACCTGCACCCCCCTCCCCCCTGAAAGGTGCCAATTGTGGCGCCACAGGGGGGGAGGGTTCCAATGAGTGGAAGGTCCACTTTAGGGTGGACCTCCACTTTAAGGACCGGGCCTCTTTTTCAGATGTAATGTTTAAAAACTTTTTTTGTTGCTAGAAAATTACTTAGAACCCCCAAACATTATACATTTTTTTCGAACACCCTAGAGAATAAAATGGCGGTCGTTGCAATACTTTCTGTTACACCGTATTTGCGCAGCGGTCTTACAAGCGCACTTTTTTTTTGGAAAAAAATACACTTTTTTTTTGGAAAAAAATACACTTTTTTTTTATTAAAAAATAAAACAACAGTAAAGTTAGCCCAATTTTTTTTTTTTTTTATATTGTGAAAGATAATGTTAAGCCGAGAAAATGGATACACAACATGTCACACTTCAAAATTGCGCCCGCTCGTGGAATGGCGACAAACTTTTACCCTTAAAAATCTCCATAGGCCATGTTTAAAAAATTCTACAGGTTGCATGTTTTAGGTTACAGAGGATGTCTACCGATCGTGGTGATACCTCACATGTGTGGTTTGAACATGTGCAGGCTTTACTCGCGTGTGCGCGAGCTCGGCGGGACAGGCGCATTTAAACATTTTTTTTCTTTTCTTATTTATTTTACCTTTTATTTTTTATTTTTACACTGTTTTAAAAAAAATTGTCAATTTTATTCCTATTACAAGGAATGTAACCATCCCTTGTAATAGAAAAAAAGCATGACAGGACCTCTTAAATATGAGATCTGGCGTCAAAAAGACCTCAGATCTCATATTTACACTAAAATGCAATAAAAATAAAAACGAGCTATGGGTGGAAGTGATGTTATGACTTCGCTTCCGCCCTGTATTGTTATGGAGACGAGTGGGGGCCATCTTCCCCTCACTCATCTCCATGCCCAGCAAGGGTGAAGATCCGTTCGCCTCCGTCGCTGCCGACAGCTACGGTAAGCGACGGAGGGCACCAGAGTGCAGCAGGAGGGGGGGCCCCCTCTCCCGTCACTGATAAAAGTGATCTTGTGGCGAATCCGCCGCAAAGACCACTATTATCAGAAAACGGACCTCCGGCTGAATAAGAGGATACCACTAGCTGCTGCCATAACAACGATATCCCCCTTCAAAGTAAGGACGTATATCGGCACGCGGCGGTCCGGAAGCGGTTAAACAAACCGAGCTGACTCGTAGGCACAAGAGGGGTGGCAGAAGCCCAACAGTCTCTAAGATCTTTCACAGCAGTCTGTACAATATGTCCAGGGACAGTTGGTTGCCGCCTTCCAACTGCCCGAGTGCCTGAATGGTCAGTCCGCCCCTGCCCTGCACAACTAAATGTACCTAACACAACAATTACAAGGTAAATTTAGCTTGCCTCACTGTAACAAAACACACCCAGCTCCACAGAATATAGTGAGCCAGCAATAAATCGAACTAATCCTGGCACCTACTGTATTTATGAGGGTGCTACATCTGTAAAACTCAAATAAGCATTTATTGCTATAAATTTGCATGCGTTCAGTTCCAGATTGGATCTGGGGTGCATAAAGAATCATGGGTACCCCATTTACTCAGGGCCATCTTTAATATTGATTGGACCTTGGACCCCCCCCCCCCCTACACACACACACACACACACGATTTCCCTCTCCATCTGCTCTGAGACATGCAATAAATAACAGCTGGACTTAAAATCAGTTTACTGTATCAGATCAGGCAGCGATTGCCATTGGTTGCCAGAGGTTACAGTGTACCATTACCGCTCGCTGACTAGTTGCTAGAGGTTACAGCACACATTACAGCTCACTGATTAGTTGCTAGATGTTACAGCACATGATTAATGCTTGTTGATTGGTTGATTGAGATTACTGTACATTAATACTGCTCACTGATTGGTTGCTAGAGGTTACAGCACATCATCTCACTGCAGGGGGCAAGATAGAAATATGAATGCCGCCTTTATTTACATATCTGTGCTGTCGGATGAAGCTATTTACATATGATCGCCGGTTAATAACATGTAAATACAGAGTCTGCAGGTGAGTCACTTGTACACAACAATAGGGCAGAGCTCGGCAGCATTAGTAGCAGCACTTCACACTGATATATCAGGACACATCAAGGGACTACAACTTCAAGGGACAAGGGGATGTAAACTGGGATAGTTGGCAAATATGAGGCAGCTGCTTTGGGCCCCACAACAATGACAGGGCCTATGGCAACTGCCCCTAATACAAAGAATTACCGTTCTAAGGTAATGACTTCTCCCAAAACAGCTGTCTCCACAATCCCACAGGGTGCTGGCTCTGTTTGCAACAGGAACTGAAGTAGAAAAATGTAGCTGGATAGCCGCACTTCAAATTATTCAACTTTATTTCAAAAATGTAATTAAAATCATAGCATCTAGGCTGGTAAACAGACTAACTGCACAGCCGCTGACATGTTTCACACCGAACACGGTGCTTAGTCATAGCTTTACCTTTTGCCCTGCCTTAAAGACGGCCCTGCATTTACTTATGACTTTACATTTCACAGCAACTCAATTTCGCAGGGTTCTGTACCTGCTACAGAATGAATAAACGGGCACTTTTATTAAGGATGAAGAAAAAATGCACAAACGAAGTGGCTAAACCAGCAGACTGTGCCATCTCTTTCAGGAGTGCTCTGTAAATATTAATTATGGAGAACATGTCAGAGGATGAGCCTGGATGTGTCTCTGCGCATCTCGTAAAGGTCTGGAACGGACGTCCCTTAGACACGGCAATGATCCAATATAACACAATCTTTTAGTGCTGGTAATTTCGGCTGTTAAATGTGAATCAATTCTAGTAAGGTTAACAAGTAAAACCTACAAAATACCAAAATGTTTCAGTAAGCTGTAATGACCTGTCGGGAAGCATGGTTCATCAATGCTGTGTTATTATGGTTATGTAATGTTTAGCAATGGAGTTGTGTTTCCGTGGAGGAAAACTCCAAGCAGGCATAAACATTTTATAATTAAAGGGAATCTATCACCTGCCATTCAAGGAAAGGGTTTTTTGAAAGCTCACCTGCTGATCCTTACCTTTTCCATGCCAGCCCCACCTCTCGCCAATGACTCCAGTTGTTGGAGCCCAGGGACATATCCTTGTGTATGCTGTGTTGGTCATTGTCAAAGCTTACACAGGGTTAAAGACCTTCTTATGACAGTGCTTGGGTTTGGCCATTGGTACTGCATCCTGAAAAGGGGAGAAGATCACATGATCCTCCAGAAGCAGTGGGTATTTCCGAGGATTCCAACAAATGGAATGGTTGGGAGAGCGGCAAAGTTAGTATCAGTGGGGGTAAAGTGGAGTGTAAAGATTCTTTTGAAACCAGACTAAGGGCCTAATGGAGTGCTGTTACTTTCTCCTTCACAGTTGTCCCAATGCCATCACAATACCCGGCAGAACCAGATATGAAGGAGCATGTAACCTCCTACCTTGTGATAGTTCTCCAGTCCTGCAGAAAATCGCTAGGCACTGTAACATGATTGGGGGGGGGGGGGCACTTCCTCCCCCAGGTTGCCACCACTGTTCATTCTAATTTAGGGTATAGATTGCCAGGCAAATTTAGTTTGGCACCTCTGTAGCCAGTGGAGCAGTGGTTAATTACCTTAGCCCGTTCAATGTTTTGCAAGCTGCTTGTCTGGTTATTCTCCCCTGCACTCTAGGGGGTTCTAGGATCACAATGAGAGGAAGGACCGAGAGGCAGCACTATTTTTGGGGGTCTAGCCAATTCCTGGGGAGGTGTATTCAGTAGATGGCTGGAGGATGCATTAAGATGAAAAAACATGAGGGTTTACAACCCCTTTAATGTACATAAAAGGGTTGTAAACCATTGTGTTTTTTCAGCTTAGAATTTGCTAGACCCCCCAAAAATAGTGCTGATTCTCGGTCCTTCCTCTCACTGTGATCCTAGAACCCCCTAGTGTGCAGGGGAGAATAATTTATAGGTAAAATTGATCCAGGGAAAATCCAATTGCCTCTCAAGGGATCAAAGGATTTTTTTCCCCTGCTTTAACAAATTGGACCATGCTTTGCTGTTTTTTTTGCCTTCCTCTGGATCAACTGTAGGTGAAGGATTGTGTATATGGGATGGTATTTATTTTATTTTTTGGGATGAACAAGATGGACTTGTGTCTTTTTTTTTACGTAACTATGTAACAATAGAATGCAGCTAAGCAGCTGCTCGATTGTTATCATAAGCAGTGGGAGAGGGACCCCCCCCCCCACGCTGCCTTCCACCGCTCCACCCAGGCTCTCCCGTCCCACCGGGAGGCCCAAGCAATCGGTCGACACATCTGTGGGCTGGCCGGAGACCCGAACAAAGCCAGAATCGGCTTTGATTGGGTCTCGGCTGTAGAAACCTGTAAGCAACGTCACAATGTCACTTCCGGTTTACTGGATCCTTAAAGGCGCCAGATTTTAAAAAATTTCAGTATTCAAAACAGTCAAACTTGCCACTTTGAAGGCTTTTAAGTGCAAAGGAGAGGTTTGGGGTTTTATAGACCCCAGATCCCTCCAAAAAAATACCTGACCCGTAAATATTACTGTCACAAGGGATTTTTATATTCCTTGCAACAGCAATAAAAGGGATCAAAAAATAAAAATAAAGCTGTGGTGTAAAACAAAAAAAATGAATTTAATTAAATAAATACGATTTTTTTTCTTTAAAGCGCCCTATCCCTCCATGCTCGTGCACAGGAGCGAATGCATACATAAGTCGTGCCTGTAAATGTAAACAGTGTTCAAACCACACATGTGAGGTATCACCACGATCGTTAGAGTAAGAGCAATAATTGTAGCACTGGACCTTTTCTGTAACTCTAAACTGGTAACCATTAAAAAAATGTAAAGCGTTGTCTATGGAGATTTTTAATTAACGTAGTAACTCGCTGTTCCACGAGCGTGCACAGTTTTAAAGAATGACATGTTAGGTATTTATTTACTTGGTGTATCATCTTCTTTCACATTATATAAAAAATTGGGCTAGCTTTACTGCTTTTTTTTTTTTATTCCTGAAAGTGTACTTTTCCCCAAAAATACAGTGTGACATAAAATATTGCAACGACCGACATTTTATTCTCCAGGGTCTCTGCAAAAAAAAAATATATATATATATACAGTGGTGTGAAAAAGTGTTTGCCCCCTTCCTCATTTCCTGTTCCTTTGCATGTTTGTCACACTTAAGTGTTTCGGAACATCAAACCAATTTAAACAATAGTCAAGGACAACACAAGTAAACACAAAATGCAATTTGTAAATGAAGGTGTTTATTATTAAAGGTGAAAAAAAATCCAAACCATCATGGCCCTGTGTGAAAAAGTGATTGCCCCCCTTGTTAAAACATACTATAACTGTGGTTGTCCACACCTGAGTTCAATTTCTCTAGCCACACCCAGGCCTGATTATTGCCACACCTGTTCACAATCAAGGCATCACTTAAATAGGAGCTGCTTGACACAGTAAGGTCCACCAGAAGATCCTTAAAAGCTACACATCATGCCGAGACCCAAAGAAATTCAGGAACAATTGAGAAAGAAAGTAATTGAGATCTATCAGTCTGGAAAGGGTTATAAAGCCATTTCCAAAGCTTTGGGAATCCAGCGAACCACAGTGAGAGCCATTATCCACAAATGGCGAAGACATGGAACAGTGGTGAACCTTCCCAGGAGTGGCCGGCCGCCCAAAATTACCCCAAGAGCGCAGCGACGACTCATCCAAGAGGTCACAAAAGACCCCACAACAACGTCCAAGGAACTGCAGGCCTCACTTGCCTCAGTTAAGGTCAGCGTTCATGCCTCCACCATCAGGAAAAGACTGGGCAAAAATGGCCTGCATGGCAGAGTTCCAAGGAGAAAACCACTGCTGAGCAAAAAGAACATCAAAGCTCGTCTCAATTTCTCCACAACACATCGTGATGATCCCCAAGACTTTTGGGACAACATTCTGTGGACCGATGAGACAAAAGTGGAACTCTTTGGAAGGTGTGTGTCCAAGTATATCTGGCGTAGAAGGAACACTGCATTTCATAAAAAGAACATTATACCAACAGTAAAATATGGTGGTGGTAGTGTGATTGTCTGGGGCTGTTTTGCTGCTTCAGGACCTGGAAGACTTGCCGTGATAAAAGGAATTATGATTTCTGCTGTCTACCAAGAGATCCTGAAGGAGAATGTCCGACCATCTGTTCGTGTACTCAAGCTGAAACGAACTTGGGTTCTGCAGCAGGACAATGATCCTAAACACACCAGCAAGTCCACCACCGAATGGCTGAAGAAAAACAAAATGAAGACTTTGGAGTGGCCTAGCCAAAGTCCTGACCTGAATCCTATTCAGATGTTGTGGTATGACCTTAAAAAGGCCGTTCATGCTCGAAAACCCTCTAATGTAACTGAATTAGGACAATTCTGCAAAGATGAGTGGGCCAAAATTCCTCCAGGACGCTGTAAAAGCCTCATTGCACGTTATCGCAAACGCTTGGTTGCAGTTGTTGCTGCTAAGGGTGGCCCAACCAGTTATTAGGTTTAGGGGGCAATCACTTTTTCACACAGAGCCATGATGGTTTGGATTTTTTTTCACCTTTAATAATAAACACCTTAATTTACAAATTGCATTTTGTGTTTACTTGTGTTGTCCTTGACTATTGTTTAAATTGGTTTGATGTTCCGAAACACTTAAGTGTGACAAACATGCAAAGGAACAGGAAATGAGGAAGGGGGCAAACACTTTTTCACACCACTGTATATATATATATATATATATATATATATATATATATACATATATATATACTGGAAAATTGTATACTTACCTTTCCATAATTTTCCTTTCCTGTCACATCTTCATGGCAGCATACACTCTGGGTTGTGACTCCACATAACTATAAGATGACGATACGGCCCCCGCCCCAGCATTCTCCGTATATATAAATCACCTCAAACGGGTGGGACATTGCATGCTGCCATGAAGATGCGATAGGAAAGGAAAATTACGAAAAGGTAAGTATACAATTTTCCAGTTTCCTGTCGCATCATGGCAGCATACACTCTAAGCCCTTGTACACACGGTCGGAGAATCCGTCGGAATGTGTCCTATCGGACGGTGTCGTCGGATAATCCGACTGTGTGTAGTATGCATCGGACTGATTCCGTCGGAATATCTGTCCGACCCAATTTTCCAACATGTTGGAAATATTTCCCGACCAACTGGGCCGGTCGGACATACTCCGATCATGTGTAGCGAATTTTGATCGGACCAAGTGCCACGCATGCTCAGATCAAATTCCTACATCAAAGCTATTGGCTACTAGCCTGAATCTAGTCCCATCGTAATGAAATTACGTCATCACGTTCTGAATGATCGGATTTTTCAACAACTTAGTCCGACCGTGTGTATGCAACAGTTTCGGACAAGATCTGACGGACAAAATCCGACTGAGAAAATCCGACGGATTTGGTTGTCGAAATCTCCGACCGTGTGTACAGGGGCTAAGGAGTAACTCGCAGACTGGGTGGGAGTGCAAGATAATAAATTTATTAACAAGGAACAGAAGAGTTGGTCTGAATAACGGCCCTTCCAAAATCTACTGTTGAAAGCCATGCAGAATCCACCCTATAATGTGATATAAAGGTGTTTCTGGAAGACCAGGTGGCTGCTTTACAGATAGTCTCCGCCGAGACCCTACAATAGACTGCCCAAGAAGTTGCCACTGCCATGGTGGAATGTGCCATTAAGCCCTCCGGAATCTGTCATTTACTCAGTAAATAAGCCTTCTTGATTGCTTTAACCAGCCATGAAGCGATGGTACGAGCTGATGCCGCTTGACCTTTCCTAGGGCCATATGGAAGTTACTGAGAGATACTTCAGAATGTTGCCCCTGACACCCAGAGGATGAGGATCTGTGATAAGGGCTGGAAGGCTAATCTCCTGATTAAAATGAAATGATGAGGATACCTTCGCTACAAAACGATCTGATGGTTTTAGCACTATCCTGTCCAGGGTAGACGACCAGGTAAGGCTCCTTGGCCATCAAGGCTTGCACCCCCGAGACTGTTTTTGCTGAAGTAATAGCGATCAGGAAAGAAACTTTTAATGTCAAGTCCCAAAGGTAGATGATGTCGAGCGGGAAAAAAGGATCTTTAAACAGGATTTCCAGGACAACTGAAAGATCCCATTCCGGGAATGAAGGTTTTCTAGGTGGCCTTAGCTTAAGGAAAGCTTTCTGAAACTGGATAACCAGGGGGTCGTGTGCCCATTTTACCCAAGTCATAGCGGATATGGCTGATACCTGGACCTTCAGGGTACTGGATCGAAGCCCTTTCTCTAGGCCTGACTGCAGGAAATCCAGGATTTTTGGGGCTGACAGAGAAGATATGTCCCAACCTTGTTGTTGGAAAAAGGTGGTAAACCTCTCCCAGATCCTTCGGTATGTGTTGTTGGTAGTCAGCTTCCTAGCCTGAAGTAATGTCTCCACTACCTTCTGAGAACAGCCCTGTTCTAGGTACCTAGTCCTCTCAGCCTCCAGGCCATCAGATGTAACCTCTCCAGGTTCAGAAGTAGAAGCTGGCCCTGGGAGAGCAGGTCTGCTGACAGTGGGAGAGGAAGCGGATCTGCTGTGTTCAGCTGAAGGAGAGTAGTGAACCAGGCCTCCTCAGCCAAAAGGGGATCATTGCCACTACTAATGCTGTCGACCTCTTGAGCCTCAGAAGAAACCTCGCTATGAGGGGAGTCGGAGGGAAGATGTAGCCGAGGTTGAAGTACGAGGGATGTTGAAGGCAGACTATTCCCTCCTCTGAAGGGAAGGGGGTTCTTGATAGGAACCTCTGACATTTTGCGTTTGCTGGAGTAGCTGCTAGATCTATGTCTGGTGAGCCCCAGGTCTGAGTTATGAGCGTAAATGCTTGGGGACTCAGAGTGCACTCGTTGTTGGAAACAAAACTTCTGCTGAGTGAATCTGCTAGGAGATTCTCAGTCCCTAGAATATAGGCGGCTCTCAGATCCAGTAAGTTCAATTGAGCCCACTCCTTCACAGGGCGAACTTCCCACATCAGGGAGGAGCTTCTGGTACCCCCCTGCCTGTTGATATAGGGGACGGCCACTTTGTTATCCATCTTCAGAAGGACTTGTTTCCCCCTCAGGTAGGTACTGAAGGCCAGGAGGGCCTGAAAGGCTGCTTTCATCTCCAGCACATTTGAAATTGCATCCCGGATCCTGAATGGCCAGCGGCCCTGAGCTGCATGGTGTTGGTAGTGAGCCCCCCATCCTTCCATGCTTGCATCCGAGGTCACGGATTCCTGAGGAAGGGGAACTATATGCTTGCATCTTGTCAGATTGCAGGTACAAGTCCACCACTGCAAGGATTGTTTGACCTCCTCCGAGATTTAGATTGGTTGGGTCATGGATGAGCCGTCCCTTTGACGCAAAAAGGAAGTCTGAAGGGCTCTCGTGTTCCATTGGGCCCACTGGACCATAGGAATGGTCGCAGACAGAGTGCCTAGAAGACTGAGCCACGCTCTGGCCCAGCAGGGATGTTGCTGAGATTGCTCTTTTCACCTTCTGAATCAGTAGGGAAATCTTGTCCACCGGTAGTTCCACCATGTTTGCCCGAGTATCCAACTCTGCACCCAGGAAGATCATCCTTTGGGTAGGATGAGCATTGCTTTTTTTCCAGTTTATCAACCAGCCCAGGCCTTGTAAAGTGGCCACTAGAACTTCCCGATGTTGGATAAGGGACTCCTGGCCGCTTGAGAGGAGAAGAATGCTGGGGCGGGGGCCGTATCGTCATCTTATAGTTATGTGGTCCTATCAGGTTGTGGAGGCGGAGTCACAACCCAGAGTGTATGCTGCCATGATGCGACAGGAAACTGATTTTAACTTGTAAGCAACAAGTGTCAGAAAAAGGCCTCGTCTTCAAGCTTCAGCAGAGATCATGTGATGAATGCTTGTCCCAGGTCTGTTACTCAGAAGTCCCGAAGCCAGCCAGACCCCACCATGCAACTAGCATTTCTTCTGTAACAGGTACACTTTAATATTTATGGGAAGCCCCCTATCCATGCAATTGTCAGCATTTGCCTCATTTACACAAAACAAGAGGCAGGTTTGTCCTCCTCCGAGGCACGTCCTTTGTCAGCAAATGCTTTTCGACTCATTATAATGCAAAAACAAAGTGCTGCTCTTGAAGAAAATGCATGTTTTTTGCACAGAAAGGCAGGATTTAGTATTCATTTTCAGCAGTGGCTGAATTACCAAGCAGCGTGAAATGGAATTGAGGTCATAGTTTCATTCTATCTGCATAAATCCTGCATGTGTTTAAATTATGCAGCCAAAGAATTTCAAAGAGGAACTCAAGGCAAATATACATTTTTTTTTTTTTTTTAGTTCATTAGAATTTATCATTTTGATTTTCAAAATCTTCCTCAATTGCTGTTGGAGCATCCCTGTGATAAGTGATCTCACTAACCAGCAATGAGACACAACATGAGGACGGAGCTTGTCAGAGCTGGCTAGCACAGAAGGTGGCTGATATAAGTAGATCAGGTTTGGAGATTTAAAGCGCGTCTAAACTCAGGAAAAAAAATTCAATGTACTGCCGCTCACCTTCCCTCAGATGTAGTGGCTAAAATCGTTTTTGTTTTTTTTGTCACACTATTTTTCTTCTTTAGTTTAACCAAGGTTTGTGTTTTTTCACCTTAATGCATCCCACAGACTGCATTAAGCTGCAGTGTTTGAATTAAGCTGCGTGGATGGGCCGTCAAGTCAGAGAACAAATGGGGATACAAGGCTCTCCACCTCATCTAATCAGAAAATGCTTTACATTCCTTCACAAAATGCAAATCATTCTCTGAATGGCACCCATGCAGAACTGCCAAACTCCTGGTTAAAAATCAGACAGGGAGGGAATTGAAAGCAAGTGTAGATCACTGGAGAAACTGTGTCTACTTCAGTGATTTCCAGCTTCTAGGAGCATTGGCCCAAGTATGGTTTATGCATAGTTGGTCCAATGGTATATTGGGAGATTTATTTATTAATGCAAAGCATTCCCTGAATAGCACCTGTGCCGAACGCCCAACCACCTTTGTTAAAAATGCACCAGGCTAGCCACTCAGCACAGGACTCGGAAAGCAAGTGGCAATCATTGGAGTAGCAATGCCTATACATTTTGATCCAAGTACAGTAAAGCCTTGGTGTGAGAGTAACTTGGTTTGAGAGCGTTTTGTAAGACAAGCAACAATTTTTAATACATTTTGACTTGATATACAAGCGATGTCTTGATATACAAGTAGCGTCATGTCACAATATGAGAAGAAAGGCGCCTCTAATGCCGCATACACACGACTGTTTTTTCCGTCAGAATAAACTCTAAGCCCTTGTACACACGGTCGGAGATTCCGACAACCAAATCCGTCGGAGTAATTCCGACGGATTAATTCCGGAAGAGGTCCGGAAGTGATGTTGCATACACACGGTCGGACTAAGTTGTCGGAAAATCCGATTGTACGTAACATGATGACGTTATTTCATTATGACAGGACTACGTTCAGGCTAGTAGCCAATAGCTTTGGTCTAGAAATTTGATCTGAGCATGCGTGGCACCTTGTCTGTCGGAGTAGGCTACACATGATCGGAGTATGTCTGATCGGAGCATTTTGTCGGAAAATATTTCCAGGAAGTTGGAAAAGTTGGCCCGACGGATATTCCGACGGAAACAGTCCGATGCAGACCACACACAGTCCGCTGAAACGGACTTGCTACACACGATCACACCAATATCCGTTCATTTAGAACGCAGTGACATACGACGGGACTAGAAAAAGGAAGTTCAATAGCCAGTAGCCAATAGCTGCCCTTGCATCGTTTTTGGTCCATCGGAATAGCATACAGACAAACAGTTTTCCCAATAGGAATTGATTCAGTCGGAAAGATTTAAAACGTGTTCTATTTCCAGGTCCGTCCGAATTAAAAAAAGAAAAAGTCAGATGAAGCCCACACATGATCATGAATATCTGAAATGATTCTGTCTGACGTTTTCTGACGGAAAGTCCGGCCGTGTGTACACAGCATAAGTGTAGCAATAATGAAGGTACATTATTGCTACATATTGAAGGTACAACATTTAGCAACATATTGCTACACCTAGAGGCGTCTCTCTTCTCTTTTATACTCTGTAGCTTCTGTTGGATTTAGCTTCTAATCCCCTTGTGGAGGCTTCCATTTGTGGATGGACATTTTATGGTTACACAACCTATCACATTGCTATAATCTTTTTATAGGGACTATGAACTGAGGGACTTATGAATAAATGGTTGGGGAACGAATCATCTGAGTTTCCATTATTTATTATGGGGAAATTTGCTTTGATATACAAGTGCTTTGGATTACAAGCAGGTTTCTGGAACGAATCAGAGATGAAATGGTTAGAGTAGATCCAAAATAAATAAATATTATAAGGTCAGTAATATATATGAATCCCAGCAGAAAAACAGTGAAGGCATAGGAATAAGGAAAGAAATGTAGTAGGTATTTACCTCAAGATTAAGGCAGAGCAGAGCACCTCGCACGTCCATTCGGCATCCCACAGCTGACAGCTGCAGAATGCCGGCGGACAATACAAGTGGGGCTTAAGACTAAGAGTCTCTCCAATCAGCTGCCGCACAGCTGATGGAGGGAGGAGAAGAGACGGGTTAGCTGCCAACACGCCCCCTGAGCGGTGAGAGCGGGGTCCCGTCCACGGCGCGCATGCGAGCCCACATGCGCCGGAGCGGGGCCCCGCCCACTCCACCCACCGACACACCAAGCTTCCCCAGCGGACAGCGCATGTCCGCTGGTGTCGCAAGATGGAGTGCGGCCGACGTTTTTCCATCCTTGGAGGAGGAGTAGGGTATACCCCACAGGGCCTTCCAATTACGTGGATATCTTCTTAATCATGGTATTCAGCCACTGAGTCATATCCATGAGATCCAATACACTGGAGAGTCACACCTTCTGACTGTTTGAGCTATTTGCTTTTAAATCCATAAGATACCACTTGCCTATATCTGCAGACTTGGTTACCGTATATACTCGAGTATAGGCCGACCCGAGTATAAGCCGAGGCCCCCAATTTACCCCCAAAAAACTGGGAAACCTATTGACTCGTGTATAAGCCGAGGGTGAGATATGCCTGTCCATCCCTGTGTGTGTCCGTCCATCCCTGTGTGTCCGTCCATCCCTGTGTGTGTGTCCATCCATCCATCCCTGTGTGTGTGTGTGTGCGTCCATCCATCCATCTATCCCTGTGTGTGTGTGTGTGTGTGTGTGTGTGTGTGTCCATCCATCCATCCATCCCTGTGTGTGTGTGTCCATCCATCCATCCCTGTGTGTGTGTGTGTGTGTCCATCCATCCATCCATCCCTGTGTGTGTGTGTGTGTCCATCCATCTGTGTGTGTGTGTGTGTGTGTGTGTGTGTGTGTCCATCCATCCATCCATCCCTGTGTGTGTGTGTCCATCCATCCATCCCTGTGTGTGTGTGTGTGTGTGTCCATCCATCCATCCATCCCTGTGTGTGTGTGTGTGTCCATCCATCTGTGTGTGTGTGTGTGTGTGTGTGTGTGTGTGTGTGTGTGTGTGTGTGTGTGTGTGTGTGTGTGTGTGTGTGTACATATATATATCTATACATATATATATATACAATATAATATCTTTGGAAAAAGAATGTGTTCCTTGTGTCTAAAACATATATGGCATCTCAACAGATTATCTTCTTAATAAAACAATAGAATTTCTCATTCAGAGCTATTCATATTTTTACAAGATTCATAAATGTGGGTTTATGAGAGCTATCATGGTAAACCTGCTGGTTAGATCATGTGTCATCCTCTGAAGTCAGTGACACACTTCCATTTATCTTACCAGAGACACAGAATCATGCTGATCATCAATGAGCTCAAGCTTTCAAGGCTTAGCCATCTAGGTTCCCTGCTATATGCAAATATTTAAATTACTACCCTTTCTAGCTTTGGAAACACTGAATTCATCACTTTTACCAGACTCTGCAGCTCCGATGTAGTTAAACACATAATTCTAGACACTCAATAACAATCTTAGCTCTTTATAACAGTGCACCAGTATATTAAACGTGCCAGAGGATTCATTAGCTCTAGTGTTGCCAAGAACGCCATCTGTCCATGCAGCCTTGTGTGTCCAGCCTACCTGTGTCCCAAGCCTCCGTCCGGTCCCGTCCCGAGCCTCCGTGTCGTCCCGTCCCGAGCCTCCGTGTCGTCCCGTCCCGAGCCTCCGTGTCGTCCCGTCCCGAGCCTCCGTGTCGTCCCGTCCCGAGCCTCCGTGTCGTCCCATGCCAGGATCGCCGCTCTTCGTCGGCGCCCTGGCGGCCATTCCCCTGTTCAAAAGCCGCGCCTCCCGCCTCCGCCTGTGATAGGCGGAACACTGAATTTCCCAGCAGCCTGTGTTCCGCCTATCACGGACATCGTATCATCCTCGTCCGTAGTACGAGGATGAGACGATGTCCGTGATAGGCGGAACACAGGCTGCTGGGAAATTCAGTGTTCCGCCTATCACAGGCGGAGGCGGAGCCGGAGGCGCGGCTTTTGAAAGGTAGAATGGCCGCTGTCTGTCTGCTCGACACGCTGTTCGGGCATTCAGACAGCGGTGACTCGAGTATAAGCCGAGGGGGGCACTTTCAGCCTCAAAAAAGAGGCTGAAAATCTCGGCTTATACTCGAGTATATACGGTATACTGATTTTGCTATGTAAGTAATGAAAATCACACTGCTATTGTAGCTCTGTCTTTTTATTTTGCACTACTTGTGTTTTTGTTTCCCCTAATAGCCTGTCATTTATGTCTTTCACTAGAATCCCGCTCTACAAAACCTTTATTTTTCCCTGATGAAGGAGTGTACTTTTTCTCCGAAACACGTAGGGTAATAAATATCGGGGTGCACCTTGTTGTGTATCAGTGCCCAACTCTGCAATATCAACATTGTTATCTTATTTTTTAATCATTTTGTATTACATTGTGTTTCTTTTTTTGGAATTTTGTATACTTAGATTTTGTATTAATAAAAATATAGTTTTATACTTCATTGTATAAGTGGTACGTGCCTTTAAAGTCCACCCATAGGGAATTCTTTTTTCTGTGGTCCTAAACACGAGTACCACCGTTGCTGCCAGTGGGCTGTAAATTGCCCCGTGCCTCCTTTGCATCCAGATATGCCCATCCTTTTTTTTTTTTTTTTTACACTGTATGGGGCAAATCACCGTTGTGCATGAATCCTAATAGAAGTAGCACCAAAGAAAAAAAAAGTACATTAGAAAGTAGTCAGCTGCCAATCTAGCTTCTTGTAAATAGTTTCTCCTTCCTGATTAGAGTTGCACTTTAAATGTTTTTTAATAGATTAAACAGACCCAGTCATGAATAGTTATGTGTTTATAAAAAGCCTTTGAAAACATCTCACATCCATTACAATCAGGTATTTGAGATGCATAATGAGAGGTTATTACAATAATGGAATGTCGCATCTTCATTTGGTTGTGGGGGAGGTGGATTAAAGGACAAACCGTATCACGTATTCTGCATGAAATCTGAATACAAATGACGCCGTTTCTATCGCCTTTTTACTGCATGGATCACTTTTAATTGGCTCATCATTTTTTATTTTTTTTTTGCAAGATATTTGATAGCCTAATTAGACTTAAAAAGGTAGTTTGATCATTGGACGAGGCAGATGTTTCCAAACTTTTTATTAATACGAAAGTTAAATCTCAATGTTCTTTTGTTTTTTTCTGACAGAAACCAGTAATGAGTTATTAAAGTTGAACTCCTTGCAGATGTAAATGACACAAATTAATGCATCTCTGTATTCATTAATACATCATTCAGTGTACTTTTTAATACAACCAGTGTAAGTACTTGAATGTAACTTGCTAATAGCTGCTTGCAGTCTCTGTACAGAAAAGCTGAGATTTGGAGGGGGGGGGGGGGGGGGGCAGCACAAGGAGCCAATCAATTGTGCAGCAATGCTCATGTGCAAGCAAGGGACATACTGACAGAAACAGAAAATAGAGTGACAGAGATGTGCTCTTTTCTCTTTTACTATCCAGTTATAAGTGATCACATTCCCTTTGTTCTCAGCTGCATAAGAGCTGGGACGTGGAGAAGCAACAGTACACTGATATTCCCAGTGAATTGATGTGCAGGATGGGCCTGTGTCAGGGCTGGGCTCAGCCCTTCCTTCTCGGAGCTGGCCGCTCAGCTGTTAGCTAATTGCCAGCTCCTATCTCTCCACAGTTACTCAGGTGTTGATGATATCCTGCTCGTCAGTCCTGCCTACTTAGGTCGCCCAGTCCAGAGGAGCTCTACCTTCGCCTTAGTCAACATCACGGAGACACTCTCTTGCATTCCTGTTAAAAGACTTGCTTGGCTGACATCCCTTCTGGCTCCAGATCCTGCTTGCTGTTTTACTACGCTCATCTCCGGCTCCCTTGCGTTTGGCATCTTTGACTATCCATTCCGGTTCCTGAACTCTGGCTATGTTTTGACTATATTATATTCTGTTTACTTTTATTATTAAACAAGTGTGATTTAACTGTTCTTCTGTCTGGGTCTGATTTCATGGTTTCTGACAGTAAGCGAAAGCCATGACTTCAGAAGATGCAGTCAATCCACTGTTGGTAATATTTTTTCCAGACTGGATGAGCAAGATCACTGCATGGATCAGTTTGCCATGGCGTTACAAACGCTCCTGAGTCTCGCGGCTCACCTGAAATCTCCCACTGTAGCTGCTCCGGTACAACCTGAGTTGTCAAGCTGGGAGTTTGCCTTCACAACAGCCGTATGCTTGCGCAATTGACCTTCAACCTGGTGCCATACCCCCTCGTGGCGGGGTTTACCCTTTGTCAGTCTTGGAGGATAAGGCCATGGAGGAGTAGGTTGCAGACACACTTTCTTTGGGTTTCATCTGAAAATCCTTATCCCCTTCTGGTGCTGGTTTCTTCTTCGTGAATAAGAAGAGTGATGAACTGAGACCTTGTATTGATTATAGGGGTCTCAATCATTTTACGATTAAGAATGCCTATCCGAATTCTGTTGATTACAGAGTTTTTTTAACCGCTTCAAGGGAGCAGCGGCTTTCACAAAGCTTGATTTGAAAGGGACATACAATCTCGTGAGGATTAAGGAGGGCAACGAGTGGAAAACTGCGTTTAATATCAGAACAGGCCATTATGAGTACCTGGTAATGCCTTTTGGCCTTTGTAATGCCCTGGCAGTTTTCAAGGAATTCATTATTACCAATGTCCTCCGAGATTTGTTGCAGTTATGTGTGGTGGCTTATCTTGATGATATCCTCATATTTTCCAAGTCCCTCTAGAGCCACCACACAGATGTCTATCGTGTTCTTTCAGAAACTAAGAGAACAATCTCTATTGTAAATTGGAGAAGTGCGAGTTCCATCGTGAACAGGTTAAATTCCTGGGTTATGTCATTTCCACTGCTGGTTTTTCGATAGACCCAGAGAAACTTTCAGAAGTCCTACAGTGACCCTGACCTGTGGGTTTACGTCCTCTGCAGCGCTTACTGGGCTTTGCCAACTATTATTGGAAGATTATTCGTAACTTCTCATCTCTGGTCAAGCCCCTGACTCATATGACCAGAAAGGACGGTAACCCACAGAGTTGGTCTCCAGAGTCCATTAAGGCCTTTGAGAGTCTCAAAGCTGCCTTTGTTCTGCTCCTGTGTTGGCACATCCTGATCCTATGTTACCTTTTATCCTTGAGGTTGATGCTTCTGAGACTGGAGTTGGCGCCCTCCTGTCTCAACGTCCTACCTCTGAGAGCGCTTTTCCAAGAAATTGTCACCTGCTGTGCAATTATGAGATTGGTGACAGAGAGCTGTTGGTGATCATTTTAGCCCTGAAAAAATTGAGCCATCTCCTCGAAAGGTACCACTGTGACGGTTCTCATTCTTACTGACCATAAGAATCTCACATTCTTGTCTGAGGCTAAATGCCTCTCTCCCAGAAGGGCACAATGGGCTTTTTTCTTGTCAAGTTTCAATTACATTGTCTCATTCTTACCCATACTAAGAATGTAAGGGCTGACGCCTTGTCACCACAATTTTCCTCCACTTCCAAGTTGGAGTCGGTTCCAGTTCCTGTGATTCCCCCTGATCGTATTCTGGTTACGGTTCGCACTAGTCTCACTTCTCCTTTGGGTGACAAAATTCTTGCTGCTCAGGTCCATGCTCCTTTTGAGAAACCTTGTGACCATTGCTTTGTCCCAGAGAGTCTCCATGCTGCCGTGCTCCAGACATACCATTCTCCCAAGGCTGCTGGCCACCCTGGGAAGAATCAACTTTTTGGGCCATTTCCCAACAATTCTGGTGGCCTAGTCTATGTGCTAATGTAACTGCCTTCATAGCTGCCTGTTCCGTGTGTGCTTGGAATAAGACTCCACGACATCTTCCAGTGGCCCTCCTACAACCCATACCCAAAGGAGAGAGTCCCTGGACCCATCTGTCTATGGATTTCATTGTGGAGTTACCCAAATTCCAGGGCAACACCGTTATCCTTATGGCAGTTGACCGGTTCCCAAAAATGTCTCGTATTCCATTTAAGAAATTGCCCATTTCTAAGGAACTGGCTTCCATTTTTGCTCAAGAGATCTTTCGCTTACATGGGCTACCCAAGGTGATTGTCTCGGACAAGGGCAGTCAGTTTGTGTCCCGTTCTGGCGAGCCTTTTGTGCACAGTTGGGAATTCAGATTGCTTTTTTCTTCTGCGTATAACCCGCAGTCTAATGGGGCCACAGAACGAGCCAATCAGTCCTTGGAGCAATTCTTACATTGCTATATTTCTGACCATCATAACAACTGGTCAGACCCATTACTGTGCCTTGAATTCTGCTGCCTGGTTGTCCTTGTTTATGACAAACTATGGTTTTCAACCTTCCATGTTGCCTGACTCATTTCTTCCGCAGAGTATTCCTGCCTTAGAGGAGAATCTCCGTAGTCTTCATTCCACTTGGGCACAAGTCCAGGAGGCTTTGCAACATGCTAATGATAGGTACAGACTCCATGCTGACAGCAGATGCCTGCCCATGTCTTCCTACCAGGTTGGGGACAGGGTCTGGCTGTCATCTCGCAACCTCCAACTTTGTGTTCCCTCACTGAATTTCGCACCTCGGTTTATTGGGCCTTTCCGTCTTCTTCTCAGGATTAACGCAGTGGCTTACGCATTAGACCTTCCTTCTAACATGCATATTTCAAATGTATTTCATGTCTTCTTATTAAAACCTTTGGTCTGCAACCGCTTTACCACCTCGTTGACACGTCCTCACCGTGTACAGGTTGAGAACCATGAGGAGTATGAAGTACAGTCCATTGTTGACTCCCATAGGCTCGGGGGGCATATACAATACCTGGTTCATTGGAAGGGATACAGTCTGGGGGAATGCTCTTGGGTCTCATCCTCGGATGTACATTCCCCTGTCCTCCTCTGTGATTTTCATAGATGTTTTCCCTTCAAGCCTGGTAAACCTCCGAGGGGGAGGGGTCATTGAGGAGGGGGTACTGTCAGGGCTGGGCTCAGCCCTTTCTTCTCTGAGCTGGCCACTCAGCTGTTGGCTAATTGCCAGCTCCTATCTCTCCACAGTTACTCAGCCGTTGATGATATCCTGTTCATCAGTCCTGCCTACTTAAGCCGTCCAGCCCAGAAGATCTCTGCCTTCGCCTTAGTCAACATCAGAAAGATGCTCTCCTTCAATCCTGTTAAAAGACTTGCTTGGCTGACATCCCTTCTGGCTCCAGATCCTGCTTGCTGTTTTACTACGCTCATCTCCGGCTCTCTGACGTTTGGCTTGTCTGACAATCTGTTCCGGTTCCTGAACTAAGCTATGTTTTGACTATGTTTTGTTCTATTAACTTTTATTATTAAACGAGTGTGATTTAACTGTACTTCTGTGTCGGTCTGATTTCATGGTTTCTGACAGAGTGTAAGGACAAGTCTGATTATTGGAGGAGACTACACTGAGTTCCCAGCACAGATAGAGAAGTGACCATGCTATGCTCTCTTGCATACTGTGGCCATTTTTTAATAGGAAAGCAAAGTGACTTTCATGGCGCGTACACATGACCGGACTTTCCGGCAGACTAGGTCCAAAGGGATTAGTCCGTCGGACAATCCGATTGTGTGTGGGCTAGTCCGATCGTTTTTCGAAAAATAAATCCGATGGACCTAGAAATAGAACATGTTTCAAATCTATCCGACGGACTCAATTCGGACGGACTAAAAATCGGGAAAACCATTCGTCTGTGCGCTGGTCCGACAGACCAAATACGACGCAAGGGAAGCTATTGGCTACTGGCTATTGAACTTCCTTGTTTAGTCCCATTTACATAATCACGTTCAAAACAAACAGACTTTCGAACTGACTTAGTCTGTTTGTGTGTGGGCAAGTCCGTACGATCGGACTAGCCCACACACAATCGGATTGTCCGACGGACTAATCCCTTCGGACCTAGTCTGCCAGAAAGTCCGGTCATGTGTACGCAGCATCAGGAACACCAGGGATTTCACACCACGGAAGCAATACAAAGAGAGCAGGATACTTTTTCACACAAATACATGGTACAGCAGGCACATATCAGGAATATGAAATGTTGAGTTTACATATTCTTTAATTGCAGAATAGAAAAATCCAGTCACCTTCCTTGCTAGACAGGACTGTGCTGTGTGGCAGAGCTGTGTAAATCTCAGCACTTCATGGACAGGCAGGTAAAATAGCTCTCATATATTATTATTATTATTATTATTATTATTATACAGAATTTATATAGAGCAGACAGTTTTCACTTTACAAAATGGAGGGAGATATTACAGTTACAATACAATTCATTACAAAAGGGATAAGAGGGCCCTGCTCGTTACAGCTTACAATCAAAACAAGAGGGTCAAATGATACAAAAGGTAATAAATGTAGGGGATGAGTTCATGGGGAAAGTAAAAGTTCAGTTTATTAGTTAAAGGCAGGATGGTCCTCGCTGAAGAGATGGGTTTTCAGCGTTCACCCAAAGGTAGATAAAGTAGGAGATAGCCGGGCAGATTGGAGTAAAGAGTTCCAGCCAGAGGATAGGAGAGGCTTTGAAGTCCTGAAAGCGAGCATGGGAGGAGGGGACAAGGATGATGGAAATGAGGAATTCCTTGGAAAGAATGAAGAGGACAGTTAGGCTGCTATTTTGAGACACAGTTGGTGATGTAGCTGGGCGCAGAGTTGTGGAAGGCCTTGTAAGTTGTTAGGATTTTTAATTTTAGTAGTTGGGTGAGCAGAAGCTAAAAGAGGGATTCAAAAAGAGGTGTAGCAGACACCGAACCAGTTGGTAAGGTGGAAGAGTCGAGCAATAACATTCATGGTGGACTTATAGCTTATGTAAAGGTAGGTCAACAAGGAGGAAATTACAATAGTTGAGGTGAGAGATAACCAGGGAGTGAATTAGTAGTTTTGTGTGTCACAAGTTAGCCTGCAGTTTCCTGCTTGTGTACTCTTCCTTCTGCAGTGTTTCTCCACCATATTCCTTCACATGTGTGTGGTTTGGCTGTGCTCACCTATGGGCTTCGTCTGCTATTCTGTGGACCATTTATTGCCTTTCCTTCCATCACTTCCTGGCTGCTTCCTAGTTTTCTTGTCTATATTAGACATGCTCAGTGTAACCTGCTTTGCCTGAGCAACTTCATAGTTCTCTGAACTTCCGTTTGCATAACAGGCTTCATTTTCCGTCTGTGCTTGTTCGCTGCCCGTCCTGATCTTGGCTTGTCTTCTGGATTCCCTTTGGCCTAATGCTTGTACTCTGCACACACAAGTGGTCTCCGCACCCTTGGCTAGGCATACATGGAGGCCACAACCTGGTTCCAGCTTGCTGCAAGTCAATCCCGACCATCAGGGGCCCTGGTGAAGAAGCAAGCTGGGGCTTAGACTCCGCACCCTGGGAACCCTCAGTTGGCAATCTACAATGATCTTCAACCTTGGGGGACCTCAAAGGGGAGAGGAGGAAGAAGGAGAAGGTAGCATTGGAAGTGACACTGAAGATGTGGTAAAATAGACAATAGGAGAACCAACAAAGAACTATGGCTTGGAAGCCAAGTGCATGAAGTATTTTGGGGTGGAGGGGTGTATGGGGTCTTAGCCCTTGTACACACGGTTGGAGAATCCGTCGGAATGTGTCCTATCGGACCGTGTCGTCGAATAATCCGACTGTGTGTGGTATGCATCGGACTGATTCCGTCAGAATATCCGTCGGACCCAATTTTCCAACATGTTGGAAATATTTCCCGACCAAATGGTTTGATCGGACATACTCCGATCATGTGTAGAGAATTTTGATCGGACCAAGTGCCACGCATGCTCAGATCAAATTCCTACATCAAAGCTATTGGCTACTAGCCTGAACGTAGTCCCATCGTAACGAAATTACGTCATCACGTTCTGAATGATCAGATTTTTCGACAACTTAGTCAGACCGTGTGTATGCAACAGTTTCGGACAAGATCCGACGGACAAAATCCGACGGATTTGGTTGTCGAAATCTCCGACCGTGTGTACAGGGGCTAAGAGTATAAAGGAGTGACCATTGGCTTTAGCAATTAGTAAGTTGTTAGTGAGTTTTACAAGAGCAGATTCTGTAGAGTGTTGCAGGCGAAATCCAGACTGGAAAGATTCAATAAAGGCATTATCAGTGAGGTAATAGCTATATGTATTTCACCTGTGTATTTAGCTATCTGCCTGTAGTTTTTTAGCTTAAGGGCCGGTTCACACTGGTGCGAAGTCCACGATCAGATGTGAGTCGCTGCAGTGCAAATCACATGCGATCTATGGGCAATCAAATAGTATGGCTGAATTTGCATCGCATTCAGACCAAACTCGCACAGGATCCTTTTTTTTGGTCTACAGCAGAATCGGATCGCATGGGTGTTCACACCCATGTGATTCAATTCCTGTACAAGGCTGCAGATCGCACTGCAATATGCAAACTGATTTGTGGGTGTCATTAACTTTTAATTGACACTCCCTGCAGTTCGCATAGGGCAGTGAGAACTGCCGCCAGGAGACATGCGATGCGGGAACCCGCCATGGATTCGCCGGGTTCCCACATTGCACCAGTGTGAACCGGCCCTAACAAGAAAACAGAAAAGCCCAGCTCCAGGGGAAAAAAAGATCCATTCTGCATGTGTGTGCAGACATAGAGCCATTCAAGGGCTTGGGTGGTTACAGTACATAGAAGATGGCCCAGGATAGCCCCATATTCCAGTAGGGCACTAGCTCGGAGGTTCAGCGATGAGGATTAGCCAGCGGCCGTCTACTGATTGGTCACTACCAGAAGGACCCTCCTGACTACAGACTAGAGCAGGGATCTCCAAACTTTCTAAATAAAGGGCCAGTTTATTGTCCTTCAGACTTTAGGAGGGCCGGACTATGGCCAGCGGGAGTGGAAATTTTCCTGGCATCAGTGGGAGTAAACATCACTACATTTGCAATCATTGGGAGGAATAGTGCTCCATCTTTGGTATCATTGGGAAGAATAGCGCACCATCTTTGGTATCATTGGGAAGAATAGCGCACCATCGTTGGTATCATTGGGAGGAATAGCGCACCATCGTTGGTATCATTGGGAGGAATAGCGTACCAGCATTGGTATCATTGGGAGGAATAGCGTCCAAACATTGGTATCATTGGGAGGAATAGCATCCCAATATTGGTAACGTTGGGAGGAATAGCGCTCCATCTTTGGTATCATTGGGAAGAATAGCACCCCATTGTTGGTATCATTGGGAGGAATAGTGCCCCATCGTTGGTATCATTGGGAGGAATAGCATCCCAACGTTGGTATCTTTGGGAGGAATAGCGTCCCAACATTGGTATCATTGGGAGGAATAGCGATCCCAACATTCACATCATTGGGAGGAATAGCTCCCCATCGTTGGTATCATTGGGAGGAATAGTGCCCCATTGTTGGTATCATTGGCAGGAATAGCGTCCCAACATTGGTATCATTGGTAGGAATAGCGTCCCAACATTGACATCATTGGGAGGAATAGCTCCCCATCATTGGTATCATTGGGAGGAATAGTGCCCCATTGTTGGTATCATTGGTTTGAATAGTGCCCCATTGTTGGTATCATTGGTTTGAATAGTGCCCCATTGTTAGTATCATTGGGAGGAAAAGAGCCCAATCATTGGTATCAATGAGGGGAGAGGAGTGCCCCATCGTTGGTATCCTTGGGAGGAATAGTGCCCCTTTGTTGTTGTTAATGGGAGAAATGGTGCCCCATTGTTGATGTAAGTTGGCAGAATAGTGTATCAGTGGGAGAAGCGACCCAAGAGCCAGAAAAGGCAAGCAAAGGGCCACCTCCAGCCCCCGGGCCGCAGTTTTGAGACCACTGGACTAGAGGGAAGAACAATTGGGACCAGTCTATTCTGTGATCATGGTATTAGGTAAGTATTTGGGGCTTCTGGTGTACATTTAAAAAAAATGAAACTAGTAATTAGCTAGGGGTGGGTGGAGTAAGTAGGGAAAGTTTTTTTGTTTTAACTAGAGATGAGCAAACCTAGTGTAGGGAGAGCGAAGGAAAGGAGAGAATGTGCACATGGGGAGGTGAAGGTGTAAAGCAAACCTGTGGCTTTGCCAGTATTGGCAAAGCACAGGTTCACCTTTAGCAGCAAAACCACCAAGAACTAAAGGTGCCCATGGGTACAGAGTCTCTTGCCATATCCGATCTCTCACAGACACCTGTGTTGGCTGGCGCATCCATAAACACCAGTGTGCTGCTCATGTGCAGAGGGAAGAATACAGAAAATAAGTGGCACAAGCTTATTAAAAAAAACAAAAAGGACAATTTTTTTTTTTAAACGTATCCAATTAAGATTTACTGTAGCTCAGTAGTTGATGGCTGTATTAAAGCTGTGCAATCGGTACTTATCACATCCATAAATGGTTGACTGTCATTCCACATCTTTACGTGTCTGAATATTCCACCCTTTGTTTTGTTGCTAGCGACATAAATGATATGGATGAACTCATATATCTTGTGTGGCGCTCAGTGATCTACATGAGAACTCCCATTTCCACTTGACTACAACAGGCACTACAACCCCTAATGATGGTGTCGCTCTCACCAGTTGATGTTGTGTGTTGCTGACAGGTTGAAGTGCTCATCCCTTTTTTTATTGCTCAGGGAATTACAATCGTGAGCTCTCCAATCGACCTCCCATCCCCACCCAACTGCAGCTGCAAAGTCAAAAGTCAGAATCGCATTTCCAAGATTCCTTATAATGTACAAATAGCAAGAGATGCAGCTGCAAGAGAGTGGCATTTTAAATACAAGTTTGTTGAAGGTGACAGAGAAAAGGATATTGTGGGAGATCTCACACTTGGTAAGAAAACTGAAATATAAAGGGCAGAAAAAAAATGAATACAAACCTTGGATTGAGAGTACCTTGGTCTGAGAGTGTTTAGCAAGACAAGCAAATTTTATTAAATAAATGATGACTTGATATACAAGTAGCGTCATGTCACAACTGAGTATAAAAGAGAAGAGAGGTGCCTCTAAGTGTAGCAATATGGTTACATCTAGGAACAGCTCACACCACATGCAGTCCAGTGCATTTTTTTTAGTGCATCAAAAACGCACGGGAAGTAGGTTATATGGTTTTCAGTGGCATAGTTCACACCAGTGCAGTCAGTTCCAGGGCGTTCCAGTTCCAGAAAAAAAAGTAGAACATGCTGCATTTTTCCTGTACTGTAAAATGCATCAAAAACACACCGAGATGCACCTAAACTCACCAAAAACGCACTGGAACACACATGTTTAACCAATTCAGATCCGCGCTATTGCCAAATGACGGCATTAGCGCGGACCTACATTTTCAGGACTACGTCTATTGACGTCGTCCTGGTTACGAGCGGCCTGCGCGCCCCCTGAGGGGCGCGCGCGGCGCGCTCTGTGATCGGCGAGTCCGTGAGACTCGCCTGATCACCGATCCGTGTAAGGGGTCGATCCCGACCCCTTATCACGTGATCAGCTGTCAGCCAATGACAGCTGATCATGTGATAGAACGGAGCCGGTAATCGGCTATTATTCCTCCTCGCGCTGACAGCGCGAGGAGAGAAAAAAAAAGCCGATCACCGGCGGCCGTGATCGGGACATCAGTCCCGATCACGGCCATCAATACAAGGGACCACCTGCCACCTGCCTGTGCCCACCTGCCTCCCGCAGTGCCATCCTGAAGTAAAATAAAAGAAAAAGTAAGTGCCCCCCGTCAGTGCCCCCTGTCAGTGCCCATAGTGCCCACAGTGCCACCCACAGTGCCACCCACAGTGCCACCCACAGTGCCACCCACAGTGCCACCCCACAGTGCCACCCACAGTGCCACCCAATCTGCCTCAAAGGTGCTGCACCCCAGTGCCGCCCATCAGTGCCCAGCAGTGCCGCCCATCAGTGCCCAGCAGTGCCGCCCATCAGTGCCCAGCAGTGCCACCTATCAGAGCCACCTATCAGTGCCACCTATCAGTGCCCATCAGTCCCATCTATCTGTGGTACCTATCAGTGCCCATCCGTGCCACCCATCCGTGCCACTTATCCGTGCCACCCATCCGTGCCATCTTATCTGTGCCCATCTTTGCCCATCAGTGCCGCCTTATCTGTGCCCATCGGTGCCGCCTTATCTGTGCCTATTAGTGCCGCCTTAACTATGCCTATCAGTGCCCACCAGTGCAGCCCATCAGTGCCCACCAATGCAGCCCATCAGTGCCCACCAATGCAGCCCATCAGTGCCCACCAATGCAGCCTATCAGTGCCGCCTAATCAGCGCACTTCAATGAAGGAGAAAAATGACCCGTTTGCAAAATTTTATAACAAACTATTAAAACATGATTTTTTTTTTTTTTTTTTTTGCATCTTTTTTTGTTTGTTTAGCAAAAAATAAAACTCCGAGCTGTAACTAAATACCACCAAAAGAAAGCTCTATTTGTGGGAAAAAAATGATAAAAATTTCATTTGGGTACAGTGTTGTATGCCCGCGCAATTGTCACTCAAAGTGCATCAGCGCTGAAAGCTGAAAATTGGTCTGGGACTGAGGGGGGTTTAAGTGCCCAGTAAGCAAGTGGTTAAGGTTAAGAAAAAAGAGGGGGAAAACTTGCTGGAAGTCATCACAAATATGTAAAAAACTTGCATGCCAGACAGCGTTTCTATGGTGTGAACTGGCCCTTAAAACGGAGTTCCGCTTAAAAAAAAGAACAAAATTAAAAGTCAGCAGCTACAAATACTGCAGCTGCTGACTTTTAATAATTAGACAATTACCTGTCCAGGGTCCAGTGATGGGGGGGTAATGAAGCCCCTCTCGTCTCCCCCTCCTCTCTGTAGTGCCGGCACTGTTACTGTGGGTGCCCGGCTGTGTCTTCACGGCCAGGCATGCACTGCGCGTGCACAAGCCGCACGGCACGCTGTGACTGGCCGGGCAATCATCTGAGACCTGTGACGTGTCCCAGATGACTGCCGAGAGGGAGGGGGGGGGAGAAGATCTCCCGTATAGTGCCACGGTGCGCCTGGAGGAAGTGGGAGCTGGAACCCTCTAAAAAGAGGGCATCCGCTCCCCCCACCCCAAAAAATGACATGCCAAATGTGGCATATCAGGGGGGTCACCCTTCCTTAAAGTGGAAGTTCCATTCTTGGGTGGAACTCCGCTTTAATGAAGGTACAACATTTAGCAACTCACATGGTTGATGAATAAAACAAGCACATATAAGTATGCAAACATCTGGGGTAAAGCCGTCCACATAGACCATCCTCCACACCGTCATCGATGTCATCCCTTCCACTCTGCGCTCCACATGCGGTTCAAGCCCCATTTTCAGATCGCTCTACTGCAGGGTAGTCTTCCTGGTCACGATTGCAGACAGACAGCGGTGAGAGCCGGCAGTGCGGAGGATGGTCTATGTGGACAGCTTTACCCCAGATCCTTGCATGTGCCTCTTTTATTCATCAACCATGTGAGTTGTTAAATTTTGTACCTTCATTAAATGTAACCATATTGCTACACTTAGAGGCGCCCCCCTTCTCTTTTATACTCTGTAGCTCCTGATGGATTTTGTTTCTAATCCCCTTGTGGAGGCTTCCATTTGTGGATGGACATTTCATAGTTACACAACCTATCACATTGCTATTATCTTTTTATATGGACTATACACTGAAGGACTTATGAATAAATGGTTGTGGAACAAATCACCTGAGTTTCCATGATTTGTTATGGGGAAATTCACTTTGATATACAAGTGTTTTGGATTACAAGCATGTTTCCTGAACAAATTATGCTCGCAATCCAAGATTTTACTGTAATATTGCAATTTACCAATCTTTTGATGTGGTGACTGCATTAGGTTTTCTTTTTCAGTCTTTTTTTTTTTTTTTATTCTCGCCTGGTGATCCAGCCAGTAACACACCGTCTATCTTGGGGTGGCTACACTCCACTGTATCTATAGTATGAGAGAGCAGTGCAGCCAGCATTGCACGGCGTTATTGTCAACCTGTGAAGGAGATGGACTAGTGGATCGCTATGGACTAGAAATAAGTAAGAAATGAAAGCCTGACTCCATCTAACACTAACAGATGTGCCTCCTGGAATTAAGGTGTTAACCATAAAAATAAAAGCTGACCATTGTAAGCACCCCTAAGTTAAAATTTTAACCCTCTATCAGCCACTTGTTGTAACCCTAAAAAAACAAAACACAGTGCTTGTGAGGTGGTCTTGGTCTCTTTGCATGCTTTAAAAACCCTGGTTGATGCAGCCAGTTTCTGTGTCCCCCTCTTTAAACTAATCATGGCTGCTGATCCATGTTACCCTGGTCAGGCTACGTGCCTCCATCATCCCGCTGCTCTCCCTCTCCCCTCTCCCCCTCTCTCCCTGCCTGTCAGCTCCTGACCGTACATTAGCAATGTGATAAAAGGTGTGTAGCTGCCAGGTTTTCTAAAAACACTGACACTGTGAAGTATAACTTAGGCCGCGTACACACGGGCGGACTGTCTGCCCAACTTAGTCCGCCGAAACACATTTCAGCGGACAATCCGCTCGTGTGTGGGCTTCAGCGGACTTTTTCAGCGGACAGTCTGGCGGACTAAGTCTTTCGGAATTTCCGTAAGATTGTCCGTCCAAACTTGGTTTGAGCGGACAATCCGCTCGTGTGTGTGCCAGTCCGCTGTACTTTCGAAATGAGCGGACTTTTCCCGCCCGGAGAAAAGTCTGCTCATTTCGAGCGGGTATCCAGGTAGGCGGGGCACGCGACGGAGACGTCGCGGGCCCCGCCGCCTGGTATGGACTTAAAGGGGATCCCCAACGCCGAAAAAAATCGGCGTGGGGGTGCCCCCCAAGTCCACAACAGACCCTTGTCCGAGCACGCTACCCGGCCGGCCAGGAAAGGGGGGCGAGCGAGCGCGCCCCCTCCTGAGCCGTACCAGGCCGCGTGCCCTCAACATGGGGGGTGCCTTGGGGAAGGGGGGGCCGCGCGGCCCCCCCACCCCAAAGCACCTTGTCCCCATGTTGATGAGGACAAGGGCCTCTTCCCGACAACCCTGGCCGTTGGTTGTCGGGGTCTGCGGGCGGGGGGCTTATCGGAATCCGGGAGCCCCCTTTAATAAGGGGGCCCCGGATACCGGCCCCCCACCCTATGTGAATGAGTATGGGGTACAATGTACCCCTACCCATTCACCTGTGAAAAAAAAGTACGAAAAAAACCACAACACAGGGTTAAAATATTTTATTGCACAGCTCCGGGGGTCTTCCGTCTTCGGGGGTCTTCTCGCCGGAATCCTCCGCTATCTTCTTGTAGCTCTTTTGCTAGCGGAGGAGTCCGGCTTTCTTCCTCCACGCCGCCGGCCTCTTCTCCCGACTTCGGGGTCTTGTCCCCCTCTTCGGTTCTTCTGCCGGGCCACCGCGCCTTCTTATAGCTCTTTTACAGGCGGTGGCCCGGTCTTCTGTCGCCGCCGCCTTCCGTTCTTCTTCTTCTTCTTCTCCTTCTTCTCCAGGAGATGTTGCCTCGACGATCTCTCCGACCGGAATGCCAGAGCCGCGCTGCGCGGCCACTTATATAGTGACAATGGGGCGGTGTCACATGGGTTGATGTCACATGGGGACTATGACATCGTAAGGGGGTGGGGTCACCATGTGACACCAACCCATGTGACATATACCATGTGACACCGCCCCATTGTCACTATATAAGTGGCAGCGCGGCTCTGGCATTTCGGCCGGAGAGATCGTCGAGGCAACATCTCCTGGAAAAGAAGAAGAAGAAGAAGAAGAAGAAGAAGAAGAATGGAAGGCGGCGGCGACAGCGGCGACAGAAGACCGGGCCACCGCCTGTAAAAGAGCTATAAGAAGGCGCGGTGGCCCGGCAGAAGAACCGAAGAGGGGGACAAGACCCCCGAAGTCGGGAGAAGAGGCCGGCGGCGGGGAGGAAGAAAGCTGGACTCCTCCGCTAGCAAAAGAGCTACAAGAAGATAGCAGAGGAGTCCGGTGAGAAGACCCCCGAAGACGGAAGACCCCCGAAGCTGTGCAATAAAATATTTTAACCCTGTGTTGTGGTTTTTTTTGTACTTTTTTTTCACAGGTGAATGGGTAGGGGTACATTGTACCCCATACTCATTCACATAGGGTGGGGGGCCGGTATCCGGGGCCCCCTTATTAAAGGGGGCTCCCGGGTTCCGATAAGCCCCCCGCCCGCAGACCCCGACAACCAACGGCCAGGGTTGTCGGGAAGAGGCCCTTGTCCTCATCAACATGGGGACAGGGTGCTCTGGGGTGGGGGGGCCGCTCGGCCCCCCCTTCCCCAAGGCACCCCCCATGTTGAGGGCACGCGGCCTGGTACGGCTCAGGAGGGGGGGCGCTCGCTCGCCCCCCTTTCCTGGCCGGCCGGGTAGCGTGCTCGGACAAGGGTCTGTTGTGGACTTGGGGGGCACCCCCACGCCGATTTTTTTCGGCGTTGGGGTTCCCCTTTAAGTCCATTCCAGGCGGCGGGGCCCGCGACGTCTCCTTCGCGGGCCCCGCCTACCTGGAGACGCGCTCGAAATGAGCAGACTTTCCTCCGCGTGTGTGGGCGAGTCCATTCATTTCAAAAGTAGAGCGGATTGTATGGCGGACTTAGTCCGCCGTATTAGTCCGCTCAAAAAGTGCCGTGTGTGGGCAAGTCCGTTCATTCAAAAGTTTGGACGGACTGTCTGTCGGATTGTCTGATGAACTTAGTTGGGCAGACAATCCGCCCGTGTGTACGCGGCCTTATGCCCCGTACACACGAGCGGACTTAAATCCGAAGGAGTTCCCAACGGAGTTCCGCCGGAGTTCCGACAGAGTTCCGACGCAACGGACTTGCCTACACACGATCCCACTAAAGTCCGCCCGTCTGGTCCGCGGTGACGTACACCAGGTCCGACGAGACTATAAAACGGAAGTTCAATACCAAGTGCGCCACCCTTTGGGCTCCTTCTGCTAATTTCGTGTTTATCTCGTGTTAGTAGAAGTTTGGTGAGAGACGATTCGCGGTTTTCAGACTCGTATTTTTCAGAACGTTTTTCACTGCTTTTCAGTTTGTGCTTGTGAGGTTTGTATCTGTTTTTTAGTGCGTGTAGTCAGTTCGTGTCTGTATTTTGCAGTGCGATCTAACTGCGCTCGCTGACTTTCAGCTCGCTCTTCACAGGCCTTGCTGTTCTTCAGTGACGTCTGTTAAGTTCGCTCTGACAATCCGACCGTTTTGAAGCCATGTTGCGTGTACGTACTCGTCGTCGAGTTCGTGCTTTGCTTGCGCTTGGTGTTGTAGTTCATTCTGCAACCCAAGAACAGTCCTTGGACGGGGTGTTGAGGAGTTCATGGACGAAGAATTGGTTGCTCCAGCGTGACCAGTTCTCGCACATGCCTTTGCTTCGTGAGATCCGGGAGAATAATCCTGATGATTTCAGGAATTATCTCCGGATGACGGACCCCGTTTTTCACCGTCTGCTGGCTTTGCTGACCCCTTATATCAGCAGGCAGGATACCTGCATGCGGCAAGCCATCACTCCGGAGCAGAGGCTCGTCGCCACGTTGCGCTACTTGGCGACAGGGAGAAGCCTTCAGGACTTGAAGTTCTCGACAGGCATCTCCCCCCAGGCTCTGGGGATCATTATCCCAGAGACCTGTTCTGCCATTATACAGGTCCTGCAGGAGGACTATATTAAGGTAAGATTTAGCATTTAACATCACATTTTATTGTCTTTAATGTTTGCTAATGCCTTGTATTTCTTTCCTCAATCTCTAATTACCATGATTGCAATATGCTGTGAATGTCCCCTTTGTCCTCATGCATGCTGCAATCTTTTAATGCTCCTTTTTTGTTTTTCATGCATATTTGCCTTCATTAAACCTCACCAACATGCTATGGTAGGCCCATATCCACCTAGTCTAGTCACTTAAAATGTCTTTTGTCAGCTCCATTCTATTGCTTTATCCTAAAACCAAACATTTTAAAGATTATTCCAAATGGTCTGTGTCCCCTTAACTGAATCCCCCCCCCCCTTAATAGTATCCCAAATGGTCTGTGTGTCCTTTAACTGGATCCCCCCCCCCCACACACACTTAATATAATTCCAACGAGTCTGTGTGTCCTTAAATTAATGTTGAATTATATATTGTATTTTTAACACACTTCAACCCTGGAATGATTTTCCCCCCTTCCTGACCTTCATCACTTTTTTGGGTGATTTGGCAGTGCGTTGTTTGAATTAACAATTGTGCGTCCTTGTAACATGGCTCCTCCTAGTAAATTATCTTCATTTTATTAGCACAAAGCGATTTTGTATTTGGTTGTCTTTGATCACCTCTGCTTTTTTAGTTTTGGTGATTAACCACCAACAAACCCAAAATGCATTTTTCTAAATATGCTTTTTTTTCTCTCTTTTCGCTCTAAAGAAAGATAGGCACAAAAATATATCACCATGATTTTTTGGGACATCATTTGATGCTGATACGTAGTCTTTTAGTAAACAAAAATGTGTTAAAATGAATCACAATTTAAGCGTTTCTTGATTGTTTTGGTTAAAAGTTCAATCGTTTCGTAAATATGGTCTATTTTGCTGGCATTTGTAAAATCTTGCCATTTTTGAAAATAGTAATGGCGTTGCTAACCGTTTGTTTTGTTTTTTTTTGTTTTTTTTGTTTTTCTGGTGACTGCCACATTATGGCGGACACATTGGCCAATTTCCATACATTTTTGTGACCATTGTCATTAATACAGTGATCAATGCTGTCAAAAATTGTCTTGATTACTGTAAAAATGTCACATGCAGTGAAGGTGTTTTATTAAGCACAAGGGGGCCAAGGAATGGTTTAAAGTGTGTTCTGGGTGAGTGTTTTTCTTAACTGTCTGGGGGATGGGCTAGCAGTGACATGACCCTGATCACTGCTCCCAATGACAGGGAGCAGACGATCGGTGTCATGTGACTAGGCAGAAGCGTGAAAGAAAGTTTGTGTTGTAATGTACAATGTTTAATGTGCAAAAGTACTTATTTTTTTTTTTTTCTGCTTTTTGCCTCCCCAGTTTCCTTCATCGCCACAGGAATGGCAGACTGTGGCATCCCATTTTGCCACCCGGTGGGACTTTCCTAACTGCGGTGGTGCCATAGATGGGAAGCACGTCCACATTGTGCCACCACCCCATTCGGGGTCATACTTTTTAATTACAAGGGGTTTCACAGTATTGTGTTAATGGCGGTGGTGTCGGCACAGTATGAATTTCTCTATGTGGACGTGGGGAAGAATGGCCGCATGTCGGATGGAGGAGTCTTCGCCCAGACGGAGTTCTACCGCCGTCTACAGACAGGTGGCCTGGGCTTGCCACCTGATTCGGAGAATGTGGAGGAACTACCCTTCGTATTCATCGCGGATGAGGCTTTTGCTCTTGACAACCACATAATGCGGCCATTCCCCCAAAGAGCCCTCACCCCGGAGAGGAGGGTTTTCAACTACCGGCTGGCCAGAGCGAGAAGAGTGGTGGAAAATGCTTTTGGAATAATGGCCAGCCGGTTCCGTGTATTTCTGACGGCTCTAAACCTAGCGGAATACAAACTGAACTATGTCATACTTACGTGCTGCATTTTGCATAATTTTTTACACAAATACTCCAATACTTACTTATCAGGAATAATGCCGGAGGCTGGAGTTGGTCCAGAATCCATGACAGGCCTGGATACTGGCCGTACTGGCTTGGCCCCCCAAAGTGCACGTGAAGTGCGCGAAAGATATGTGACTTATTTTAACGGTAGGGGGGCCATTGCAATGCCACCCAATATTTAATTTTTAAAAAGAGGAAAATAATAAAATAACCTCAAATCTGAAATGTGTTTTCTTGCTTGCTTTTGGTTTGTGCTGTCTCCTATGTTATCCTAGTGCACTTGTAGTGCCAAGTGTATTTTCATTAAATTCAATAAGGCCCATTGTCACTGGATACACAAAATCCCTTTTCCCAAACTGGTATTAAGCATTGAAAGAATACGCCACACATTCTTGATTATTCAAAATTTTAATTTGGCCACATTCACATGTGCCATTGAATATTTAGTGATCTAAATTTTTTTTTGGGTTTATTTAACTTTCTTTGCCAAACATTTTTTTGTTTCCTTTTTTTTCCATTTTTTAAAAACTTTTTTTTTTTTTGGTGGTTTTTATTTTTCTAGAAAAAATATGAAAAATGTATAAAACAACAATCAGCCACAATCGTAAAAATTGGTGAAGTAACAATTTTTGAACTAAAACAAGGGAAATGAAGAACATGATCGATATTATGGAGAAACGGATTATATTCTCCCCAAAATATCGATCATGTTCTTCATTTCCAGCTGCATATTGTCAATCTGAGTCTTCATGAGATCCAGGCTAGTTCGCATGTCATCTAGTTCCCCATTCCAGCCCATTATCTGGCCAATCAGCCTTTGTGCGCTGTCACTGGAAAATGGGGCCCTTTCCACAAACAGAACATCACCTACAATAGATGGGAAAAATTGGGTCAAAAATTATGCAGTCATACATGGATTTCAACAAGCTGGGGTGTCAGACACTCACCTGGTGGGGTGCCCAGCTCCCCTACTTCCTCCACCTCTCCTTCCTCAACCTCTCCTTCCTCGACATCCTCGGGGGGGGGCACTGGTGCTTGGAAATGTGTCGCTTTCCACAACCACAACATCACCTAAAATAGATGTAAAAACATGTGTTTGGAAATATGCAGGTATACATCGATTACCTGAAGCTGTGGTGTCAGACACTCACCTGGTGGGGTGCCCATCTCCTCTCCTTCTTCCACCTCTCCTTCCTCCACATGCACATCCACGGGGGGGATGGGGCTAACCTCACATTCCTGCTGGCAAGGGTGGCGGTCCCTGGGATCCTTCTTTGTGAGGCTTTTCTCCCCTATGAGAAATTAACAAACAAAAAGGTATACTTTAGCACACAGATATTTAAGGCCAGAACTAGGAAGATGAAACCTTGATTAGAAGTGTTGTACAATTGTCGGTTTATGAAGAGATGCAAAATGTGAAGACATGAGAAATCAATTCACTTTGCCAAAAAAGCAAATAATTTGCTTTTTGTGCCAAGGTTCACACATGCCCAACCCCCCCCCCCCCCCCCAAGTATACCAGGGAACCCCGTGTGGCGTGTGGTTTACCCTAATAAATGTTCTCTGGTGTCCCACACCTTTGCTCATGAGTGCAGATGTGTTTTTACCCAGCTGCCAAGTGTCCTCTCCTTCAATTACACTGAATGTTCTTTTCTAGTCATTGTATTTTGAAACACATCTAAACCACAATGTCCTAATCATTTGTTGTGTCCTAAAAATTACACAGCCAAAAAATGCTGTTCAAACCCTGTATCATAAACGAGGTTTGCCACGAACAATTTACGAGGGTTTGTTAAAACGATACGATTCTTTTACTGTATACAACATGAAAGCAGCAATTTTTTACATTGTACAAAGGTAAAGCATATGGATCTGTATGCAATAATCATAAAATAGGAACACACGACAAGTACTTACTTTTTTTCAGAACTTTCTTGATCCTTCTGTATTGATCCGGCTCCCTCAATTTCAGGTCGGACCACCGTTTCCTCAATTGGTCTTTTGACCGTCGTACCCCAAAACGATTATGCAGGGTCTTAACTACTTTGGCCATGATTCTGGCCTTGCGCAAGTTCGGATGGGTGTATGGTCCATGCTTGCCATCATAATCCCTACTTCGCAAGATTCCCACCATCTCCACCATCTCTTGAAATGCCATATTTGAGGCCTTAAATCTCCTCTTTCCGGATCGGGACGTTTGTGGCTCCGGGGATTCCTGACTACTGGAGTCGTTCATATCAAGCACCTGTTGTGTTTCCGCCATGTTTCTCCTACTGCGCACCGTAGAGAAAAGGGGGCGGGAAATATTCTTGTAAAAGAACGTCAGGGGCGGGCAACGCAGGCGTAGTTCTACGCGTACGCACTGGATCTTACGACAAAATCACACGTCGTACGTACGTTAAGTGCGCAGAAAGGGCGGGAAACCATGAACTTGACTAAAAGAACGTCAGGGGCGGGCAACGCAGGCGTAGTTCTACGCGTACGCACTGGATCTTACGACAAAATCACACGTCGTACGTACGTTAAGTGCGCAGAAAGGGCGGGAAACCATGAACTTGACTAAAAGAACGTCAGGGGCGGGCAACGCAGGCGTAGTTCTACGCGTACGCACTGGATCTTACGACAAAATCACACGTCGTACGTACGTTAAGTGCGCAGAAAGGGCGGGAAACCATGAACTTGACTAAAAGAACGTCAGGGGCGGGCAACGCAGGCGTAGTTCTACGCGTACGCACTGGATCTTACAACAAAATCACACGTCGTACGTACGTTAAGTGCGCAGAAAGGGCGGGAAACCATGAACTTGACTAAAAGAACGTCAGGGGCGGGCAACGCAGGCGTAGTTCTACGCGTACGCACTGGATCTTACGACAAAATCACACGTCGTACGTACGTTAAGTGCGCAGAAAGGGGCGGGAAAACATGAACTTGACTAAAAGAACGTCAGGGGCGGGCAACGCAGGCGTAGTTCTACGCGTACGCACTGTATATAACGACAAAAATCACATGTCGTATGTTCGTTTGCGAAAATAGGAACAGAAGTTGGGAGCAAGAAAAACGAAGGTAAGTTTAAACCATTTCCCCAAATAAGTGGCAGATCCTGGAGTCTATCTTGGGCTAAGATTAGGAGAGTCTGAGCTAACATTATGTTTTTTGGCTTGTGTATTGTCTTGCAGAAAAATGAATCAAAAATTCAGGGATCCAGAATTTTTAAGTCTGTTTATCGACAAGTATAAAGAGATGTCAAATCTGTGGCATACCAAGCACAAGGATTATTTTAATAAACCAGTAAGGAGGGCAACACTGGAGAGATTTGTGACATTTGTGCAGACTTGGATCCCAGAGGCAGACGTGGACTTTGTGGATAAGAAAATTCAAATATTGCAAAATATGTACCGAAAGGAAAAGAGGAAAATCGAACAATCCAAAACATCAGGAGCAGCACCAGGTGATGTGTATGTACCCAGGCTGTGGTACTTTGAAAAGCTACGGTTCCTGGACGACCGGTGTAGACCCAGGGAGTCGCTTTCTACTCTTCCCTCCACCCTTCCCTCCACCCTTCCCTGCAGCATTCCCTCCACCTCAGCAGAGGCTGATGAGCCTTCCATCCTGGAAGAAGCGGATGCACCCAGCTGGAGCCAGGTATTTTTTTACCAAAAATAGTGATATTCATAATATTAATGATGTTAACTAGATGTTATTCGAATTTGTACGCTATTATTGATGTTAAAAAATAGTTAAAATTTGGACATATCAATTTACAGTAGTGGCCACAAATGTTTGTCACCAGCAGAAACAAGAAATAGTGGTGTCATAATGATACTCTTTTATATGTATTAACAGAATTTTGAAGTCAGGAGCTGAAAAATGTTTAGGATTGATGAACAAAAAACTAAAACAATGTCCCTTTTTTATACACAGGATGAGCTCAGCCAGGAGGAAGGTGGTGAAAGTGGCAGGCAGGAGGAGGCTATGCCCACTCTCAGCCAGGAGGAGTCCATGCCCTCTGTCAGGCAGGAGGTGGCCGGGCCTAGTAGAAGCATGACAACATCTCAAGTGCCTCCCCTCCGTCTTCCATCCAAAAGGGCCAAAAAAAATACGCTGGCACAGGAGGAATCCCTGCGACTAATTAGAGAGGCTACTAATGTTTTAAACAGCCCCCCTGACGCAGAAGAGGCCTATGGCTGCTACATCGCCAGCCGGCTCCAGCAACTAGAGATGGGCCAACGTCTCCACTGTGAAAGGCTCATTTTCCTGGCGTTACAGAAGGGGTTCAGTGGAGAATTATCTGCCAACAGTAATATTGTGGAGCAAGTTCCTCCTGTTCCTCCTCCTCCTCCTCCTCCTCCTCCTCCTGCCACGAGTCCACCACCGGAGACACAGCCTCCCAGGAAGGCTACAGGGAAGTCTGCAGGGAAGGGTGCAGTGAAGGGTGGAGCGAAGAGAAGAAGGTGATGACCTGGCTTCACTCTGGTCCGACCAAAAAGACGCAGCCTGTTGTACCACAGCCTGGGGACATATATACCATCTGATGCTGCTCTTGATGTCTGGGATTCTGGGACCATATTGGATTTTGTAATATTTGAATTTTCTTGTCCACAGAGTTTCACGTTTGCCCTGGGGCCAAAAGGCTACAGAAATGTCACAATTTTCTCCAGTGTTGCCTTCATTTTTTTGTTTGTTGAACCAGAATAAATGGATATTTTTGTTTGAAAATATAATTGCCTATGTGTTTTTTGGTCAAATACCTTTCTATAAAAGACAATGTGAAATTAACAAGGGACACTAACCTCCTTGAGGTTATAAACAAAATAAAAATGTTATTGTGGTAACTTGTCACCAGAATTAAAATAAAAAGGTTATTGTGGTAATGAAAAAAAAAAATAAATAAATAAAGTTTTTGGTTTTAACTTGACGGAACAATTAAATATGGAGATCACAATAAAAAAAAATGGTAAAGAATTGTACCAAAAATATGTAGGCCAAAAATTAGTCACCAACATTTTTTCTTGTTTTTTTTTATTTTTTTGGAGTAATTTTTTCATCAATATTTTTGGGTGAAATCATGAACATTTTTATTCTTGTGATCTCCATATTTAATTATTCGGTCAAGTTAACAACTTTTTTTTTTTTTTTGGTTTTAATTGACAGAATAATTAAATATGGAGATCACAATAAAAAAAAAATGGTAAAGAATTGTACCAAAAATATGTAGGCCAAAAATTAGTCACCAACATTTTTTCTTGTTTTTTTTTATTTTTTTGGAGTAATTTTTTCATCAATATTTTTGGGTGAAATCATGAACATTTTTTTTCTTGTGATCTCCATATTTAATTATTCGGTCAAGTTAACAACTTTTTTTTTTTTTTTTGGTTTTAATTGACAGAATAATTAAATATGGAGATCACAAGAAAAACATGGTAAAGAATTGTACCAAAAATATGGAGTAAAAAAAATTATAAAAAAAAAAAAAAAAAAAAATATTGAGATGGGGCTTTAAAATAAAAACAAGATCATTCATGAGATGAGGAGAAATAAAACAGAAATGTGTTTGGTGAGAACTCTGTGAGTGAATATGAGCAGCAAAGCAACTTCGTTCTTCTAGCATTATAAATAAAAAGGCTTCGTTCTTCTAGCATTATAAATAAAAAGGCTTCGTTCTTCTAGCATTATAAAGAAGATGCGCTATACATTTAAACGAGCACAGAATTTGCAGCATGACGAATGTGCTACTTCCAATACGAACTGGAGTTTTACAAGACCGAGCACTTCCGTCTCGTACTTGCTTCAGAGCATGCGTCGTTTTAGGACTGTCGGAACAGCATACAGACGAGCGGACTTCTACATCGGACCTGGGTCCGGCGGAGTTCCGTCGGGAAAATTTGAAGCATGCTTCATTTCTAAAGTCCGTCAGACTTTTGCGAAGCTAAAGTCCGTTGCAGCCCACACACGATCGGATAGTCTGACGGACTCGGTCTGACGGACTTTGGATGTTGAAAAGTCCGCTCGTGTGTACGGGGCATTAGTATTACAGAGGGGCTGGCAGGAATTCTAAAAAGTGCCTTTACAACCATTTTAACATTAAAAGCCAATCTGAAGTGCTTCACAGGAGGCTGGGAGGCAATATGTCACCTCCTCACTGCCTGCTGTAACCCTAAAAATGCTGCAGCACCATTGCAACAACCATATGCATTGCATACAGATGCAATGTTCTTGTGACGTGGCCCCATGCCAGATAGCAAGGATAACTTGCCCCACATTTGTGGCAGTGTTAGGCCGCGTACACACGCGCGGACTGTTCGCCCAACTTTGTCCGTCCAACAGTTTCGGCAAACAGTCCGCTCAAAATTAGCATGGACGGACATGCCCACACACGACGAACGAACAGTTTGCTGAAACCGTGCGCGATGACGTGAACGGCACGTACGACGGGACGAAAAATACGACGTCCTATACACTGCATTATAACTTTCGGCGTGTAAATCCTTTCTGAGCATGCGCGGAACTTAGTTTGACGAACAAGCCTACACACGGGCGGACTGTTCGCTCAAACAAGGTTTCAGCGGACAGTTTTACGGAATTTCCGAAAAACCTTGTTCATCAAACTGTCCGCTGAAACTGTCCGCTGAAAGCCCACACACGAGCGGACTGTCCGCCCAAACACTGTTCAGCGGACAAAGTTGGGCGAACAGTCCGCCCGTGTGTACGCGGCCTTATAGTGACGTGGCCAGGGCCGCTGATAGGCCAGTACATCTGGCCCTGCTGTACCTGGCCTGACCAGCAGGGGGGCCCGGGCAACCTGAACTGCAAAAAATTCTATGAATAAGAAAAAAAAAAAAAAAGTTCCTCCTCCACCGATCAGTGATCGCCCCATAAATAAAGCTATCAGCAGATAACATCCAGCCGAACAACATTTTTTTTTTTCAGATGTGCTCGACGCTGTGTATGCGGCTGTAGTGGGGAGGACTCTTTCTTCTATTTCGGGCGCGGAGGAATACATATTCTGCACCCGCTCCACACACCGCACAGCTTTAGCATAGAAAGGTTACGTGACTACACGTGACTAACAAGGAGCAGAGAGAGCAGGGGCCGGGCGATCTTGAAGTTGGGGACAAGGTGAGGGGTGTATTCATGAGGCATAAAAGATGACACAAACTGGACTGACCTGCTTTTGTGTCATACTTATAGTGATTAGAATCCTGTATTTTAAAAATCTTAAGCAATTTTGTACTTTAAGGCTGGGTTCACACTGCTGCGGCTAGGAGACCCGGATGTGATTCGCACCGCACTGCAGTGCAAATCACATGCGATCTCTGTGCGATGCGAGTTCAGCCATACAGATAGTATGGCTGAATTCGCATCGCACCCGGCCCAGACTCGCACAGGACCCTTTTTTTGGTCCGCAGCAGAATCGGATCGCATGGGTGTTCACACCATGCGATCCGATTCCTGTCCGAGTTTGCAGATCAGACTGCGATATGCGAACTGATCTGGGGGTGTCATTAACATTTCACTGACACTCCCAGCAGTTCGCATAGGGCCGTGTGAACTGCCGCCGGGAGGTATGCGATGCGGGAACCCGCCGCGGATTCGTGGCGTTCCCGCATCGCTGCAGTGTGGACCCAGCCTTTTGAAACATAATTTTAATAATTGCACTTTAGGCTTGGTTCACACTGCAGCGATGCGGGAACGCTGCGAATCCGCGGCGGGTTCCTGCATCGCATACCTCCCGGCGGCAGTTCACACTGCCCTATGCGAACTGCTGGGAGTGTCAGTGAAATGTTAATGACACCCCCAGATTAGTTCGCATATCGCGGTGTGATCTGCAAACTCGGACAGGAATCGGATCGCATGATGTGAACACCCATGTGATCCGATTCTGCTACGGACCAAAAAAAGGGTCCTGTGCGAGTTTGGGCCGGGTGTGATGCGAATTCAGCCATACTATCTGTATGGCTGAACTCGCATCGCACAGAGATCGCATGTGATTTGCACTGCAGTGCGGTGCGAATCACATCCGGTTCTCGTAGCCGCAGCAGTGTGAACCCAGCCTTAATGAATTCTAGCACATGTAAACACAAAAGAATACCCATTTTTTTTTTGTTAAATATAAAAGATGTTGCACCGAGTAAATAGATACCAAACATAGCATGCTTTAAAACGATGCCCACCTGTGGAATGGCAGCACACTACGGTAAATTTATATTATCCATAGACGGCGCTTTAAAAGCCTTTAGGCTGGGTTCACACTGCAGCGATGCGGGAACGCCGGGGTCTGGGGAGGGGCAATGGGTGGGGCTGGAGGAGGGACTAGGGGCGGGGCCAGGGTGGAGCTGAAGGGGGCCCCGTCAGGTAGGCTGTACGGGGCCCCATGATTTCTATCAGCGGCCCTGGACGTGGCCCAATGCAAGATAGCAAGGATAACTTGCCCCACATTTGTGACAGTGTTGAGTTGTAAGCCCGTTGAATGTGGTCATAAACCCACAATAAAAAAATAAAAACCTGCAAGACAAAGGCATAATGATATAGTACGTATAGCATACTAGCTCATTATGAAATACTCACCCAAGATCGAAGCTCCCTCATAGCGGTCCCCATATACCGATCCGGCTGCGACATCGCTCCCGAAGTTTCTTCTGGGTATCGCAGGCTCCAGCGCTCCGGTAATGGCACACTAGCTGAAGCAACGGCACAAATTTGTGCCGTTGCTTCAGTGCACATGTTCTCATGATGTCGGCACATGCTGGTACAGGGGATATCTCCTAAACTGTGCAGTTTTAGGAGATATCCGGGGTAGCTGCAGGTAATCCGTATTATGGTATAGGCTTAAAGGGTTTACAACCACTTTAACTTGCTGCACATTTTCACTGGCAAGATGTGCACTTGCAGAGCACTTGAAACACAAGTTATAGACTGTTGACACTTTTCCAATTTGTAGCAAATGTGTGTGGATAGTCTCTAGCAAGAGCAAAGTTGAAGTGGTGAGTCTACAACAAGAGCTCTGCAAGCCACAGTGACCCCTGTGGTGGGATGACTATTGCACAATATAACAGAACCAGAAAGATGCACCGTTTTGCACTGAAAACTGTAATTTTATGCACTTCTTTGAAGTATCTGTAAAAAAAATTGGCTCGATCAGTAAATATCATGAGTTTTGTCAGTAAAAAATAGGTGCTGTCAGTACATGTTTAGCATCCTGTCAGTAAATTTTACTTGGATAGGTTGGCAGCACTGGTTCCTCAGGATAGAGATGTCCTCCACTAGCAACCTATTGAGTTTTGGAGTACCTAGCCTGTCTCACAGATCTCCCCCCCAAATTTTTACCAGTAATATATTTACAAAAAAAGACACCCTGATACTGTTTACTGAGCCTGAATGAATGGATGACAGCTATTTGCCTGGCTGCCCTGCACAGATTATAGTAAGGACCTGTGTACATCTACATACTGGGGAGGTAGCGCTTGTCAGGGCTGGGCTCAGCCCTTCCTCCACAGAGCTGGCCGCTCAGCTGTCAGCTAATTTCCAGCTTCTATCGCTCAACGGTTACTCAGCTGTTGATGATATCCTGCTCGTCAGTCCTGCCTACTTAAGCCATTCAGTCCAGAGGATCTCTGCCTTCACCTTGGTCAACATCACAGAAACTGCTGCGATCCTGTTCAAGACTTGCATTGCTGACATCCCTTCTGGTTCCAGATCCTGCTTGCTGTTCCACTACTTTGATCCCTGACTTCTGGCTTCTGACTATCCATTCCAGTTACTGAACTTTGGCTATGTTATGACTACATTTGTTCTTTTTACTTTTATTATTAAACAAGTGTGATTTAACTTTACTTCTGTCTCGGCCTGATTTCATGGATTCTGACAGCACTACAGTTGGTATTCAGTAAAATGGGTCAAGCATCTTGTTTTCTTTCCATACCGGAGCTTTTGAGAAATATAACTCACACATACGGCACTGACTCTTGTGGTTGGGCACCCTGGCCTCATGGCCATCCTTTTTATCCTCCACCATTTCACCCTAACCCACTACTCAAATGTTTACAGTGAATGTTTCCTATTAAATGTTCTTCAAGTATATCATGTAGTAAACTTTTAAAACGATAATGTATATATCAAACAGTAGTATACTTCATCACTGCGAGCTTTGAATTATGAGATAACACCTGTGGTGGCAGGAGAGGTAAAATCTCCAAGTTTTCATTGCCAATAAAGTTGTTTAAACTGAGCGAAAAAGTTAAATCTTTCTTGAGGTTCTTTCTTGAGAACTGGAAGAACTTTGCTGACATCTTCAGGACTCAGAGAGAATTGCTTCCCTGGACTTCTGTATCGTGATCTCGGTTTAATTAATGAATGGAAACTCTTTGTTTTTCTGACTGCATTTCCTTCTCACAAAAAACACATAATAATAATAATGGTAAAAATAAAATAAAGTAAAAATAAATCATGTTTTTTTAAAGCAGGATATGAGCTCATACCACAATCATTTTAATCAATTTCAAAAGCACGAGATCTAGGGTTGCCACCTCATCCCTTTAAAACCAAACACATTTTAATTACACAGGTTCTGTGACTGATTAAGGTAGTAATTAAACTCTCTTGGTTTAAATCAGCTTTAAATTTGTCTCAGAACCTGTGTAATTACTATGTGTTCGGGTTTAAAGAGATGAGGTGGCAACCCTAACAAGATCTACCATATTGTAATGTTTGTTGTTAACTCAATGACCCTCTACTGAGGCCATTGATGACGCCTAGGGTTTCCACCTTTTCTTCGAGCCAAACCTGAACACTTTAGGGTTGCACGGCAATTTTAATTGTTTTTTCAGATCAAAGTCCCCTTATATCAGTGAACCCCCCTTAGAGACCAACGTTGGTGGCTGAAATAAGGAGACTCTGATCTAATGGGAGGTCTCTAAAGGGGTGCTAACATAAAGGGTAGACATGTGCACTCCCGAAAAAAAAAATTTTGTTTTCATTTCATTCTTTTTCTGTTTTTTTTTTTTTTGGTTTTTCGGGTCATTCGTTATGATTGCAATTTGTACATTCATCAATTCGTAAATTCGAAAATCCAAAAATAAGAAAGAAAATTTGAAAGAATAACTAACTAATTGATAATAACTAACTATTAAATTATAGGTATTGGAAATTCCTTTAAAATTTGCCTGAACGTAACGAATACGAATTTATCCAAAGTTACGAATTTTCCAAAATAACGAATGCCACATCTAAACAAATGGAATGGAACAAATTATTGTTAACTACTTGCCTACTGGGCACTTAACCACTTCAATACAGGGCACTTTCACCCCCTTCCTTCCCAGCCCAATTTTCAGCTTTCATCGCTCTAGCGCTTTCAGTGACAATTGCGCGGTCATGCTACACTGTACCCAAATGACATTTTTATCATTTTGTTCGCACAAATAGAGCTTTATTTTGGTGGTATTTATTCACGACTCCATTTTTTATTTTTTGCGATATAAGCGCAAAAAAAGCGGAAATTTGGAAATAAAAACAATATTTTCTTTTTTCTATTTTAAAAGAAATCCAATAAAATCTAATTTTGTCATAAATTTAAGCCAAAATGTATTCTGCTACATGTTTTTTGTAAAAAAAAATTCTGTTAAGTGTATAATAATTGGTTTGTGTGATCACGGACATATGTACGCAAATGATGATGCACATATGTGTGCAGGTGAACACGTACATATGTGTGCAGATAATCATTGGGACATGTGATTTTAGTGGGACATATGTGGGGGACATGTTTTTATTATTAGGGACATGTGTATTTATTATTTGGGGACATGTATGTTTTGGGGACATGTGTGGGGACATTGTGTTTATACTGTGTGGTGTGTTTACACTGTGTGGTGATTTGTGTTTACACTAGACTGGTGATCAGCGAGTAAAAAGCTGTAAAAAAACAGCTCATACTCACTGATCATCAGCCGGCTGCAGCGATCTGCTCTCCTCTCCTCAGCGATGACTTCCGTGTGAGGAGAGGAGGAGCCGATTGCCTAGCAACCGGCTGTTTGTTTACATCACATGACGGCCGTGATTGGACACGGCCGTCATGTGATCAGGAGGGCCAATCACAGAGCCCTCCTGCCGATCTGAGATGCGCCGTGTCTGGGTGACACGGGCGCATCGGGATCGCGCCGCTGCGCGGGCACGCGCGGGCGCGATCCCGCTCCTTCTGATGGACGTTCCTGAACGTCCTATCAGAAGTAGACGGCTCCCACCCGGCCGTATATATGTGCATTGGCCGGGTGGGAAGTGGTTAAACACCCTTCCTGCCCAGACCAATTTTCAGCTTTCGGTGCTCACACACTTTGAATGACAATTACTCAGTCATGCAACACTGTACCCAAATGAATTTTTTGTCCTTTTTTTCCCCACAAATAGAGCTTTCTTTTGGTGGTATTTGATCACCTCTGGGGTTTTTATTTTTTGCGCTATAAATGAAAAAAGACTGAAAATTAAAAAAAAATGCATATTTCTTTGTTTCTGTGACAAAATTATGCAAATTATTATTTTTGCTTCATAAATTTTGGCCACAATTTATACTGCTACATATCTTTGGTAAAAATAACCCAAATTAGTGGATATTATTTGGTCTTTGAGAAAGTTAGAGAGTCTACAAGCTGTGGTGTGAATCGCACAAAATTGATCACATCTGATGTACTGGTGACTTGTGACCCGAACAAGTCAGGAAAGTACAAATACCCCCCAAATGACCCCTTTTTGGAAAGTAGACATTCCAAGGGATTTAGTAAGAGGCATGGTGAGCTTTTTGATGTTGTCATTTTTTTTTCCCACAAAATTGTCATTGTAGTAGGTTATTTCTCTCACGTGGCATGTCTATACCACAAATGAGACCCAAAAAAAATTCTGCTACTCTTCCTGAGTATTACAATACCACATGTGTGAGACTTTTTCACAGCCTGGCCACATAGAGAGGCCCAACATGCAGGGAGCGCCGTCACATGTTCTAGGAGCATAAATTACACATCTAACTTGTTGACTACCTATTACACTTTTGAAGGCCCTGGAGCACCAGGACAATGACACGTGGCACTGATGACAGATAGCACTGATACGTGGCACTGATAACACTTATACATGGCACTGATGACACGTGGCACTGATGACAGATGGCACTAATATGTGGCACTGATGACAGATGGCACTTATACGTGGCACTTATGACAGATGCACTTATACGTGGCACTGATGACACATGGCACTAATACATGGCACTGATGACATATGGCACTAATACGTAGCACTGGTGACAGATGGCACCAATGACAGATGGCACTAATACGTGGCACCGATGACGCATGACACTGATAAGTGGCATTGATGACACGTGACACTTACAACAGATGGCACGTGACACTGACAGATGGCACTGATGACAAATGGCACTGATACGTGGCACTGATGACAGATGGCACTAATATGTGGCACTGATGACAGATGGCACTATGTGGCACTGATGACACGTGGCACTGATGACAGATGGCACTGGGGACAAATGGCACTGACAACAGGTGGCACTGGGGACAGATAGCACTAACAGGTGGCACTGGGAACAGATAGCACTAACAGGTGGCACTGGGAACAGATAGCACTAACAGGTGGCACTGGGGGCAGGTGGCTCTGGGGAGGATGGCACTGGGCGAAGGATGGCACTGGGCGAGGATGGCACTGGGGAGGATGGCACTGGGGAGGATGGCACTGGGGGAGGATGGCACTGGGGGAGGTTGGCACTGGGGGAGGTTGGCACTGGGGCGGATGGCACTTTTTTTTCCTTTTTTTTTTTGAACTTACAGCCGCTGCAGCCGTTGATCTCTCCCTTCTCACACGCTGTCTGTGTGAGGAGGGAGAGCGGCGCTGAGAGACGATCTCATATGTTTACATATGAGATCATCTCTCATTGGACACGCCGATCGCGCTGTAAACGGCTGCTGTGATTGGCCGTTTACAGCGATCTGTGACTGGCTGTGTCCGAGGGACACGGCCAGCACAGAACTTCCCCGATGCGCACTCGCGGGAGCGCGCATTGCGGAAGTAAACAGGGACGGCCTCCCAGCAGTTAGCGTCCACTCTGTAGCCGTCTTTCGGCTATAGGGCGTGCGCGAAGCGGTTAATAATAACAATAATAATAACATTGTTTTATTATTATTATTGTTATTTATTATTATTAATTTGTATACATTCCATTTGTTTAGATACGGCATTTCTTTATTTCAGATAATTTGTGACTTCAGATAAATTTGTATTCGTTACGTTCACTAACAGCCAAATTTGAAAGGAAATTCCAATACCTATAATTTAATAGTTAGTAGTAGTTAAGTTATTATTAGTTAGTTATAATTTCATATTTTTGAATTCCTAAATTTCCAAATTCACAAATATTTGTGTAGCACTACCCCCCGAAGGAGCTGCTGGTTAGGTTTGGGCTTACCGTTACCTTCTTTTCTCCACACTTCACGTCTAGGGGTATCCCGTGGTAGATGGCCCAGTAACTCGAGAGACTGACAACAGATCCACTTGAATGGATTTTATTTGCAAAACGTAGACAATGAAACAGTCTCTTAAAATGGGATCAGAGGGTTGGAAAGGAAGTTCAGGTACTCTTGGTGTCAAAGTCAAATGTTGAAGAACTTGCTCACTTTGACTGCATCCAGAGAATAGCCATTCGCAACTGGATGTTCACTTAAGTTGGACAGTCCCTCTCTCACAAGACCTAACAGCCAACAAGGTGCTTTACTCAGGAACATGTCTCTGCCACAGACGTTGTTGTAGAACATACAAGATAATGTCTCTGCCACAGACGTTGTTGTAGAACACGTAGGAAAACAAAACTTGTAGAACACTCATGGGATACTTGGATCTTTCAGCCAGCTTGGCGATATCCACAAGACTGGATTCTCTTGGGTACTCCAGCTCCTCCAGGCTCTTACTAAGAAACCAACCCATACGTGGCCTTCTTCTGAAGAGTCCTCCCCTGGATAGCATGAAGTCACTGGGTCTCTCTCAAACCGGAGACGGCACCCAACCACCTCAGAATCCTCCTTTAGATTCCTTGCCTCAGGCTAGCCAGCCCCGAGACATCAAGATCGGGTGGATCCGCACCCCAGGCCACAGCCTTCCTGGGGGCTGGTCAGGAGGACCAGGACCATGAATTTAGTTCATCCTTCTGGACCGGAACACCGAAAAAAAGCGTGACGTCTGCATCTTAAATACCCTCTCCCAGAAAGTACAGCAAGAGCGCCACTCCCACTGGGCGGGCTCCGAGAGAGAGTAACTTAAGCACCTAACCAGACCACATTTCCATACCTGCCAGAAGAGACAGTGCCCCCTGTGGCCAGGCTGAACATCTCATAGTCCAGTCAGACTGATGCTGAAGTCCAAATTTAAACAATTGTACCCAAATCAAACTGCAGTTTAGGCATAACCTTAACTTTGAAAAATGCATAGCGTGTGCTCTTCAGGAGCCGCCGCTACATTTGGAAAAATTCCTTAAACAGGTTTTCGTTAATTCAGATATTTATGAATTAACGAACTTGTCGAAATTCGTTAAATAAATTTGAAACAAATTGCACATGTGTAATAAAGGGAATCTGATCTAATGGGAGTCTGTGAGGCACGGGGGGTGGGGGGGTGGGATGTAAATATAAGGTGACTCTGATATATTAGGGGTCTCTAATGGGAGGTGCTGACTGCTGATCTAATGGTTGGTCAGCATTAGATCAGTAGTCTACACAGTAGTGTCCTTATATCAGTGAAATCTCCTTCTTTATAGACCTCCATTAGAGAGAGACCATCCAATTATAACAGCACTTTAGGGATTCAGCCGGACATTTCGGGTTTGGACTCCTATGTCCGGATTTCAGATTGCCTGAAACCTGGACACATTATTCAGACTGGACTATGGCTTCTCAGCGGGGTTGCTGGCTGCAGTTGTCTAAGCTGAGAGTGGCTGTTACCCTTTCTTTCACACTGCCCAAAGCCAACACAAACAATTCCCCCCCCCCCCCCCAAACACACAGACGGGAGAGGAGAGAGGGCTTGATCTGCATCTCTTCCTCCTGCCCCTACCCCTCTGTGTCTGCCCACACTCCAATTCCCAGTGCTGTGCCTCAGATTAGGAATGTGGGGGCAGGAAATGTGAAGTTCAGCAGCCTCAGATACATTTGAATGAGAGGTGCTGACTGCCAAGGGGTGAGTGAGCTCACCATCCATTCCTCTCTGTGACTAAAGTCCCCCCCCCCTTCTCTCTCCTGCCTCTGAGTGAGTACACTAAGGTAGATCAGGGTTCTCAGAGCACCCCTTACATCAGAGTTACACTTTACACCAGAGGCCACAGTGTTCCCCCTTACATGAGAGTGCTCTCTGTACATCAGAGTTCTCAGTGTCCAAACTTAAATCAGGGTTACCAGAGCATCCCTTATGTCAGAGTCCCGAAAGTTCTCCCTTACATCAGAGTCTGCAGAGTCCCGCCTTACAGTGAAAGGGAACTCTACGAATTTAGATGTAAAAGGGGAACTCTGTGGACTCTGATGTAAAGGGGAACTCTTGTTATTAACTTCATATGATTAGAAATGTTATTTAATAGCAAAACATATGTATAATTTATACCATAAAACAAAATTGCTGTGCTCTGCGAAAGTGTTCGGGTTTGACTTGAAGAAAAGGTGGCAACCCTACAGCACTTCCTGCCCTCTTCTATAACATTCCCTCTGGTAAGGCATTAGACAATCTGTAGCTGCTGCGACTGCAAACAAATGAGTGTGCGGAAGGCTGGGAGCCGGGCAGAGTTAGGGGCTGGAGCTAGGAGGAGGAGCGGAAAATACCATGTGTGCTTTGCATAAGCGTCATCAGTTGCTAGGACACCAGTGGTCCTAGCAACCAATGACTGCAAAGCAGATCATTCAGTCGGGCGGGGGGGTCATCAGGCGCTGGCGGGAGAGAAGGCAGAGCAGAGAGCACACATAACAGTAAGAGCAAGAAGCAGCCGACAGGAATTCCTGAGGATACCCCACTGAGTTCTCTCACTGCACTGGGACAGATTTACCTGACCGGACTGCAGGTATGTTGTACCTGGGTTTCAGTTGAACAGAAAGATCCGGACTGTCCGGATCAAACCTGTACAGGTGCCCCTTTATTATTGTTGTTTGTCACCATGTGACAGCTATCATGCAGATAGCTAGTAGTAGTTAGTCACATACACCCGGACGGTAATCAGTGGTGGCTGGTGCTCGATAATTCAGGGGGGCATCAAACGAATGCCACTCCCCCCTCATGGGAGACCAGGCCGTTAAAACAACCCCCCCACCCCACGAGGCAGATGGTCTCCTTACCTGCCTGGGATGACTCCTATCGCCTCCTCCTCCCTCCCCTGTCCAAGCCAGGGAGTGCTGGATGGCTGAGCCGCTGTGGGTGAGCCATCCCTGGTCACAGTGGCAGCTGGTGGGTTTGTCTTCTCCTCCGGCCTGTGCGTCTCCTCTCTCCTCCTCCTCCTAGGCATCCAGTAATATTGCCTGGCATTTGGGCAATCAGGAAACGGGTCTCATGACCCGCTTCCTGATTGGCGGAGGTGGAGATTCAGTGTGAAATTAGTGAATATTCATTCGCTATTGTCACACAACTGGGTGGGCTCGTAGCTCAGTGCTCTGCGCCCCTGCTGGCCAACCCTATTTTGAAGCCTATTAGAGCCTCTGGCTCTAATCACATGCTTCAAAATAAAAAAAACAGCCCCCAATTGGAATCCATTCTCTGGTATCCCTGCATGTAGATCAGGGGGCCGGATGCATGGATGGGGGGGGGGGGGGGGTGGCGCCTGTGCACCCTTAAAGGAATGGCCACCACTGCTTGCAATGTTGAAGACTTTTTGTAGCTTCTCTAAGCCACATTTCCAATGAGTGTCTGGAACATACCCTGATACTTAATTCACACAGGTAGGAAAGATACGTTAATCCAATCCACCAATCCACCAGAGATGTTCAAAGCTTGGGATATTTATTTATTTTTTTATAACCTAACCGTGCTTTAAACTTCTCCACCTGACCTGTCTGCTGTGTTCCTTCTTGATGCTGTTTGTTCACTAAGGTTCTCTAACAAATCTCTGAGGGCTTCACAGAACAACTATATGTATACTGAGATTAAATTACACACTCTATTTACTAGTTAGGTGACTTCTGAAGGCAATTGGTTCCACTAGATTTTAGTTAAGGGTATCAGATTAAAGGGGCTGAATACAAATGCACACCACACTTTTCAGATATTTATTTATAAAAAAAATTGAAAACCATTTATTATTTTCCTTCCACTTCACAAATACAGTGGTGTGAAAAAGTGTTTGCCCCCTTCCTCATTTCCTGTTCCTTTGCATGTTTGTCACACTTAAGTGTTTCGGAACATCAAACCAATTTAAACAATAGTCAAGGACAACACAAGTAAACACAAAATGCAATTTGTAAATGAAGGTGTTTATTATTAAAGGTGAAAAAAAATCCAAACCATCATGGCCCTGTGTGAAAAAGTGATTGCCCCCTAAACCTAATAACTGGTTGGGCCACCCTTAGCAGCAACAACTGCAACCAAGCGTTTGCGATAACGTGCAATGAGGCTTTTACAGCGTCCTGGAGGAATTTTGGCCCACTCATCTTTGCAGAATTGTCCTAATTCAGTTACATTAGAGGGTTTTCGAGCATGAACGGCCTTTTTAACCACTTGCTTACTGGGCACTTAAACCCCCCTCAGTCCCAGACCAATTTTCAGCTTTCAGCGCTGATGCACTTTGAATGACAATTGCGCGGTCATACAACACTGTACCCAAATGAAATTTTTATCATTTTTTTCCCACAAATAGAGCTTTCTTTTGGTGGTATTTAGTTACAGCTCGGAGTTTTATTTTTTGCTAAACAAACAAAAAAAGATGCAAAAAAATAAAAATAAAAAATCATGTTTTAATAGTTTGTTATACAATTTTGCAAACGGGTCATTTTTCTCCTTCATTGAAGTGCGCTGATTAGGCGGCACTGATGGCTGCATTGGTGGGCACTGATGGGCTGCATTGGTGGGCACTGATGGGCTGCATTGGTGGGCACTGATAGGCTGCATTGGTGGGCACTGATAGGCTGCACTGGTGGGCACTGATAGGCATAGTTAAGGCGGCACTAATAGGCACAGATAAGGCGGCACCGATCGGCACAGATAAGGCGGCACTGATGGGCAAAGATGGGCACAGATAAGATGGCATGGATGGGTGGCACGGATAAGTGGCACGGATGGGCACTGATAGGTACCACTGATAGATGGGACTGATGGGCACTGATAGGTGGCACTGATAGGTGGCTCTGATAGGTGGCACTGCTGGGCACTGATGGGCGGCACTGCTGGGCACTGATGGGCGGCACTGCTGGGCACTGATGGGCGGCACTGGGGTGCAGCACCTTTGCGGCAGACTGTGGGCACTGTGGGTGGCACTGTTGGTGGCACTGCTGGATGGCACTGTGGGTGGCATTGTGGGTGGCACTGTGGGTGGCGCTGGGGGCACTATGGGCACTGCTGGGTGGCACTGATGGGGGGCACTTACTTTCATTCAGGATGGCACTGCGGTGGGCAGGTGGGCACTGGCAGGGGGCAGGTGGTCAGCTGTATTGCTGGCCGTGATCGGGACTGATGTCCCGATCACGGCCGCCGGTGATCGGCTTTTTTTTTCTCTCCTCGCGCTGTCAGCGCGAGGAGGAATAATAGCCGATTACCGGCTCCGTTCTGTCACATGATCAGCTGTCATTGGCTGACAGCTGATCACGTGATAAGGGGTCGGGATCGACCCCTTACACGGATCGGTGATCAGGCGAGTCTCATGGACTCGCCGATCACAGAGCGCGCCGCGCGCGCCCCTCAGGGGGCGCGCAGGCCGCTCGTAACCAGGACGACGTCAATAGACGTAGTCCTGGAAATGTAGGTCCGCGCTAATGCCGTCATTTGGCAATAGCGCGGATCTCAAGTGGTTAAGGTCATACCACAACATCTCAATAGGATTCAGGTCAGGACTTTGGCTAGGCCACTACAAAGTCTTCATTTTGTTTTTCTTCAGCCATTCGGTGGTGGACTTGCTGGTGTGTTTAGGATCATTGTCCTGCTGCAGAACCCAAGTTCGTTTCAGCTTGAGTACACGAACAGATGGTTGGACATTCTCCTTCAGGATCTCTTGGTAGACAGCAGAATTCATAGTTCCTTTTATCACGGCAAGTCTTCCAGGTCCTGAAGCAGCAAAACAGCCCCAGACCATCACACTACCACCACCATATTTTACTGTTGGTATAATGTTCTTTTTATGAAATGCAGTGTTCCTTCTACGCCAGATATACTTGGACACACACCTTCCAAAGAGTTCCACTTTTGTCTCATCGGTCCACAGAATGTTGTCCCAGAAATTGAGACGAGCTTTGATGTTCTTTTTGCTCAGCAGTGGTTTTCTCCTTGGAACTCTGCCATGCAGGCCATTTTTGCCCAGTCTTTTCCTGATGGTGGAGGCATGAACGCTGACCTTAACTGAGGCAAGTGAGGCCTGCAGTTCCTTGGACGTTGTTGTGGGGTCTTTTGTGACCTCTTGGATGAGTCGTCGCTGCGCTCTTGGGGTAATTTTGGGCGGCCGGCCACTCCTGGGAAGGTTCACCACTGTTCCATGTCTTCGCCATTTGTGGATAATGGCTCTCACTGTGGTTCGCTGGATTCCCAAAGCTTTGGAAATGGCTTTATAACCCTTTCCAGACTGATAGATCTCAATTACTTTCTTTCTCAATTGTTCCTGAATTTCTTTGGGTCTCGGCATGATGTGTAGCTTTTAAGGATCTTCTGGTGGACCTTACTGTGTCAAGCAGCTCCTATTTAACCTCCTCGCGCCCGCCCTATGGCCGAATTACGGCCGTAGAGCAGGCGCATTCGTCCGGGCGGTCGTCCCTGGACGGCCCGATGTTTACTTCCGCAATGCGCGCCCCCGCGGGCGCGCATCGCGGAAGCTCTGTGTTCGAGTGTCCCCCGGGGACAGGCAAACACAGATCGCTGTAAACGGCCAATCACAGCGGCCGTTTACAGCGTGATCGGCGTGTCCAATGGGAGATGATCTCATATGTAAACATATGAGATCATCTCTCGGCGCGCACTGTCTGTGCGAGGAGGGGAGAGGGGAGAGATGAACGGCTGCAGCGGCAGCCGTTCTGCCTGTGGGGGGAAAAAAAAAAGTAAAAAAAATAAAATAAAGTGCCATCCGCCCCCAGCAGTGCCATCCGCCCCAATGCCATCTGCCCCAATGCCATCTGCCCCAATGCCATCTGCCCCAATGCCATCTGCCCCAGTGCCATCCGCCCCAGTGCCATCCGCCCCAGTGCCATCCACCCCAGTGCTACCTGCCCCCAGTGCCATCCACCCCAGTGCTACCTGCCCCCAGTGCCATCCACCCCAGTGCTACCTGCCCCCAGTGCCATCCACCCCAGTGCTACCTGCCCCCAGTGCCCCCTGCCCCCAGTGCCACCTGCCCCCAGTGCCACCTGCCCCCAGTGCCACGTGTCGTCAGTGCCACGTGTCGTCAGTGCCACATAGTGCCATCCGTCATCAGTGCCACGTATCAGTGCCATTTGTCATCAGTGCCACGTATCAGTGCCATTTGTCATCAGTGCCACCTGTCAGTGTCACGTGCCATCTGTTGTCAGTGTCACGTGTCATCAATGCCACTTATCAGTGCCATCTGTCATCAGTGTCACGCGTCATCGGTGCCATGTATTAGTGCCATCTGTCATCGGTGGCACATATTAGTGCCACGTATTAGTGCCATCTGTCATCAGTGCCACGTTTCAGTGCCACGTATTAGTGCCACGTGTCATAAGTGCCACCCGTCATCAGTGCCACATATTAGTGCCATCTGTCATCAGTGCCACATATTAGTGCCATCTGTCAGTGCCACCTGTCATCAGTGCCACGTATAAGTGCCATCATTGCCACGTATCAGTGCCATCTGTCATCAGTGCCACGTGTCATTGTCCTGGTGCTTCAAAAGTGTAATAAATAGTCAACAAGTTAGATGTGTAATTTATGTTCCTAGAACACATGATGGCGCTACCTGCATGTTGGGCCTCTCTATGTGGCCAGGCTGTGAAAAAGTCACACACATGTGGTATTGTAATACTCAGGAGGAGTAGCAGGATTTTTTGGGGGGTGTCATTTGTGGTATACACATGCCACGTGAGAGAAATAACCTATTACAATGACAATTTTGTGGAGAAAAAAAAAAAAAATGAAAAATCTTAATTTTGCAAAGAATTGTGGGAAAAAAATGACAACATCAAAAAGCTCACTATGCCTCTTACTAAATACCTTGGAATGTCTACTTTCCAAAAAGGGGTCATTTGGGGGGTATTTGCACTTTCCTGACTTGTTCGGGTCACAAGAAGCGAGATAGGCCACCAGTACATCAGATGTGATCAATTTTGTGCGATTCGCACCACAGCTTGTAGACTCTCTAACTTTCACAAAGACCAAATAATATCCACTAATTTGGGTTATTTTTACCAAAGACATGTAGCAGTATAAATTGTGACCAAAATTTATGAAGAAAAATTAATAATTTGCATAATTCTGTCACAGAAACAAAGAAATATGCGTTTTTTTTCCAAATTTTCGGTCTTTTTTCATTTATAGCGCAAAAAATAAAAACCCCAGAGGTGATAAAATACCACCAAAAGAAAGCTCTATTTGTGGGAAAAAAAGGACAAAAAATTCATTTGGGTACAGTGTTGCATGACTGAGTAATTGTCATTCAAAGTGTGAGAGCACCGAAAGCTGAAAATTGGTCTGGGCAGGAAGGTGTTTAAGTGCCCTGTAAGCAAGTGGTTAAGTGATGCCTTGATTGTGAACAGGTGTGGCAATAATCAGGCCTGGGTGTGGCTAGAGAAATTGAACTCAGGTGTGGACAACCACAGTTATAGTATGTTTTAACAAGGGGGGGCAATCACTTTTTCACACAGGGCCATGATGGTTTGGATTTTTTTTCACCTTTAATAATAAACACCTTCATTTACAAATTGCATTTTGTGTTTACTTGTGTTGTCCTTGACTATTGTTTAAATTGGTTTGATGTTCCGAAACACTTAAGTGTGACAAACATGCAAAGGAACAGGAAATGAGGAAGGGGGCAAACACTTTTTCACACCACTGTATGTGTCTCTTTGTGTTGGTCTATCACAGAAAATCTCAATAAAATACATTTACGTTTTTGGTTGTAACATGACAAAATGTGGAAAATGTCAAGGGGCGAGGGGTATGAATACTTTTTCAAGGCACTGTATGTAATGAAAGCTTTAAAAAAATAAAAATAAAAGTGCATGCACTATTTTTTTGCGATCTTGTCCGATTTTAGCCTATTCAAATGAATAGTCTGAAAATTGCACTGCAGGGGAATGCACAGGAATGTCATTTTTTAGTATATTTAAATCAGCAGCTTTAACTAAATCGCTGGTTTCATGAAGGTCCTTGTGCAGATACTTCTGATTACAGGAATGCTGTGATAAAGGGCACTCCCAATGCAATCATTAACCACTTCAATACAGGGCATTTTCACCCCCTTCCTGCCCAGACCAATTTTTAGTTTTCAGCGCTTTCGCACTTTGAATGACAATTGCACGGTCATGCAACACTGTACCCAAATTAATGTTTTTAGTTTTTTTTCCCCACAAATAGAGCTTTCTTTTGGTGGTATTTGATCACCTCTGTGTTTTTAATTTTTTGCGCTATAAACAAAAGAAGAGCGACCATTTTGAAAAAAAACACAATTTTTTTTACTTTTTGCTATAATAAATATCACAATTTAAAAAAACAAAACTTTTTGTTTCCTCATTTTAGGCCGATATGTATTCTTCTACATATTTTTGGTAAAAAAAAAAATCACAATATGCGTATTTTGATTGGTTTGCGCAAAAGTTATAGCATCTACAAAACACAGGATTGATTTATGGCATTTTTCTTTTTTTAATTTATTTTTTACTAGAAATGGCGTCAATCTGCGATTTTTTTTTCATGACTGAGACGTTGCGACGGACATATTGGACACTTTTGACACGTTTTTGGAACCATTCACATTTATACAGCGATCGGTGCTATAAAATTGCACTGATTACTGTATAAATGTGACTGGCGGGGAAGGGGTTAACACTAGGGGGTGATTGAGAGGTTAATTGTGTTACCTAGGGAGTGATTCTAATTGTAGGGGGAAGGGAGGAGACCGATCGGTGTTCCTCTGTACCAAGAACATACGATCGGTCTCCTCTCACCGGACATGACGTGCTGTGTTCGTGGGGCCCGGAGGACATGGTGGCCACCGGGCGCGACCACGGGTCCCAACAAAGCAGCGGGCATGGGCACGCCCCCCCCCCCCAGACGGCCGAGAAGCCGAGGACATCATATGACGCCCGCCCAGGATGGGAGATCCCTCCTGCGGACGTCATATGACTATGGGCGGGTAATGAAGTGGTTAAAATGCAAAAAAGTGATTTATACAAATAGTATGTATACATTGAAAACGGTATATAAATGTGTATTAGTGAATGACTTCACTTTATATATGTGCACACATGTCTCAGAAAATATAATTAATGTATTTATGATTGCTTAAAGCAGGAGTCCGCCGGGAGTGCGCGTTTTTTTTTTTTTAAAAGCCAGCAGCTACAAATACTGCAGCTGCTGACTTTTAAAATAGTGACACTTACCTGTCCAGCGCGCCCGCGATGTCGGCACCCGAAGCCGATCTCTCGATCGTCTCTCAGGTGCTGCCGCCGCCATCTTGGGTATGGGAATCAGGAAGTGGAGCCTTTCGGCTTCATTTCCCGGTTCCCTACTGCGCATGCGCGAGTCGCGCTGCGCAATGAGGATGGACCCGCTGCCTCTGGGATCTGTGTGTTTCCCAGCAGGCAGCGGGGGACTTTCGGAAAGGGGCGTAATCTACGCCCCTTTCCGCAGAGAGCTATCCAGGAAGTGGGTGCAGATACTTGTACTGTACAGGTACCTGCACCCCCCTCCCCCCTGAAAGGTGCCAATTGTGGTGCCGGAGGGGGGGAGGATTCCAATGAGCGGAAGGTCCACTTTAGGGTGGACCTCCGCTTTAAACAAATATATCATGAAAAGTTCAAAACAGCTCCAAAATTCTTTCTAGAGGATTCCACTCCACCATGTGAGAAATAAAGTCCGTGTTCCAAATAATATTTGTGACTTTTCACCCAAAGTGACAACAAATTGCACTCACCAGATGGCCCTGGCCAGCAAGTGATCATAACACATGAAGTACCTCCTCGAATCCTGGAAACGATTCAACAATCTTTTTCCAATCAATCGTTCACATGTATGGTGAACTTGGTCGAATGAGCCCGGGAACAGCCAGATCAGATTATCTCTCCTCCACTCCCACATCTGAAAATCAAGCACCACCAAAAAGTGCCAGGGAAGGCGAATATAGTGTAGTATCGTTTGTTTATTGTTCAAAAAAAGTCACTTACAATATTTCCAGCAGGGGAGTGCATCAGTATATCGGAAACACCTAGCGCGATGGAAGTCCGTTCAGACAGCACTATCTGACCAGCGGTGTATGCTATGCATTAGGCAACCCTCAAAGCGGAAGTGCGTGTCAAACCTAGGATTTCGCGTTCCAGCACCATAGTTGCCAACATTGTAAAAAAAATGGGTGTGGTTTACACGGAATAGTGGGCATGGCTTAAATGGGCATACCTCAAAGGGGGTGTGGTTAGAGTCTGGGATGAATGAGGGATGGAGAGGGAAAGGGGGGAGAGGGAGGGGGATGAAGAGGAAAAGGGGGAGAGGGAGAGGGATGGAGGGACAGCAGCCCCAGATCCTACACCACAAAAGAAATATGTTTAACAATCAGCAGATAAAGATACTCCAAACACCTGGTGTTAGCGCTTTAATCATCCCGGCACCATGGTTGTTATGGTGTCAGGTGCCCCCAGCAGAGTCCGTCCTTGCATCAGGTGCCCCCAGCAGAGTCCCTCCTTGCATCAGGTGCCCCCAGCAGAGTCCCTCCTTGCATCAGGTGCCCCCAGCAGAGTCCCTCCTTACATCAGGTGCCCCCAGCAGGGTCAGTCCTTACACCATGTCCTCAGCCTCAGTCCTTACATCAGTGTCCCAGGCAGAACCATAGTTACCCCCCTGTACATAGTTACCCCCCTCCCCCTGTACATAGTTATCCCTCTTCTGCTAGTTCCCCCCTTGTACATAGGTGTCCCCGCTGTACATAGTTACCCCCCTGTGCATAGTAACCCCCGTGCATAGTTACCTCTCCGTGCAAATTTACCCCCTGTACATAGTAACGCCCCCATACATAGTAGCCCCCCCGTATATAGTTAATTCCCCCCCCCCCCGTACATTACAGTTACATCACTGCTGGCCTGCCTTGGGCTTTGGGACAAGAGTAGAGCAAACTCCACGAGCGGCGTGGTGTGTTCAGTGGAGAGGGGAGGGGCCGATCTGTGCAGCTAACCCCAGCTTCAGAATTGTGAAGAGAGAAACCAATTCATTGGCTGCACGGATTGAGCCCCCTCCCCTGAACACAAGGGGAACAATCTAGAGGCAGCGCCAGTGGCCATTTTGTTGGAGCCAGCTGCTGCAGAGCCAAACATTCCTGATTTCCACTCGCAAACACACTCAACAGGAGTTAAAAGGACTGCACCCACAAATGGATAACTATTAAAAAGCACAAAAAAAGCAAAGTCCCTGAGCATGCCCAGACCAACCCAAATGCATTTCACACACCATAAGGCACAGGAAAAAAGCAAAGTCCCTGAGCATGCCCAGAACAACCCAAATGCAGCTAGCACAAAATAAGCCCCCCCCCGTCCAAAATCATGCACATCATCCAACATGTCCTTATTTAAGGTTACAAAAAGAAGGTGGGGAAAAAAGTACTGAACTGCATCAAAAAGGCAACAAAAATGTATCATAAACGCACTAGAATGCATCAAAAAAGCACATGTATAAAAGCATCTGTAACGCATCAGGACTGCGTTTCTATGGAGTGAACTAGTAACTAGTAAAGCTAGTAACTTGGGGGGGGGGGGGGTTACGCTGCCTGTAAAGTGGTGTATCTGTAGAATGTATCCAAAATGCTGCTTCAAAGACGTACGGCTTTAGAGAAAACGTACAAATCTACATTGCAGCTGCAAGATTTCAACCCAAAACAAAAAATAGCCTGCCCCCTAATACATACAAGGCCATTGGGGGCTGTAAAGGCTTAAAATGAGAATCATCATGTGAAAAATACCACCCCAAACTAAAAAAAATATTGTGCCCCTCCCATGCACTAACAAACCCCTAGCCAAACACACAGCAAGCCAGCTAATGAAAAGGGGGTGGATGCTTGGGGTCAGGAGGGGCTCCCAAAAAGTCAACCACCTTGTTCCCACATTCCCTGTTGTGGGGGGCTGCAGACAGGGGGCTTTACAGAATGTGGAAAGCCCCTTTAAACTAGTGGGTACAAGGTGGTATGTGGATGGTATTGAGCTAAACCCAACATGCCCCAAATGTTGAGTGCATGTGGCCTTGTATGGTTCAGGAGGGGATTGGGCGATTGCTCTTCTCGCCCCTTTCCTAGCTGGAACTGTTGTATGCTCTGAAAAAAGATGTGGTTTGGATTGGTGAAGGCAGCTCACAGCCTTTTGAGAATGGAGTGGAGTGTGGAGTTCCCTTTTAAAAGCAAAAGCTAGCCCAAGGAAATCATATGCATTAGAGAGGGAAGGCTAAATGCCCTTTTAGGAGGAGCTAGAGGGGCGAGAGACTTTTTACATAATTTTAACAAGCTGCATGTCACATGTTGGCAACGCAACATGCTAACATGACCTGTGTGCAAATCTCCTTAAAAAAAATACATAAAGGTGAACCAGCGTAAAAAATTGTTGCGCCTGTTCAACCCACGCAATTGCATATTCTTTGCTTGACATTTACTAAGATTTTGGCCGCGCGGTGAACCAGCGCATTTGAACGACCGCAAGAGCCACTTGTGCATGCGCAGTGCTTAAATTGATCTCACGCAGTTCTAAACGTACTTGCAGGCACAAAAAGTTACTTTCTCATTCTATTTTGGGCATATTTGTTACTTGGGCAGTTGTTACTAAACTTCCTCACATCACCCCATAATATTGGCACCTCCATCTTCTGTTACTATTGAATTGAAAATGCCGTGCGCTGTGTCCATAGTGGCGCACAGATTTCATTCTCCAGTCCGCCGAGATCGCTATAGTAAATGGGGATTAGCGCTCTGTTACCGGTGCAAACGTTTTGTAAATATTAAAAATTGTACTTTGCGCCTTGGCGTGTGCCTCTACTGATGGCACAAACGTTTTGTAAATCAGCCCCAAGGTATACTCCACCTGGATGTACAAACTAGTTGTACTGATATGTACGGTTTTACTAACACATGTCAAAGTTGCAAAATTGTGCTTAGGCATTAAGACTTGTGCACTTGTTTAATGTAATACTATGAAAATAAGCAAAACATACAAAAAACAATAGGTTTATATAAAAATGATAAAAGAGGCAAAAAGATAGCAAGGCGAAGGAGGAGTTAATAAGAGGTTAAATAAATAAAAAATATAGAATTTAACAGGATAAAGCACTAAACTGTTGACACTATGCAAATCCTGTATAATAATAATAAAAAGATAATATTATCGAAAAAATATATTAATAATAACAGAAACATAGAAAAGTGAATGCAGAAAAAAGACTGAGTAGTCCATTGAGTCTGCCCGTTTTTGTTTTTTTAATCCATGTTTCTTTTTTTGTGGGGGCTTTTTTTTATGTTTTTCATTACCTTTTTCATCTGGGTATAAATCTATGTTTGTCCCTAGCCAGGGGAGGACTGACCATTCGGGCACTCGGGCACTGCCCGAGGGCCCCATGCCACTAAGGGGCCCCATCAGGGTTGCCAGCCTCATAAAACCAGGGACAGTATGTAAAAATCTGTGTTTTTTTAAAAATTCCAAGATTATAGCTGCCCCACCTCTCCAGTACCTTTTCAGTGTGTGTGTATGTGTATTCTGTGTGTGTGTATACTGTGGGTGTATATTGTGTGTCTGTGTGTATACTGCGTGGCCTCATAATCTATTCCATGGGGGGCCCCTTAATCTCCTATTGCCTGGGGGCTCCATAATCTTCTATTGCCCAGGGGACCCATGATTTGCCAGTCCACCCCTGTCCCTAGCTTGTTGAGAAGACTGATCATTCTGGAGAAACCCTCTCCATGCAATCTCCAGGAGATGACATCAACTTAAGCCTAGTACACACGATCGGATTTTCCGATGGGAAATGTGTGATGACAGGCTGTTGGCGGAAAATCCTACCATTTGTATGCTCCATCGGACAATTGTTGTTGGATTTTCCGCAGACAAATGTTGGATGGCAAGTTTTTTTGGGCAAGTTACCACAACACCATTATCCCGTAGTTTTAAAGATAAAAGATACAACTATGTTGGTGTCCCTTGTTAATTTTACATTGTATTTTTTTAATTGTAACTGCCTACTCCCAAGCTGTTATTTGAAGTAAAACACATAGCCATAGTATTATTCTACACAATTTTTTTATTGTGCATTAAAAAAAAGAAAACAAATAAAATTAGACATGCTATCTACCAATAGAACTTAACCAAAAAGTGCATTATATGCATCCAAAAATATAGAAAATATAACAAATCAAATCATTATTATTCATCCAAAAAAAATAAAAGCCCCATGCATGTGTCCTGCTTCTTAATATAGGGGGTCAACAATGCCAAGAGTTGGTGAAAGCAGGGGTCCATCATCCGGAGATAATTCCAAAAAACATCTGGATTATTCTCCTGGAGCTCCCGCAGCAAAGGCATATGGCATAATTGGTCACGATTAATAAAGCAACCAATTTTTGGTCCAAGAAATCCTCCTCTTCTTGTTCCTGGCCTGGACTTGGGTCAGAGCTGAAAAACCATGTAGTACGTCACTGCGTTCGTGTTTGTTGGTCGACAATTGCTTTCCATTTGTATGCAAGACAAAATCCAGGCACACGCCTTATTATAGGCTTACCTGTAGCAAAAAGTGGATATCAAAGCACAATAATAGAAAGTTATGTGGAAGAAAAAGGTGCAAAAACATTGTTTCGCCCAGCCGTGCCATTCTACTGCAGTAAAACTGCAGCGGCTGGTCGGCAAGTTGTTAAACTGAGAGTCTGCCTGGCCTGAGTGCTGGATTGTTATCAGCTCTGGTTCCTGTGTTCCTGATTCTAATCCAATTCTGCTAACTTTGTTCCTGACCCAGCTACGTCTGACACCTCTCTTGGATCATCTCTACCCTTTATATCTGCTGCTCACTAATGTTATTGCTCTCGGCTTGGATTTCTGACTACGTCTCTGCTTCCTGATTTGGTGCCCTACCGCCACAATGTTACCGACTTCTGCCTTTTCCCGACCATGAACCTGATCCTGACCCTGCACCTCTCTGCCGCTGAACAAGGCTTGTGACCAGACCCCACACCACCACTGGAAGGACTGCTGTGTCTCCAAGCTACAACTCACTATTACAGCTGCCAGGCACCTGCAACCTTCCACTGCCCTAGCAGTCCCTGTCTCCACTATCAGGATAGCTCCCAACTGTCCCTGATTTGGAGCAATGTCCCTCTGTCCCTCATTCCTCCTAATTTGTCCCTCCTTTTGATCTGATCTATATAGATGTGTATAAAATGCACTTTTTATCTATCAAAAAGTGTTTTCCAGTGCTAAACCTTTCATGTGATTTCTAAATTGCTGCATTTGTAAATTCCAAAAGCCAATATAAAGGAATAGTAGTGGTAAAAAAAAAGCACTTGTGGGTTTAACCAATCTTGTTTTTTTTTTGCACAATTCTCCTTTAAGGGGGCGTGGCAAGGGATGTGTCCTATGCCTGAATACTTTTGTTGATAGGTGTCCCTCATTCCCATCTCAAAAAGTTGTGAGGTATGCTATCAGGGGTGCTTGGATGGGAATTTCGCTAGAGGCCACCCGCGTCATCTCGGACTTCACCGTCAGGTATGTGACGTCCTAACAGTTGCTGCCCTGGGGCCTTGTTTGTTTTTTGTTTGTTTTTTGTTTTAAAGCTGTACCTCTTAAAGTACAACTAAAGGCAAAACTTTGTTTTAAAGCGGAATTCCACCCAAAAGTGGAACTTCCGCTTTAAGTACCCCTCGCCCCCTGACATGTCACAATTGGCACGATTTTTTTTTGGGGGGGGGGGTACACACCCAGCACCCACCTCCTGGTCTGGTCGCCTGGCTGTCTAGGCTCCCCCTCCCTCCCTGCAATCTACTAGGACACGTCACAGGTCCTAGAAGATTGCCTGGCCACTGACAGAGTGCAGCACAACTCGTGCCCTGCTGTGAAGCCGCAAGCTGTCACAGCCAGGCGTCCACACTTACAATAGTAAGTACTGTACTTTTAGACCCCGTTCACACTGTGGTGCTTTTCAGGCATTTTAGGCATTCAGCACTAAAAATAATGCCTGAAAAGTGCCTCTCATGCCACCCCAGTGTGAAAGCCCAAGTTCTTTCACACTGGGGCGGTGCACTTGCAGGATGGGAAAAAGAGTCCTGCAAGCAGCATCTTATGCACCGCTCCCGCACTGCCTCTGCCCATTAAAATGAATGGGCAGTGCTGCCGAAGCCTTGCAAAGCACTTCAGCAGCGGAGCTACACGAGCACTATTAACCCTTTCTTCAACCGCCAGCAGGGGTTAAAAGCTTCCCACTAGCGGCAGAAAAGTGCTGCTATAACAGCGGTAAAGCACCGCACTGCCCCAGCGCGAACGAGGTCTAATGCTGGCCATGCACTATACGAAAAATCAGCTGAAATTCGGTCATTAGACAGTTGATTTGTTTTTTCGGCCAGTTAAGGGGCACAAAAATCGATGAAATCGTTTGGACGTTTTTGAGCTGAAAAAAACAAAGGACAAGTTTGTAAATTTTCTGCGGAATGAACGATAAATTGAAAGGTTAATGTGTTTCTCGTCTGACCTGTCTGCACTAGGTATATGTAAAAAAACGAACATAAAATGTATTTATTTAGGTCCACTGAACGATTTATCGGTCATTACATGATGGCACCATTGTTTGCGCTCGCAGCCGAACGTTCATTTTTTCTAAATTGCGTTCGCCCGATTTTTCGTATCGTGTATGACCAGCATTAGAGATGTTGTATCCCAGTCAATTTTTTTATGGGTTGAACTGGATGGACTTGTCTTCTTAAGACGGCTTTCACACTGCCGTGCCCATAGTGTCGGCGGTAAAACGCAGCTATGTTTAGCAGCGTTTTACCGTCGGATTTGCAGCGCATTTCGGCCACTAACGGGGTGCTTTTACCCCCCACGAGCTGTCGAGAAAGGGTTAAAACCGCCCACAATATGCCGCAATAGCAGCGTTTTGCCGGCGGTATTGCAGCGATGCCCCATTGATTTTAATGGGGAGCAGCGGTGGAGGAGCAGTAAACACACCGCTCCTTCACCACTCCAAAGAAGCTGCTGGCAGGACTTTTCCTGATGTCCTGCCAGCGCACCGCTCCCTCTGGGCTTTCACCCTGGAGACAATGGTTCAGCAGTTTGATGACGGATTGCAGGCGCTATTTCTAACGCTATAACGCCTGCAAAACGCCCTCGGTGTGAAAGGGGTCTTAACCCGAAGTTACTATGATTGTAGAGAAGCATGGGATTAAATCAGGTGGTGAAGAAGCGCCACGATGCGTTCTCCCCGCCTGGTAGGAGCCTCTGAAGTGCGATCGAGATGCGGATCAAGCTTCTGGAGAAAAGACATGTAGAGGCACGTCTTTGCTTCCACAGGAACACCCACATGTATGGAATATTGGGAATTTGTCAAAGATAATTTCAAGGTATTTCTTGCATCCTTAAATTCTAGTTTGGCTACTTTTCACACTGAGGCGGACGGGCGCCGGTGGTAAAGCGGCGCTATATTTAGTGCCGCTTTACTGTAATTTTAGTGGCGTTAGCGGGCGGTTTTAACCCACTAGTGGCCAAAAAGGGGTTAAAACCGCTGCAGCCGGCGAGTTTGTGGCACCGCCCCATTGTTTTCAAGGAGCGGTAAATACCTTGGTCCTATAGCGCTGCAAAGCTGCGGCTTGCAGGACTTTTTTGACCGTCCTGCCAGCGCACCGCTCCAGTGTGAAAGACCTCGGGGGTTTTACATTGGAGACACAGGAGAGGCGCTTTACAGGCGCTATTTTTAGTGCTCTAGCGCCTGTAAAGCGCCTCAGTGTGAAAGCAGCCTTACAGATTTTTTATTTTGTATAATTACTTTGTTCTAATGTGGACTAATGTAAGTATGCATTTGCAGTTCATAGTGACCACACCCACTTATTCAGACACGCCCTCAAACCCATGTCTGTGAAGCGTCCCTCTATTGGACAAATGGTTTCCTCTACAGTTTCTGGCTGTCCTAGCAACTATCTACAAGCCTGTGCTCGCGTTACCATGCATTGGGAAGCGATACGCATGCGCACTGATCTTTCAACTGCGGCTCCGGCGATCCCGTAGTACGCACGCGCGAGGTTAGATTCTCGCCCAAGTCGAAGTCGTGGGGGGCGGGGCCGGACACACGCATGCGCAAAGAAAGCCAAGTTGTGCTCGCCGGGACGTACGCATGCGCGGAAGGTTCGGGAAAGTTCCCGAGTAGTAGTCGGCGGTTTCCGGAAGGAAACGAAGCGGCTTCTCCTTGCCGGGTATTCTTCCTCAGCACAGCGTGTGTCACCATGTCCGTATTGTGCTACAATCGGGGCTGCGGGCAGCGTTATGACTCCGAGACCAATACCGAGGGTGAGAGACCGGTGACTGGATACCGAGGGCGGACACTCCGGGGAGGGAGGAGGCTGGAGTCATACAGGACATTATGTGTGTGTGTCAGAGTCAGGCGTTCTAATACCCGGACAGGGGCCTCATCTATATGGGATCTGTCTGTACAGTTCTCTGTGTGTGACACTTCCTGTCCTACACACCATACAGGACACTGACCCCTCCCCCCTTCTATACGGGACACTGACCCCTCCCCCCTTCTATACGGGACACTGACCCCTCCCCCCTCCTATACGGGCCCCCTCCCATACGGGACACTGACCCTCCCCCCTCCCATACAGGACACTGACCCCTCCCCCTCCTATACTCCCTCCTCTACAGGATGCTGAGCCCTCCCCTCCTATATAGGACGCTGACCCCTCCCATCCTATATGGGACGCTGACCCCTCCCCATACGGGACACTGTCTCCTCCCCTCCCCCTGTACAGTACAGGACATTCTCCTCCTCTCCCCCGTACAGGACACTGACCCCTCCCCCTGTACCGTACAGGACACTGACCCCCTCCCCCTGTACTGTACAGGACACTGACCCCCTCCCCCTGTACTGTACAGGACACTGACCCCTCCCCCTGTACTGTACAGGACACTGACCCCTCCCCCCCATTACCTCTTTAGTACCATAGGGGTTTGCTAACCCCCCTCATTACCTTTTGTACTATAAGAGTCTACTGACACCCCCCCCCCCCCCCCCTGCCTAGGCGACTTGAGCAGAAGTTCTCCTTTCCCCCTCCCTGCAATCTTCTGGGACATGTCACGGGTCCCAGGAGATTGCCCGGCCATTGAGAAGGTGCATCACTAGTGTGTACCTGGCTGTGATGCCGCAAGCTGTCACAGCTGACTGCCCACACTTGTGATGCCGGAAAGAATCAACGGTTCGGAGGTCCACATCGCTGGACTGTGGGACAGCCGAGTTTGTGTGTTTTTTAAAAGTCAGCAGCTACACTTTTCGTAGCTGCTGACTTTTAATAAACAAAAACCGAGTGGAACTCCACATTAAAGCGGGAGTCCGCCGGGAGTTCAGCGTTTTTTTTATTTTATTTTATTTTTTTTTTAAAAGCCAGCAGCTACAAATACTGCCGCTGCTGCTTCCCCCTGAAAGGTGCCAATTGTGGCGCCGGAGGGGGGGAAGATTCCAATGAGCGGAAGCTCCACTTTAGGGTGGACCTCCGCTTTAAAGCCGCGTTCCAGCCTGTATTATAAAAAAAAAATTAAGTCAGCAGCTTCAGATACTGCAGCTGCTGACTTTTACTATAAGGACACTTACCTGTCCAGGGAGCATGCAATGTTGTAACCTGAAGCTGACCCGTCCATTGGCTCCAAGTGCAGGCGCCGGCATCCTTACAAAGGGAAACGAGAAGTAAAGCCTTGTGGCTTCACAGCCTGTTTCCTACTGAGCATGTGCGAGTCCTGCTGTCCTTTCTGAATGGTCTCGCTGTCTTCTGGACTTGTGTGTGTGTCTCCCAGAAGGCAGTGGGAGGAAGGAGGAGGAGCCATAAATGACGTAGGTCACTGTGGTGTCCTTACTTGGAAGTGGGAGCGCAAGGCTCCACTGCCTGTTTCCCTTAGTTGGAATGGCGGCGCCGGGACCCCGAGAGCCGTGGGATGGTCAGCCTTGGGTGGTCAATATCACGGGCGCCCAGGACAGGTAAGTGTCCTTATTAAAAGTCAGCAGCTACAGTGTTTGTAGCTGCTGACTTTTTACATTTTTTTCGTTTTTGTTTTTCCTGGCGGGCTCTCCCCTTTAAACATTAAACCTTTTCTGACATTTGGTGGTTTTAAGTTAAAATCATTTTTTTGCTAGAAAATTACTTAGAACTCCCGCTGCTGTCAATCAAATCCAATGACGCAAGCGCCGGGGGGGGGGGGGGGGTCTGAGTCCGGCATTCATGTCTATGGTTGCAAATGCTGGACTTAGGAGTGTGCCCGCAAAGTAACCCCTCCGGGAGAGCACCTCTCCTAGGGCGTTATCTGATGTGGGGAAGCGCCACAAGAGCCACTGGAGGACCCCAGAAGACAAGGTTCAGAGCCACTCCATGCAAAACGAGCTGCACAGTGGAGGTAAGTATGATCTGTTATTATAAAATAACAAAAAGACCCAAACCTTACAATCACTTAAAGGCTCGCTTCACACTTGTGCGATGCAGGAACCAGCACAATGCCAGTGTGGGTTCCCGTATTGCACCTGAATCGCTGACAGTTCACACTGCCCTCTGTGAACCGCTGCGGGTGTCAATACAAAGTTAATGACACCCCCCAGATCGGTTTGCAGATCGCAGTGCGAATGGTACATGCGACCTGATTCCAGCGAGGACCAAAAAAAGGTGCTGCACCATTTTGTTCTGAATGCGTTGTGAATTCAACCATACAAACTGTATAGTGTTTTTTGCTAGAAAATTACTTCTAACTCCCAAACTTTTTATTTTTTTACTTAGTAGAGACCCTGAGGAATAAAGTGGCAATCAACAAAACACATCTACTCCCATTTTTTTTTTTTCTTGCAAAATATGAAAGATATTACACCAGATAAATACCCAACATGTCACTCTTTTAAAATTGCACACGCTCGTGGAATGGTGACAAACTACAGTACTTAAAAATCTCCATAGGTGGGGCGTGGCCTGCTGCGGACCGGGATGGCTGCCTGAGATCCGAGCTCCGCTCCACGGCCTGGATATCGGCAACACGCAGCGACTTTCCTCTCCCCAGCCCACACCACCGGAGCGGGGAAGGAGCAGGGACGAACGGGGCATGTCGAAATCGCGGTATAATCCGCCCAAACCCCGCCGCTTAACGGATTTTTATCCGTCAGCCGCCGCTATGCAGAAGGCCCAAGATGGCGCCGACCCTCTCAACCCGCCGCACGCTGCCTCCGCAGCCTCGCTGGGCCATCACACCGCACTGCACAGGAGGACGCTCCAGAGGCCTGCAGGGACATCATGGACACTCTTCCTCCTCCGGTGGAGTCCCCAGGAGACCTCATGGCTGACAGAGGTAAGAGACTGGCTACCTCCCCAGCACATTCCCCAAACAAAGCTCCACATGCCAAAAAGCAGCTTTGGTCTGCAGTTGTGGCCGGGACTCATACTTCTCATTCTACCCCCTCATTGGCGGCCATGCCTGCCTCAGACAGTACAGTGTCTGAATCCACATTGAAAAACATGCTACTTACCTTGCAGCAAGACCTGCACAGGGAGCTACAGATCTCCATTTCCCAGATGCATGACCGCATTGATTGCATTGAGGAACGCACTGACGCTCTTGAAGAAAATCTTCAAGATTACTCTAAAGCACACAACGAAATGCTAGATGTGCAAGACCACCATACGGAAGAACTCCGACACATAAAAATCAAACTGGCCGATTTGGAAGACCGCTCCAGACGAAATAATATCAAATTTAGAGGCATTCCCGAATCGGTCATGCTAAGCGACCTGACCCCATACTTGCAACAACTCATCTCGTCCTTACTTCCTCGCCTGACCGCACGAGACATGCTCATAGATCGTGCCCATAGAATTGCAAAACCATCACGTCTCCCAGATGACGTCCCCAGAGATGTTCTGGCTCGTATACATTTCTTCCAGGTCAAGGAACAAATACTCTCTTCCGCAAGGAACCTGAAGTCCCTACCGGCCCCCTACGCTTCCATTAAGCTCTTCACTGACCTGTCACCGGCCACAATGGAGATGCGCAGGGCCTTCTCCCCGGTAACCTCCATCCTCCAACAGAAAAACATAACATACAAATGGGGCTTCCCTACCAAGCTGCTGGTCACCCACCAGCAGAAAATCGTTCCAATTCTTAACCCGAAAGTTGGATATAAAAAATTGACCAATTGGGGCTTCCTCCCTCTGCCCCCGGTGGACACAAACCAATCTAACCCCTCCGGCCCACCTTCTGGACCCACCAGACGCGCCGCGACCAAAATGGCGGAAAAAACCTGACTATGCTACTACCCCAGTTCCCCTAGAGCTCTTATATCCAGCCTGGGCACTATACCTTCTGTTTCTTCCCTCCAACCCCCAGGTTATTAGTGTGCTGTGCACGCATTTTTTGTGATATTTCTCACTGTTATACGTTGTTATATCTTGTTATATACCAGTTCATTAACATCTTTATTTTTTATTTTTATTTTTTGTTTTTTCGTTTGTGATTGTTTCTTGCCTACTCAACCTTTCTGTTCTTCTGGCTTGGTATTCATTGGTAGGGGTGGTCTCTCTCTGCTTGCTTGCATCTCCCTGGCCTAACTCTTGTCATGTCTCTCACGATCACCTCACTAAATGTTAAAGGCCTAAATTCTCCTTTTAAGCGTAATCTACTATGGAAGGAAGCACTGGGTCATCATGCAGATGTCCTTTGCGTCCAAGAGACACATTTCTCTAACTCCAAGCCGCCACAGTGTAGCAACAAAAAATACCCCCACTGCTTTTTCGCTAACGCCCCGAAAAAAAAAAGGGGGAGTTATGATCGCTGTGAGCGCTAGCGTTAACTTCACACTACACCACTGTGAGTGCGATGAGGATGGCAGGTTCATCATCCTCTCAGCCACCTTTGACGGTCGCCCTCTTACTCTGGTCAATATCTATGCCCCTAATGGTGCCCAGAAGAAGTTTTACTCCACCCTCCTCTCTAAAATAGCACCCTAAAGATCTTCCCCTCTGCTCCTCTGCGGAGACTTTAATGAAATTGTTGACCATACACTGGACACAACCAGTCTCACAAGATGCAGGCCCTCAGCTTTGGCCTCTCTCCTCCAACGTGAGGACTTATATGACGCTTGGAGATGCATGCATGATTTAGAGAGAGATTACACCTTCTTTTCCCCTCCCCACCAGTCTTACTCTCGTATCGATTTATTTATCGCAGACAAACATTTGCTCCAGTCTATTGAATCCTCCCACATAGGCACGATATCGTGGTCTGACCACGCTCCGGTCACGGTTAAATTGGCTTCCCCTTCTCAAACGCCCAAACACACGGTATGGAGGCTCAACACCTCCCTCCTTAACGATCCTAACTTTGAAACTGCGATACGATCCGAGATTGAGACTTATTTCCAACAAAATGTCAACTCAGTTTCTGATCACTCCATAGTATGGCATGCACATAAGGCTTGCCTACGAGGTCTCTTTATTAAACTTGGCTCCCAGGCAAAGAAAAAACACTCACGTATGACGGAATCCCTCCTGACTAAAATCAGGTCCCTAGAATTCACCAACAAGAAATCCCCATCGAAGGCCGTCTCCTCGGAACTTAAAAACCTCTGACTCCAGCTCAGTGACCACCTTCGTAAAAACTTTGATTACTACATTAAAAGACTGCGCCTGCTGACCTACTCAGCAGCCAATAAACCAGGGGCCTATATGGCTAGACAATTTAAGAAGCAACTAGCTAACAAAAAAATCACGCACCTCACTAACTCCCAGGGCAGACGCATGACTAACCCGCTAGATATTGCAAATGAATTTGGACATTTTTATACGAAATTGTACAATCTGTCAGGCTCAGATCCACTTCCACCCCCCTCCCAACACGACATTACCAAATTCTTATCCTCTATCTCCCTCCCTTCTCTATCCCCGACACAACTCAAACAACTGGAAGTTCCTTTTACGCACTCCGAGATCCACAAATTGATCCAAAACCTCCCTCTACATAAAGCTCCAGGCCCCGACGGGCTTCCTAGTGAATACTACAAGCGGTTTTCCCAACTATTAGTCCCCTATTTATGTGACATGTACAATCAGTTCGCCACCACAGGAGTACTGCCGAAAGAATCCCTTGATGCCTTGATAGTCACCATCCCCAAACCAGGTAAACCCCCGGACAATCCAGGCAACTACCGCCCTATCTCCCTTCTCAACACGGACACAAAACTGTATGCTAAATTACTCGCACAACGACTGTCTTCTGTTATTCCCCAACTCATACACCCTGACCAGGTCGGATTTGTACCTGGCAGGCAGACATCCGACGGCACTAGAAGGTTCATCGACTTGATACAGTGGACGGAGCATACTGGAACGCCTTCTCTGCTTCTGGCATTGGACGCAGAGAAGGCGTTCGACAGGGTGTACGGGCCCTATATGGAGGCAGTCCTCCACAAATTTGGGGTGTCTGGCACGTTTCATAAAGCGATAATGGGCTTATACTCCCACCCCTCGGCACGCATCTGGACATCAGGAGTAGTCTCCCAACCTTTCCAAATCACCAACGGCACCAGACAAGGGTGTCCGCTATCCCCACTGATTTTCGCCCTAGTGATGGAGCCGTTAGCACAGATGATAAGATCAGACCCAAAAATATCTGGAATAAAAATCGGAGATACTGATCACAAAATTGGCCTCTACGCCGATGATGTGATCATAGCCCTGACTGACCCTCTTTCCTCGCTTCCTGCAGTACACGCAGTTTTGGAACAGTTCAGCAGAATATCCATGTATAAACTGAATCATAGCAAATCCCTCATGCTGAACCTTGGTTTGGACCCGCAAACGTCAAAATCAATCTCCTCCACCTTCCCCTTTGCCTGGGCCCCGAACTCCTTTCTTCCCTACTTGGGAATTCATTTGACATCTCCTAGCCAACTATTACTTAGAACCAATCTCGAAGACCTCGTGGGCAAGCTTACTAACCTCATTAAAGACCTGAGCCGATTTCCAGCCTCTTGGGCTGGAAGGATAGCTCAGGCTAAAATGTATCTGCTGCCGCATATCCTATATTTTCTTCGAACCATACCCCTCCCAATGACGCAACACCAACTCAAAAAACTTCAGGGGATTCTTAACGTTTTCATCTGGCAGCAGAAACGTCCTAGAGTGAAGAAGTCTATAGTACTGACCCCAGCTCACTCTGGAGGGCTGGGGGCACCTAATGTCCAGGCCTATTACCGAGCCTCCATCCTAGACCAACTGAAAACTTGGTGGTCGGATAACCGTCATTCAAACTGGAAACAGATCGAATCCACTGTACTGGACACAAACACTAAACTTCTGCTTGCAGCCACCTGGCTTAAGCTACCTCCCCAGCGCTACCCACTTGACACCATCACGGCCTCCAAGAAAACATGGTCAGCGTTAATACAATCAACGGATGGGATCTCGGTGGAGACCTTGACTAAACTACCCCTTGATGCACTTCAACTTATCTCCCCGGATCTACCCCTCTCAGAATGGACAAACCGAGGCCTTACCTTGGATCGCTTTTTGAAGGCTCCACCTTGAAAACCTTTACACGTCTCGTGGAGCAATACGAACTGCCCAAACACACCTTCTTCCTCTACCTAAGGATCAGATCTATACTCTCCAAAATGCGATACTCATCCTTGGACTGTCTGACGCTCCCCTTACTTACACATTATACTCTTGAAACTCCCAAATACAAAGGGATCTCTGTGATATACAAACTCCTCACCGAACCTCACTCGGATCTTCTCTCCTCCAGCATGCAATACTGGTCTCCCCTTACAGACCAGCCACCGACGCAGCTACAATGGCAGAAAGCCCTCCTACTACCACTACGTTTATCCCGCTGTATCACTCACTGGGAATCCACACAGAAGCTATTTCATAAATGGTATTTTACCCCAGAAAGACTGGCTAAAATATACTCAAACACCTCGCCCAAGTGTTGGAGGAATTGCGACAAAACCGGTTCCCTGCTACATATTTGGTGGGAATGCCCCCTATTGAGAAGCTACTGGGACAAAGTTAAGAGCCTAATTCTCTCACTCTCTGGAGTAACCCTTCCTCTGTCCCCATTGGATCTCCTACTGGGACTTCACATCCCTGCCTGGCCTAACCACCTCCGCACTCCGGTTACCCACATACTTATTGCAGCCAGACTCGCAGTTGCGAGAAGATGGAAAACAGCCCTTCCCCCAACATTGGAAGAAGTCATCCAAATCCTTAACCAGAACTTTCAGATGGAACATTATTTTGCTAAAGCTAACCATTCCACAAGTCGTTTTCGCAGATCCTGGGAGCTCTGGATTACTAACCCGAGGAGTGCTCCTCTATTGTGATCATACCCATCGTCTATATCTTATTAAGGACTTAATTGCTCTTTATGTTTGGTGATTACTGGCTATCTCTAGTTACGTATGTAACTATGCCCCTCTACCTCCCCCCCCCCCCCCCCCTATCTTTACTTTTCTTTCCTCATCCTTTTATGAATGTTTGAATACCTTGCCTTTATTATCATCTCTGTTTATACTCACACCGGGATATGCCCATTTGGTGATGTCTATGTACTTCTTTTTTTTTTTCTCAATAATTTCAATAAACATTAAGTTTAAAAAAAAAAATCTCCATAGGTGACACCTTCTCTAACTTTGGCAACCATCCTTCTTCTTTTTTTTTTTTTCCCACTTTTATTCCTATTAGAAGGAAAGTAAACATCCCTTGGAATAGAAATAAGAATGACAGGTCTTCTTTATGGAGAGATCTGAGGTGTAAAAAAAGACACCCTAGAGAATAAAATGGTGGTCGTTGCAATATTTTATGTCGCACTGTATTTGCGCAGCGGTCTTTCAAATGCAATTTTTTGGAAAAAATTACTTTTAATGAATTTAAAAATAAAAACATAACCAGTAAAGTTAGCCCATTTTTTTTTTTTTCTATAATGTGAACGATTTTACGTTGCGATAATAGTGATCTTTTTATTCTAAGTAAAAAAAATTGCGATTCTCATTTTGGCCAGAATCCTTCAGCTCTACTCTGTGCTGATGACATGTCTTTATTGTTGTGTGTTGCAGACTCCTGTACATACCACCCTGGTGTGCCGGTGTTTCATGATGCTCTGAAGGTAGGTGTATTAGAACGTGTTCCATCCATAGTGATAATGGGACTAGGGCTGCAACTAACGATTATTTTCATAATCTATTAGTTGGACGATTTATTGTTTTGATTAATCGGTTAATAACCTTTAAAAAAAAAAAAAAAAAGTGGGTCAAATCGACGTTAATTTTCAACCACAGTGATGGGAAAATTTAGAACTAGAGAACTCCTTGGTCAAAGGAATTTTCAGACAGTGTTTGTGGTTTTCGTTCAGAAATGACATTCATTTTAAAAACAGAATGTTAAAAACAAGTGAAAATTTCAAACAAAATTCTTTCATTCAGCGAATGTACAAAAAATTTTCGTCTGAAAATTGATCTGTGTGGCCAGCATAAGGCACGGTGCACACTTATGCAATTTGCTTTTGATCTGTTTCTGCAGTGCTTTTTGCTGTGCGTTTTGATTTTTGCGCATGTGATTTTGCTGCAATTTGTATTTTTTTGAGCAGATTAAAAAACACAAATTGATGCAAAAAACCAATTACATGCTTTTCTGCAGCTTCTCCATTGAAGTATATTGAACCAATAAAGAACCATTTTGCGTTAAAAGTCCCTGACCCTTTCAGATGTGAACGCGCCACATAGGAAACCATGGAAATGAACTGTAGTGCATTTCTGCAAACAGCACCAATAAATACATAGACGTGAACCAGACCTAAGAAGTTTAGTAGCATAATGGGGTTAAAAAAACGAAAATTATCCCTTTATAGTAGAAAAAAGCAGATAATCACTACTGTAAGGGGTTCATTTTTTTTTTTTTTTTTTTTTTTTTTACTGTAAAACAGTGAGTAATATTTACAGTAGCGATTATTTGCTCTTTTTGTACTATAAAGGGCTTTCTTTTTTTTTCAACCCCATTGTTACTGGCCGATTAATCGATTTATGAAATCGATTACTATTTTCATAATCGATTAGTTGTTTCAGCCCTAGATGGGATTGTTGTGTAACTTGTTTCTGTCTTCCTGTACACAGGGCTGGTCTTGCTGTAAGAGGAGAACAACAGATTTCTCAGATTTCCTCAGTATCGTGGTAAGTGCACAGTGGTTTTTGCTGTCTTTTGAAAATATCCCACGTTTTCTTGTATGCACATGTTTGTCCCACTCATGTAGGATCTTTAAGGCCACTTACACACTGAAGCGCTATAGTGCTAAAAATAGCGCCTGTAAAGCGCTTCTCCTGTCAGTGTAAAAGCCAGAGGGCTTTCAAACTGGAGTGGTGCGCTGGCAGGATGCTAAAAAAAAAGTCCTGCAAGTAGCATCCTTTAGGCGCTGTAGGAGCGGTGTATACACCGATCCTAAAGCACCCCATGCCTTTTGAAATCAATGGGCAGCGCTGCTGCAGCGGGCACTTTTAACCCCTTTTTCAGCCGCTAGCAGAGGTTAAAAGCGCCACTAAAACAAAGCTAAAAATAGCAGCTCAGTGTGAAAGTTCCTCTATTGTAGCATTCATTCTTGGCTGTCTGTTCTAGCAAGTGGATATTTATAGCTGCCCATCCCCAAAACTGAAAAAAAAAAAGTAAATCTGTATGGAGCTCGGTCTACAGAACAGTAATCACTTTTGTTGTCATATTTATTTTATTTATTTCAGGTACTTGTATAGCGCTGTCAATTTGCGCAGCACTTTACATATACACTGTACGTTCACATCAGTCCCTGCCTTCAAGGAGCTTACAATCTAAGGTTCCTTACTCACACTCATACACACACATACTAGGGCCAGTTTAGACAGGAGCCAAATAACCGCTTCCCGACCGCCTCAAGCAGATATACTGCAGCAGAAACGCACTTACAGGCAGATTAACCTACCTGTACGTGGCCCTTTAAGAGGCAGCTTGCAGGCGCGCGCACGCCGCCGGGAGCTTTGTGATCATGATGGCGGGTCCCGCAGACTTGATGTCCACGGGGATACCCGCGATTGTCTCACGGAGAGGAAGAATGGGGAGATGCTGATGTAAACAAGCATCTCCCATTCTGCCTAATCACGCTGTCATCTGTGATCGGGAGCAGAGATCAGTGACGTGTCACACACAGCCCCCCCCCCCCCCCCACAGTTATAATCACTCCCTAGGACACACTTACACAGTAATCAATGCACTTTTAACTGCACTGATCACTGTATAAATGTGGCCACCATTACTAGTAAAAAAAAACAAACAAACAAATGAATAAAAATGCCATAAAACTATCCCCTATTTTGTAGACGCTACAACTTTTTTTTTTTTTTTTTTGATCAATCGATTTTTATTGATTTTAAAAATAAAGCATATAGAAAGTATATTGTACAATAAATTTCAAATACGCGTAAACAAAAGAACAATAATGAAAAAAAAAGAAAAAAAAGCTAAATAAATATATTTTTTCTGATACTCTTAAAGACGTTTAGTTCACGCAATAAGATATTAATAATAGAATACATACATAAAATCATAAAATTAATTGATACAAATATTTTAATTGTATAAATAAAAATATTAGCCTCCCTTAAACACCTCTATGGGTACTCAGCTGTGTCCTAGGGGAGGGAAATGTTGCCAATATTAAGCATTGTAGACATATAGAGCTAAAAATTAACCAAAAAGAATGAAACCAGTAATTGAAAACTTAGTAAAGTATGTCTAAATATTGTTTAAGATTTTTTCAGAAAATCAGCGGATTTTGACCATCCCTCCCAAGGTGACCACCTACATTTTTCTTTTGGTAAATTGCCTGCAATGGAGGCCATCATTAATTCATAGTTGTAGTGTAAGGATACAGTATCTAAAAGTTGATAGACAGTTGGAGGTGTTGTAGATTTCCATAATCTGGTTATGGACAGTCTGGCTGCCAGGAAGACGTGTGTCATTACATGACGAAAAGGGTATGGTATGTTTTCTATAGTCAGGTTTAATATCGCTAACTCAGGTAGAAGTGGAATCTGCAGTTGAGTTATGTCTGTTAATATAAGAAAGAGACACTTTTCCAGAACTCCTGGAGTTTATCGCAACTCCAAAAAATATGAAACATGTCGCCTTTAGCGGAATTACATCTCCAACATAAATCCGACAAAGATGAATTAAAGGATGTTAGTCTTGATGGCGTCAAATACCATCTAAGTGAAATTTTTTGAGTAAGTTCCCATAGTGTTGAGGTTTTAGTAGTTTTATATATACTTTTAAGTGCTTGTTCCCATTGTTGATCCGTAAAGGATTTTTGTAAATCATTTTCCCAATGTGAATGAGAGGTGGATTTCGTAAATATACTTTTGAGGTGTAAAATATTGTAAATTAAGGAGATTCCTTTTTTATGAGTTAAGGAGGAATTAAGAAATTTCCATATTGTTGGCGAAATATTGTATAAAGGAAGTTTGATTTTGTTGAGGCAATTTTGTAGTAGGGTATATGTAGATATATCTGGATGAAGTAAATTAAATTGTTTTTGTAGCTCAGAGAAGGATTGTATTTGTGTACCTGTAATAAGTTGGTTTATATGATTAATGCCTTTTTGAGTCCAATGATGGAGAGATAGATCATGTGATAAATGATGTAAGGATTCGATAGGAATCGTCATTTGGGGTATACTGGATTCACAATGTATTTCTTGGTTTAACAGTTTCCAAGCTTTGGTCGTGGCAATCATGGTAGGAGGTAAATCTTTGGGTATTTTAGTCCCTAGTGGAGTGCTTAGAAGCCAGTTCTTTAGTCCGGGACTTAATAGAAAGGTATGTTCGATATTACTCAAGAGTTTACTTGGAGGGTTTTGGAACCATTCTTTAGATTGATCAATTATTGCTGCTATATAGTAATCTTCGAAGTCAATAGAGCCTGACCCACCCGCCATTTTGTGATTTCTTAATTTGGAATGAGCACATCTAGGTTTTGTTCCATACCAAATACATTGATTGAGTAGCCTTTGTAGGGATGTAAAGAAATATTTAGGAATGGGGATTGTTAGAGTTCTGAATAGGTAAAGTATTTGAGGTAAGTGCATCATTTTGAACGCTGCTAGTCTACCAGTCCATGAAAGTTCCAATTTAGTAATCTTCAGGGATTCTGTACGTAATTTATTCAGCAATGGTTTATAGTTTGATTTAAAAAGATGTTTTGTGGATCTAGTGAGTTGTATACCCAAATAATAAATATTATCTTCAGACCAAGTAAATGGATATTGAGCTTGTAAAAGGTTTCTGGTGGTAGCATTAAGTTTTATGTCTAATATATGAGATTTTGTTGTATTAATTTTGTAAAAGGATATTCGGCTGAACCAATCTAATTTTTCGCATACTGCGGCTAGTGATGAGGTAGGATTTGTTAATATAAGTATTATATCATCCGCAAAAAGACTAATTTTATGAGAGGTGGAACCCAAGTTTATTCCCGTAATCTTAGAATCTTTGCGGATATGTTCGGCTAAGGGTTCTATTGCTAAATTAAAGATTAGAGGTGATAATGGGCAGCCTTGGCGTGTGCCATTTGATATTTGAAAAGGTTGAGAAAGCATGTTGGCGGAAAATACTTGAGCTGATGGTTGTGTATATAATGCCATAATAGCACCATATATATAGTCTTTAAATCCAAATTTTGATAGAACTTTTTGTAGATATGTCCACTGTACCCGATCAAACGCCTTCTCTGCATCTAAAGAAAGAAGCAGAGAAGGCGTTCCAGTTGATTCTGCATTGTGAATTAAATCTATCATTCTTCGTGTTGCATCAGGGGCCTGTCTTCCTTTAATGAAGCCAGATTGATCTTTGTGTATTAGGTCAGGCACAATGGATACTAGACGTCTAGCTATAGTTTTAGCATAAATTTTTATGTCTAGGTTAAGTAGGGAGATTGGTCTGAAATTTTGGGGTGAGGTTGGTTCTTTTCCAGGTTTCGGAATTGTAACAATAATTGCTGATAATGGTAAGCAGGGCATTTACTTCCTAGTCTGGGTACCCCCTTTGTTTGTATGCATCACTCTTGGATCTCTCCATGTCCCTTCTCTTCCCGCTCCCCTCCATCTCCCCTGTTTTGTTGTTGGTTGTTTTTTCTTTTTTTTTTTTCTCTTTCGTCTTTGTTTTAGTTTTTCTGCTGTGTAGCTATATGTGTATTCTCGGGTAGCAATCACAGGGGGGTCGCTAGGGGTCCGTGACCGCACCCCCACACCTCTCCCGGCATAGTAATACGGCATAATTGCTACCAATTAAATCCCCAAGCTCCTGGGTATTAAAGTTTCCAGTCACCTTTATGCTTGACTCATGATGACCCATTGTTAAGTTTGTTACGCATGCCTTAGCACGTACTTTTCCTGTTTTGTTTTGTTCTATCAACACGTATTGTTCAAATTTTCCTTGTGTCGGTTCTTGATCTAGAGGAGATTTTAGGTATACGGGGCAGTTTGTTCATGACCCCTGTCTCCTCTAAAGGTATTTGCCTTAACTTGTAGACATGTGTTTTGTTTCCTTCAATGTTCCTTGATAATTAATCGACTGTGACATCACTGTGATATACTGCTCTGATGTGCTGAACTGTAAGTTTTATGCAACTTTTACAATAAAACTTTTCTTGGAAAAAAAAAATAAAATTGCTGATAATGATTCTTTAGGGAAAGTAGAAGATAATGCAGCTTTGTTGAGGAATTTCGTTAAGTGGGGAGTCAGATATGTGGAGAATTGTTTAAAATATTCCCCCGAAAGACCATCTGGACCTGGAGCTTTGTTGTTTGGTAATGATGCAATAGTTGCAAGGATTTCTGTGGTAGAAAATGGTGTATTTAAGTAGCTTAATTGGGATTCGGTTAGGGTAGGTAGGTTAACCTGATTAAGAAACTTATCAATTTCTTCTGGAGACGGTTGGTGGGTGGAAGTATCTGTACGAAGATTATAGAGATCACTATAATAATCACTAAAAGCATTCGCTATATCTTGTGGATTAGATAGTTTGTCTTTTGAGTGTGGATGGAAGAGATAGTGAATTTTAGATTTAGTTTGTATACCTTTAAGACGTTGAGCCAATTTTTTACCAGCTTTATTAGCTGTGGAATATGATGTGGCTTTAAATTTACGTTGCATATACTCATATTTGTGTAAAAGGAGAGATCTAAGTTCCTGTCTGAGCTGCATTAGTTGAGCTAGGGTATTGGATTGTGAGGAAGATTTGTGTTCAGATTCTAATTTGGCGATTTGGGAGGTAAGGTAGTCAATTTTGTTGAGTTCTTTTCTTTTTGTAAACCGAACAAAGTTTTATAATAATACCTCTAATAACTGCTTTATGTGCATTCCACACCATGGCATCGTCTGATACTGAGCCAACATTTAGTTCAAAATATTCTTTCAGGTGGTTAGCGATTTCTTTAGAATATACTGGATGTTGTAGTATGTAATTATTGGCTCTCCATAGAAAGGAGTTACGTTTGGGGGAGGTGTCATCAATAGTAATAGATATTGGATTATGATCAGACCATGTCATGGCGTGGATAGTAGATGAGCTAACATTTTGTAACAAGTATTTATCAGCAAGAAACATATCAAGTCTGGAATAGGATTTATGATGGGGGGGAAAAATATGTATAGTCCTTCTCTGTTCCATGGTAACATCTCCACACATCATACAAATCAAATGAGGTTAATAGTTGATTCAAAGGAGATGGATTCCTTTTGGCCGCTGAGGTAGTATCCATATAAATGTCTGCAACCAGATTGAAATCTCCACAAACAAGAAGAAGACCTTGTTTTATCTTGTTGACTTTGGTGAAGATTTTCTTAAGGAAAGTTGCTTGATGTGAGTTAGGAGCATAGAGATTGAGAATTGTATATATAGTCCCATTAATTTTGCATATTAGAATAATGAAGCGACCATTAGGATCATATATTTCCTGTAATGAAGTAAAGTCAATGTCTTTGCTTATTGCTATTAGCACTCCTCTTTTTTTAGTAGTGAAGGTAGAATGAAAAATATGGGGGAATTTGTTATTTCGGCATAGGGAAGATGATGTAGGAGTTAAATGTGTCTCTTGAATACAAAGAATATCGCTGTCAAATTTTTTTGCTGAATGCCAAAGGGATTGTCTTTTGACCGGATGATTAAGTCCTCTAACGTTTAGGGATAATATTTTAATTGGCATGGTACTTGCAATAAATGAGAATAATAAATGGAAAAGGGTATCACTTTACAGTTAGTAGGCAGTAGGTGGATCGTGGAAGAATGATCAAGATACGGCGTTGTAGTAAGTTGATTTGACCAATATACAAATATGTATTAGTAAATAATGAACCTGGAATGAAAACTTTACTAGAACAGTCAATAGTAAAAAAAAAAAAGACACACAAAATAGCAACAATAAGTTGTAAACTTATCAATCACAGATATAACAAAAATTCGGCGGTGTGTGATAAACACAAATGAGCTGGTACAGCTAAAACCGCTGTTGGGGGAAACAGTTAATGCCGGTGAAACGGAAGAAAGAGATTTTTTCCATGAGGGGGCATTTATAAACGATGTAAGTGGATCATTTAAAGAGGAAGTAAACCCTTCCAAACAACTTGGACCTATAGGTAAGCCTAGATTAAGGCTTACCTGTAGGTCCAAGCAATATCTCCTAAACCTATATGGTTTAGGAGATATTTGCCCGAAAATGGGCACCGCTGTCTACACGCATGCGCCGTAGACAGCGGCGCGCAGGCGCACTAAATGCGGCAAATCCAAGAATGGATTTGCCTAATTTGTCGACTCCCGTGCGCATGCGCGGGAGTGACGTCATCGCGGCTTCGCCGTATGACAGCGGCGGAGCTGCGAGACGCGACTCCCGTGCGCATGCGCGGGAGTGACGTCATCGCGGTTGCGCCGCTGTGATTCGTCGGAGCTGCGAGACGCCACAAGCAACATGGATGAGGCGGACTACAGGGGACAGCGGCGACTTCGCTGGCTCCTGTGTCAGGTAAGTGACACATAATGAGCTACTATGCGATGCATAGTAGTCCATTATGCTTTACCTTTGCAGGGAAAAAAAGAGGAAGTAAACCCATTAGGGTTTACTTCCTCTTTAAGAGCTGGATATTTCCATTGGTTGATGTTTTCGGGCATCCGGATTGCGTTGATGTAGCAGAGGTATACGTTTTGATGAAGAAGGATCGGTTGTCTTGGGAAGATCTAGAATTATCCCCCAATCTCTCAGAAGCTTGATGCCTTTTTGAAGATCATTAATAGCATGTAAATACAGAAAAAATCAGCGCAGTACAACCCCTTTACGAAAAGCTGCTGGACACCAAGGATCAATTACCAAATCCCAAAATACAATATATCAAACAGATGGTACAGCGCTCTAACTAAAATAAAATGATTACTAACATATTAAAATTAATAAAAAGTCCAAAGATAGCTTTTGAGTCAAAAAGTCCACGTGAGGAATCTTCAGTGGTATACAGTCAGTTCATGCATAAAGTGACTTAGTGCCAAGGGGGGGACCACCACCAATTGGCTGCTCACCTCATCGTATGGACCCTTTAAATTACAGAGGGTCGTATGCACTTAAATATCAACTTATCCAATCGCTGTACTCCTCTCCGACAATATCCGACCAATTCACAAACGAAAACACAGCTTTCTCCTATTCAGAGTCAAATGAACTGACACGTTCGTGGAATACCCACACTGGATCGGTATATAGCAGTATTCACAATTCCTCAGACCATGTGGATAGAAAGACAGGCCATAGTGCTCTCCATAGAAAAACGTTTTAATGATGAATATACATAAAAAACACACTTACAATAACGAAGCTTCATACGATCTTTAAAATGATCAATGACCGCGGGTGACGTCACGTGATCTCCGTCCGTACGTTACGTCCCTATGGGCAGGACTTCATCAGCGGACACGGAAACTACGTGACACCCGATATATGAATAGACATTACGGGGTTCCTATAGTGCGCTTACGGTGAGCACGACGTGACGGACAGCCTCTCCATGTTTACGAAAGTTACCAAGGTAACAACACATCCTGTCGTGTAGTACGAATCTACACGATAACAGGCAAAGACCTCAGGGAAGCCCTTGTGAATTTAAACAAACGTTACCAAGTTAACGGCTCATCACATCATGCCTATCCGCACTATGCAAATGAGCACAGCAACGAGTGGAATATAAAAAAGGAATCATATAAATATTTGCAAACATTTCCGTTGCCACAATGAATCCCTTCCCCTTATGTATATAATGTAATCAAATAAAGAAAAACTGCTTAATGGGTACCAATACAAAAGAACCCCATTATTAAACACATTTTTAAATTGCAAAGCATGAACTTTTTTCTCCAAACTTGAGTTTACAAAGTCCACCTCCTACAAAATGCAAATAAAGATGTGTTTCGAACTTAATATTCAAAAACAATTAAGAATATTAAAATGTGTATAATACACACATATCAACGTGACATCACCTGCAGCCAATAAATTAAATAGTACTAAAAATACAATAAAAAGTAAACAATAAAATCATCGATCAGTAATAAAACAGTTAATATCAAAATCGACATTCAATCCACCAGGCATTAATACATTGGTCTCATGTATCCAGTAAGATTCCCTACGACTTAACTGGCGTATGAAATTACCCCCCCTCCAATGTTTTGTGACCCTCTCAATCCCCCAAAACTTTAGGCCTTTAGGGTTTTGCTGATGGAATTGTTTAAAGTGTCGGGACACATTGTGGGTTTTCAGACCTTTTTTAATATTATCTACATGTTCTGCTAAACGCACATGTAAAGGTCTAGAAGTGCGTCCTATATATTGTAACCCACATTCGCACTCTAACATGTAAACCACTCCGATCGTGTCACATGTAATCAATTGCCGAATATCGTATTCCCTATTAGTTGCAGAGGCCAGAAACTTCTTCCGTTTCTTAATGTTGACTTTAGAATGCTTACACGGCTTGCACCGCCCACAAGCATAAAACCCCCCCAAAAAGGAGAACAATCGGTTCTCTGATGGAATAGGGGGGTTAAGAACGCTGGGAGCAAGACGGTCCCTCAGAGAGGGAGCTTTTTTATAAATAAACTGTGGACGAGTAGGTAGTACGGGTCCCAAAATTTTGTCCTGCTTTAAAATGGACCAATGTTTAGACACTATCTTTTCAAATTTTTTGTGTTGAACATTGTAATCTAAAATCATTCTAAAATTTTGCTCACTATTATTAGTCTCCCTAGGTTGACTGGAGACTAAAATAGTCCTATCAATCTGTTTGACCTTTTCAAATTCTGCCTTCAAGACCGACCGATCATATCCCTTTTGTTCAAATCTGGAGATCAACACATCGGATTGAGATATGTAATCCTCACTCCTCGTACAATTACGATGTAACCTAATGAATTGTCCCCTGGGGATGTTGCACAACCAAGATTGGTGATGACAACTCCCCAGGGGAATATAAGCGTTACGATCAGTAGGTTTAAAATGGTTAACCAACCTGAAGTTACCCAAATCTTTGTTGATCTCCAGATCCAAAAAGACTATATGATCTTGACTCACATTCCATGTGAGCGAAATATTCCTATCATTGGAATCCAATGATTGAATAAAAATATCGAGTGACGATCTAGTACCATCCCAAATCAAGATAAGATCATCTATAAATCTACGGTAGCACACCAGTTCTGGGGGGCGATGTTTAAAAACTGCTTCTTCCTCCCAGTGGGCCATAAATAAGTTGGCCACACTGGGAGCAAAACGAGCTCCCATCGCAACCCCTCTGGTCTGTAAATAAAACTCCTTGCCATACCAAAAATAATTTCGGCTCAGGCAAAAGTTTAAACAAGTCAGCAAAAATTCCTGATGTCTACCCGACAATGCTGATGATGACAAGGCCCACTCAACTGAGGTCATAGCGTCATCATGACCTATGATGGTGTATAGGGCATTAATAGCATGTGTCGATCCATTTTTAGTAATGATCAATGTGGCAGGATATCTCCATTTATATAGGATTTTATGAATATGCATACTTTTGGTTATAGGGTTCAGGTCTCTTCTTAATTGTAGTGTGTGCTTGGAGAGATCAGGGAATATTTGTATTCCCTCAAATGGGCGTGGGAGTGGACCTTTAGATCTAGCTTCATACATCATTTTTTCTTTTATATGAAAAAAATGAATCCTCATAAGTATATCTCTTGGTACTGAGGCTGCCAAGTGTTGTGGCTTTGCAATTCTGTGAATCCTGTCAATTATTAAGTCTCTTGGGGTGATATCCGGTAAAATCATGCGAATTAAGTCTTTTGCATATTTGGGCAGATCTGGTGTAGAAATACTTTCAGGGACACCTCTTAATTTGATATTGTTACGTCTTGAACGGTCTTCCAAATCTGCCAATTTATTACGGATCCATTCCTGTTCTTCTTTTACCTCATCATAAGCATCAATAAGATCATTTACTGTATGTGAACATTCTGTCATTCCCCTTTCCACAGTAAAGATTCTATTGTCTAATGAGCTCACTTCGGTACTCAATTTATGGAAAAGGTTTGACAAATCTGAGACTAATGAGGAATGTAGCGAAATTAGCATTTCCTTCAATGTAGTGTCTATAACTGGTTGTCCAGATGTGGGAAATGATTCCATAGGAGATTGTAAGGCCTGGGTGATTTGTGGAGAATTAGAAGCCTGGGGCTGCAGTATTTGTGAGTTTGGCTGTGGTATTAATGTGTCTATCCTCATTTTTGCTCTGGCTGGACTATTTAACATAGAGTCAGTATTAGTATTTTGAGTAGGGGATTTAGGTAATTCCCCTTTAATTGTAGTCTCCTGTTGTTCTGAGGAGAGAGCTGTGTAATGTTTCTGAGGCGCTGAGATGCCGTCGGCGCCATTTTGGGTTTCACTGACCTGCTCTTCGGGAGCGTACATTAGTGTTGTAAGTTTTTTCGGTCGGTATTCACCCATTCTTTTTCGTGACATCGTTACGCGGGATGTCCGTTCGCTATTTGGTAGTGTTTTTTGGACGGAATTACGGTTTCGTTCGGATCCTAAACGTTCCGTTATTTCCCCTCACGACGGAGCTCAGTTCTTAAGCGTCCATCTTCCGCGCTGGCCGGCCACGCCCCCGACGCTACAACTTTTGCGCAAACCAATCAAACACTTAATGCTTTTATTTTTATTTTTTTTACCAAAAATATGTAGAATACATAGGAAAAACATGTTTTTTTAAATATATTTTTCGGGGATATTATAGCAAAAAAGTTAAAAATCGTTTTTTTAAATTTTTTTTTTTTATTTATTTTTTTTTCAAAATTGTCGCAAATTTTTTTTGTTTATAGCGCAAAAAATAAAAACTGCAGAGGTGAACAAAATGCCAAAAGAGAGCTCTATTTGTGAGAAATAAAGAACGTCAATTTTGATTGGGAGCCACGCCACATGATTGCGCAATTGTCAGTTAAAGTGACGCAGTGCCGAATCACAAAAAGTGCTCTGGTCTTTCGCCAGCCAAATGGTCCGGGGCTTAAAGTGGAGGGCCACCCTGAAAAATGAAAAAAAAATATTAAAAATTACAAAAAAATCTAAAAAAAGAAAAATGAAGAAAATTATTATTTTTTTTTTTTTTTTTATATACTTACCAGAAATGCCTGTTGCTAGGCACATAATCCTAATCTGCCTCTTCCTCCTCGTCACGTTGTCTTCTGAGTAATGGGTCGCGCTGTGTTCTGGGAACTGTGTCTCCCAGAACACAGCGTGTCCCATTCACAAAAGCGCTTCGCGACTCGCGCATGCGCAGTAGGAAACAGGCAGTGAAGCCGCAAGGCTCCACTGCCTGTTTCCCTTAGAAAGAATGGCGGCGCCGGGACCCGAGAGCCAAGGGACAGGTTGGCCGTCATCGCGGGCGCCCTGGACAGGTAAGTCGGCTTAAGTCAGCAGCTGCAGTGTGTCTTTGGTGGGTGGGAGGAAACCGGAGTAAACCCACGCAGACACATAGAGAACATGCGAACTCCAGACAGGTAGGGCTGCGGTTGGGATTCGAACCGGCGACCCTTTTGCTGCTAGACAAAAATGCTAACACTGTGCTACTGTTATTTCTAATAACTGGTGCCCACTGGGAAGTTCATTCCCCAAGGTCCTTCAGTATTTGGGAATACAAGTGTTGTTTGTTGTGTTTTTTTTATTATTTTTTTTTTTTTTTTTTTTCTTCAAACCCTAAAGATTATATAGCTTTAAATGTACTGCCCCTCTATATAAATAAGGGTAGGTTAATGAGTGTTTTTCTCCCTATACTAACCTGAGCACTGCTATACAGGGACTGCAAGAGGCTGATAGCAAGTCTAATTTAGGTGCTTACACTGCTTGTTTTGAGGTATTTAGGTGCTTATACTGCCTTATTTTGAGGTATTGGTCTACGTTTGCACTAGTGCGACCCCACAAAGTGCAACTTTGAGTGCAACTTTGTTCTGACTTTACACTCTTTGAGACAGTCAAAATAGTGTGGGCACCTTTTTCAAAGTTGCTGCACCTTTAAGTCACATAGATTGGAACAGGTGTCATTGCCATCAGTCGCATTACAAGTCGCACCTTAACGATTACAGAACTACATTATTTTGTCTTTATATCTGCTTGGGCTTTATATTTTTTTAAAATTGTATTATATACTACTAATGGCAGCAATCATGGACTTATAACGGGACTGTGATAGTGCGATGGGGAACTACCTGACTTAACTGCCACGACCTCACCAGTGACATTAATACAGTGATGGTGCTATACACTGTTATTGTACTAATGACACTGGCTGGGAAGTAGGGGCGCAACGGCTCAAAAAACTCACGGATCGGATTGTTCCTCAGATCAGAGTCATGGATCGGATCATTTTTCGGATCAGAAAATAATTGAATTTGCAAAAACCTGTGAAAATTCCACCGCCATATAGTCCCCACTGTAATACCCACTGTAATATCCACTATCTCCCCACTGTAATATTGGCTGAGCATGGCTGGGTATTGCAGAGTATGGCTGAAAAAGATCCCCCCTCCACTGTGCAGATCAGTACAGAGAGGGGAGAGAGGAACCGGCATCATGACATGACGCCGGTTTGTTTACAAGTGATCGCTCCGTCATTCGACGGAGTGATCATTTTGTAAATGGCCTGGGTGTAGAAAGATGGCCGCCACTTCGGAGCTGGCCGAAGCCGCTGCCTTTCCTAAGGCCATGACCGTGGAGCGATCCGCGGAGTGTGCCGATCCGAGCGGGGTGACGGATCATGGATCGGTGACGTTCCGTTGCACCCCTACTGGGAAGGGGTTAACTTCTAGGGCGATCAAGGGGTTAAATATTTGCCTTACTTTGTGTAAAGTGTGCTGCTTTTTACAAGTTGGTTTCCAAGCTTCACACCCCTGCTTTGCAAGGATGAGAAACACAGAGATCATTCCCTGTGTACAGAGCTCTGTGTCGAATGTCAACACAGAGCTCTGGGCTGTGATTGTACACAGCCGATTAGTAGGTCCGGGCTGTGGATCGTTGGCTGGGATTTGCTGACAGGCTCCCTCTGTGTACAATCGCAGCGGGAGCCAGGTGGGGTGTGCGTATGTGCCCTGCCTAAACCCCGAAGTAGGCAGTGATGTATGGGTACGTCGATTTGTCTATAGCGGCCGCTCGTTCACAGTACATTGCGGGCAGTTGCTACATTTTTAAGTTTAAGCAGAACTTTACGCTTAATAAACAATGGTTTTTAATCCCTTTGCTGCTAGCTTTAGTAAATGCGTAAAAAGGTATATTCTATTTACTTGTGTTTTAAACTTTTTTTTACATTTTCTTCTGTTGCTCTGTTTTTTTTTTTTTTTTTTTCATCGGAATGAGTGAGGGGGGAGGAGCTTTCTTAGCTAAGCAACACCCTCCTGTCTGCATGCCTGAGCTAAGGGCAGATGGCGTATAGATGGCATAAATCCTGAATAATAATAATACATCTACATGAATCATCTGCCCTTATTCAGGAGGATTGATACTAGAATTGCTAGGGAGAGGTTTTTCAAATAGTTTGCTCAAAAAAAAAGGCATGGAGACATTGATGGCTAGTTTGCTATGAATTAAAGTGATTTTAAAGGTTAGTGTTTTTTTAATATAAAAAACATGTCAGTTACCTGCTATGTGCAATGGTTTTGCACAGAGCAGCCCCGATCCTCTTCTGGGGTTCCCTGGTGCGCTCCTCTTCATCGTTTTTTTTTCTCCCTACGGAGACCCGCTTTCCCTGGGGGCACCCATGCGGGCGCGTTCACAAGTCCAGCTGCTGCATCCATTGATACAGACAGCAGGATTTGGCCCCACCCCCTGCTCCCATGTCACTGGATACGATTGACAGCAGTGGGAGCCAATGGCTCCTGTTGCTATCAATCGATCCAATGTGGACAGAGTCAGCGTCTGGAGTCGCTGGGCTTGTGCACATCGCTGGAACGTGCAACGGACGGTTCAGGTAAGAAGGGGGGGGGGGGGGAGGACAGTCTGGGGCAGCTGCAGCACAGAAGGTTTCTCACCTTTTTTAATACAATGCATTGTAAAAAACTTGGAGACTTAATAACCCCTTTTTTAAGGTGCAAAAAACCACCTGCCTTTACAACCACTTTAAATAGCAATTTTAGTTTATGGTGCTCAGATATAGTTAAGTTCTGCCATGATGATTTTAATGAAGCGTTTGTGGATAATTGCAGGGCTGTACTAAGGGGCTCCACAGTAATGAGAAACCCCCAGAACCTGTAAAACCAGAGGTGAAGATATCAGAGAAGAAAGACTTGACAGACCTGAAGCCAAAGTTCAATGAACGCATCATACAAGCACCAAAGCCTATAGAATCCATTAAGAGGCCCAGGTAAGTGGAAACATTTGCCTTAAAAATTGAAGTGTATGTAGTTCATCTTGGATAGAGAAGATGGGGAAGGGTTAAAACCAATCTCTGGTTGTTTTTGCTTTTGCTGGGGACATTTCCCTTTAAAACCTGTCCTGTAGACGCAATAGGAAATTAGGGGAAGCTTCCTTAAATGAGGGAATTTCCCATCTGGCAGTTCCACTAGAACATGTGTCCCCATTGGTAAGCTTACACATAACCTTTGGTCTGGTGACTACTTAAAGTGGAGCGTCGCCCAAAAAAAAACAATTTGTCAAACCGCTTTGGGTGCAGGTGTTGGCATTGTAAGTAAGGGAAACTGGCAGTGAAGCCTCCAGGCTTGGCAAATGGTTTCCTGCTGCGCATGTGCGAGTCACGCTGTGCTTTTTGAATGGTCCCATCGTCTTCTGGGACCTGTGAGTGTCCCAGAAGGCAGCAGGGGCTGCAAAATGCTCAGAGATCGCCATGGCGATCTTACCCGGAAATGAGAGTGGGTACCTGTCAAAGCCAGGTACTCGCTCCCCACTCCCCTCCAAAATGTGGCAGTGGAGGGGGGGGAGGGTGTGTACAAGCAGTGATTACCCTCTTGGGTGGAGCTCCGCTTTAAGGAAAAACATTTTGACTAAACCCATTGTTTGGGAGCCACGTCGCACGACCACACAATTGTCAGTTAAAGCGACGCAGTGCCGAAACAGAAAAAGCGATCTGCTCTTTGGCCAGCGAAATGGTCCGAGGCTTACGTAGTTAATACAACTCTTCTCATTTTATCATATACCTTGACTATTACAGTTTCCAAGTTTCATAAACTTTCATCAGTCTCTGCTTGATTGATTTCAAGTGCAATAAACATTTTATTCTATTTATGGTTTTATAGATGCTTTCTGGAATTGACCCATAGAGCGCCATCTTCAAGGGGTGTGTGTGTGTGTGTGTGTGTGTGTGTTTTTTTTGGGGGGGGGGGGGGTGTTTGTTTCACCAAACCTTGTTGGAGTATGACATTTTACAAGCAACTTATAGCTATAGCGCTTAATGATTTTTGTTTTAGCCCTGGTGAAGATTAGAGATGCACCGAAATTTCGGTGTCCTAAACATATCGGCTGAAAATTGCGTTTTCAGCATTTTGCCAATGAAGATAATGGCACCTAAAACACACATAACTTTGACTCAATTTTACTGTGCTCATGGGTGTGTTTTTCATAGGTCATGTGACTCAAAAACCGCATCAAAAATGTAACACGGGTATGTTATTGATGCGTTCTTGCTGCATTTTTGATGCATTTCAATAGGGAGGTGCAATTTTGGTGCATTTTTATCTTTTCTGACCAAAAATGCAGCAAGCTGGATCTGTGTAAGTCGCTGACTGCTTCTGTCCAATGTTGAGCACGGTAATCCTGTTTTCTGTTTCTGGCTCCCTTAGTAAACTCCTTATTTTGTAATATCTTTACAGCCCAGACGAGCCTTTGACGCGGTTGGAGCTGAAAGTATCAGCGTCTTTGAAGCAAGCCCTGGATAAACTGAAACTTTGCTCCAACGACAGTAATACCCAAGCAGGTATGACGTTTCTAAAGACCACTGTACCTTGATAGTCTTAAAAGGCTGAAAATTGATTTTAAAGGAGCTTTTTATCTGGATAATCTTCTCCTTTTTTTTTTTTTCTTTTTTTTTTTTTTTTTGTATTGGGCTTAGATCAGATTCCTATCTAAATCAGTCCCTTCAATTGTATTGATATTGCTAGTTGCAATTGATTACTATTTTTAATGCCCCCTTCTGCTACAATCTGCTGGTTCAGTGCATGCATTTCAAAATGGCGTATTGTAAAAAGTATTTTCCATTGAAACAAAAGGGTATTGAGTTATATTTAAAGCAGAACTGTAACAAGCAGATAGCAGGCAGGCTTTTAATGCAGAAGAGAAATGTACTGTTTCTTCTGCAATAAAATGTCACTACCTACCTGCTCACTGTCCTATCTGGAGAAGCTGGTCAGCTTACAGTTTGGGGATTGACAACATCCTCCCCTGCTACCAATGAAGACACACAAAGACCACCACTCAGAAGCAGATGCCGGAGTTCTATCGATATGTGCCCTCTGTTGAAAATTGCCCACGCATGCGCAGGACGGAGCCGCACTTCAGCTGATTTCCTGATCAGCTGGCGTGACGTGACCATGGTGCATGTGCACTTCAGAGGAGGCATTTTTCAATGGGAGAGGGAATTTCACAGACACAAATGAAAGTTATGGGGGGACACCGTAGTTGTTATATTGTGCCTCACTGTTGTAGGGCGACTTGTGTCTGTTGAAGGACAGGTTTTGTCTGTGTTGCAACCCGCCCTTAGACACAGGCAACGGGTGCTGATCAAGACACTAAAGCTGATGTGCAACACCGACAAAAGGCAACCTTGAGCACACTGAAACTCTGCCCTGCAATAGCGAGACACAATATGAGAACTACGGTGTCTCTCCGCTCTGTGAATAGTTTTTAATAGTGTCCGTGACATTCTCTATGCTGTCGACAAATGCCTCCTCTGATATGTGCCATGGTCACGTCACTCCAGCTGATTGCAAAATCAACTGGAGTGCGGCTTCGTCCTGCACATGTGTGGGCACTTTTCGACGGAGGGCACCTTTCGATGGAACAACAGCAAGGGACTGTCACCTTTTCAGTACCACTTTATAGCAGACTTGACGTAAAAAAAGAATAAAAAAAGAAAACCTGCATGCTGTTAAAAAGTAATGGAGTACTCTGAGTTGGTCTGCTACAGAAAACTACAGAGCCATTGGAGAGGCAGGGTTGATGTAAAAAGAAAAATTCCATACTTGAAAATTTGAAGGTTTGCTGGTTCTCTATTTGGGGTCAAGGTTCTCCAGATTAGTAGCAGCAATGCAGGTAAAGTCAGTCATCAAAGTCTACAGTGAAAATGTTGTGCAGATGTTGGCATCCACAGTGCAGAGCTGCTGACGGGGGTCACAGGACATGGAGCGTTATAAAATCAGTTATAAACCACATATTTGTAATTTGGAATTGCTTCCCCCACCTATAGTGGGGAAAATTAATTATTTTGATCCCATGCAGATTTTGTAAGTTTGTCCACTTACAAAGAAATGAAGGGTCTATAATTTTTACCAGAATCAAAATGTGTAGAGCTGTCAAACCATGACTTCAATGATTAAAGTGCAAAAAAAAATCTATTATATTGCAATAAAGATGAAACGTGAAAAATGAAAAAAGGGGGGAAAAAGAAAAATGTAATAGTCATAGTAGGTGAGGTTGAAAAAAAAACACAAGTCCATCCAAATGTCCCAATTCCACAGCCATAAAGTGAACTTAAAACATGTGCTGACTCAATGTTCAATCTGTGAAGTATATCTGCTTACCAGATTTTAAGACCACCCAGAGTCTATATGCGCATTAGTGAGCTTTCAATGTCTTCACAGATTGAACATTCAATGAGCGCTCTTTTTTAGTTCACTTTAAGGATGTGGAATTGGGACATTTGGACTATTAAGAATTTTTTATTTTTTTTGCTTTTTCCCCTTTTTTTTTAATTTTTTTATTTTTTTTGCACTTTAATCATTAAGGTGATGGTTTGACAGCGCTACATGTTGTTTTTTATTTTTTGTTATGAAGTGTACTTTTGTTGTGAGAGCTAATCGGTGTCACTAATTTAATTTAAATGCACTTGGCAAAATATTGCTTTACTGTTTTTCTAACATTTTTATTAGCAGTGTATTTTAAATGATAGAGACATAATTTCGACCAGAAATCCAGAAAAAACAAGATACAAATGTTATAAATTGAGTTTCAGTTCAGTGAGTAAAATAAATATTTGTTCCCCAAGCAAAACGTGACTTAGTATGTGGTGGAGAAGCCCTTGTTGGATTTTTGTCCCCTTTCTTTACAGATCTTCTCTAAATCCATGAGGTTTCTTGGCTGTCGCATGGCAACCTGAAGCTTCAGCACCCTCTATACATTTTCTATAGGATTCAGGTCTGGAGACTGGCTAGGCCACTCCATGACCTTAATGTGCTTCTTCTTGAGCCACTTGGTGATATGTTTTGGGTCATTGTCATGCTGGAAGACCCATCTTCAATGTTCTGGCTGAAGAAAGAAGGTTCTCATCCAAGATTTTACAAGACATGGCCCTGTTCATTGGCCTCTCAACAGTATCGGCCCATCCATAGAGGCCACAAGGACACCACCCCCCACATCCATGCGTTCAGCCCCCTTATCCACATATCAGGGCGCTGGGGGCATGGATTGCAATGGGGGGGGTGTGGATTTTTGAAGCACGTGATTAGAGCCCGAGGCTCTACTAGGCTCTGAAAAAGGGTGGGCTTGCCGCTCCCACCTTATTGCACGAATATAGCGAATGAGTTTTCGCATTCACACTAAAGTTCTTCCCCGCCAATCAAGAGGCAGGTCGTGAGAACTGTTTCCCGATTGGCATAAGGCCCCATTCACACCATAGTGTTTTGTAGCTTGGAGCCTGAAGCTACCAAACGCTGGAGGGGGAAAACATTCTCAAACGCCCTGAAGCCAGACGCTCCACAACACCTGAAGCTCAAACAAGTTCTGGAATTTTTTCATATTTTTTTTTTTTTTTTTTTTTTAAGGCAGATTTGGGCGTTTTTCTGCTTTTTACATTGGTGATTTTTTGACCTGCACAAAATACACATCAAAATCGCGTGACTTTCTGCCTGAAAATGCTACAATTTTTCTCAATCCTTCTCTGAATCGCTTAGATGTTCCTTAGCAAATGTCGGAGTCCAAAATTGAACTCTTTGGCATTCGACTCGCTGTGTTTTGGAGGTAGAAAAATGCTGACCATGACCCTAAGAACACCATCCCTACAGTCAAGAATGAAGGTGGAAACATTGTGCTTTGGGGTTGTTTCTCTACTAAAAGGTACAGGCCGACTTTGCCTCATTGACGGTCCAATGGACGGGGCCATGTATTGCAAAATCTTGGATGAGAACCTTCCCTCAGCCAGAAACAGAAGTTGGGTCGTGGATGGGTCTTCCAGCATGACAATGACCCAACACAACACCAAGGCAACAAAGGCGTGGCTCAAAAAGAAGCCCATTAAAATCATGGAGTGGTCTAGCCAGACTTTAATCCTATAGAAAATATATGGAGGGAGCTGGAACTTTGAGTTGCCAAACGACGGCCAAGAAACTTTTATGAGTTTAGAGAAGATCTGTAAAGAAGAGTTGACCAAAATCCGTCCTGAGATGTGTGCAAACCTGGTCACCAACTTCAAGAAACGTCTGACCTCTGTGCTTGCCAACAAGGGCTTCTCCATCAAATACTAAGTCAAAGTTCAGCTTGGGGATCAAAACTTTATTTTACTCACTGAACTGCAACACGATTTTATAACGTTTTGTATCATGTTTTTTCTGGATTTTTGAGAGATTCTATCTATATCATTCAAAATACACCTATGATAAAAATTTATAGACCCTTCATTTCTTTGTAAGTGGACAAACTTACAAAATCCCCTTCAATTTAACCACTTCAACGGCCACTTTTACCCCCTTCTTGCCCAGGCCAGTTTTCAGCTTTTAGTGCTGTTGTATTTTGAATGACAATTGGGCGAGTCATGCAATGCTGTACCCATTAGATTTTTATCGTTTTATTTGCGATAGACAGAGCTTTCTTTTTGGTGGTATTTAACCACCACTGGGTTTTTTATCTTTTGCTAAACCAATGGGAAAAAAAGACTGAAAATTTTGAAAAAACAAAACCCTTTTCCTTTCTGTTATAAAATTTTAGCAAATGTTATTTTTTTTTCTCCTTTCCTGATGGGCGCTGGTGAGGCGGCACTGATGATCCGTTCCCTGGTTATCATTATAAGCCCTCGGTCACACTGGTACGACTTCAGGCAGGACATATGAATTACAAATTGTACCTGAAGAAGCATCTAATGTGTTTCTATAGCAGAGTCTTAATAGATTTCAAGTAGTATGACTTGAGAAGTAGTTCATGTATTACTTTTTCTGGACTTCAGCACAATTTCACTGCCATAGACTAGAATATAAATCGTGCTGAAAATCGTACCTGTGTCTATAGCAGCACTGCTGGAGCTCTGAAAGAAGTTAAATATTAACCCTTTGCTAGTTAAACTTTTGTTCATAACATCACTGTTCCTCAATGTGACATGAACGACGTAGTGTTGAAGTCGGAACTTATAATCACACTACTTTAAATTGTACCTGGTGTGACCACAGGCTGACTATCCCCTGTCACAGGAAAACTGGTTATTGGCTTTCCTTTCCTCAGACAGTGCCGAGAAGAGGAAATGCCGATAACTGGCAATTGTTTACATGTGATCAGCTGTGATTGGACACAGCTGATCACATGGTAAAAAGCCAACATTATTGGCTCTTTACCTGGATCAGCGATGTGCTGTTTCCAAGGGACACCGGTCGCCACGCAGTGCGCCAAGAATGGGAGGACGTTCTCCCAGAAAAAGCAGTCCTGCCCCAGCCATCATTCTACAATGGGCTGGGCGATAAACGGTTAACAATATTGTGTGTGTGTGTGTGTGTGTGTGTGTGTGTTTTATTTTTTTATTTTTTTTTATTATGCACACAGAAGATTGGTGGTTTACTATTATGCTGGAAATACAGGGGCAGAGTGCTGCCATGCACTCTTGATGTTTGAATTATGGGGGGGGTACCTCTTCTTTTTTTTTTTTTTTTTTTAGAAGCTTGGCTTATCATTGGTTCACCAAAGCTGGAGCTTGCCACCTGAACGTATTTCTACAACACTGTATTTTCTAGACAACTAGGTTTTGGTCTCAAAATTTCAGTTCATTATCTCCGCTATGGCCGACATATTTCTGTGTCCACTTCACTGCTTGGCTGGCCCAGTAGGACACCTTGTCCTTTGTTGCTGAACATGGTGTTGTTACGTCGACCTCGCTGCTTAGTGCCTATAAAAAGCAACAGGATATGATTACTGGTCCGAAAAAAGAGATGGAAAAATACATTCTTTCCAGATGCTCTTCAGCTTAATCTTTTGGTGCACTGGGCTGACAGTCACCAACACGGAGCAATGAACTGTTTTTTATCAATTTAAATAAGGCTGAATGACACGGTCTGGGTACAACCCAGCTTTTTATTTTCCATTACTGCTCCTTTTTGTGTTCTGAATGAACATTTTTCTTTAGTAGAACTCTGTTTTTTAAAATGAATTTGTTGCATAAGCAGGGTTCATTATTTATCGCTGTAAAAGAATAAAGTTCTTCCAGTTTTGCTGAATGCCAACCACCTGTAGAGCAATCCTCCACTGAAGTGACTTAGTAGACTGTCGGTTTTTTTTTTAAATTTTTTTTAGGTTTTTAATTTTAATGTAGAAATGACATTTTTATTACATATAAAAAATATATATACACACACATATGAGTGTAATATATATTTTGTGTGTGTGTATATATTTTTTTATATATAATAGAAATTTGTATGTGTGTTTTTTTGGGGGGCTTTGATGAGATATCAGGGGTCTGAATATCCTCCGATATCTTCCTTTTGAGACAGGGAAAGGGACTGAGGACACCAATTTCCCCAGTCCTTTTCTCTGTAGCCTCAGCTGCACTGAAGATGAATGGGCAGGAGAAGGAGACTCCTCTCCATTCATAAACTGATAAACATAGTTTATGATGTTTCAGCTATGAATGGACAGTCTTATCACTGATTCTATGCATTTGGAAAAGGAAGGAGCTGGTAAATTACAGATTTACTGGCTCTTTCCTCTGTTCTCCATCCTGAAAGATCTGGGAGGGGGGGACCAGAGGACACTGAGAGCTGGGGAGGATGCAGGGGAACCCAGAGGAGGACATGGGAAGCACGGGGGGGGGGGCAGCCAGTGGTGATTGCTGCAGTGGGGGGGGGTGGAGTTACAAGCTCCGCTCTCTCTGACAGCTAGGGGAGGGAGTGGAGGAGAAGCGGCTGCCAGAAAAACTATACAGGGAGATTGGTGCTTGTAACTCCCTGTGTCGGTTAGTTCCTACCCACTGTCAGATTGCCCACCGCAATTTCACAGTCCTACTAGAAGTCGCTGATCACCATTTTTACTAGTATAAAAAAAATCCAGTATATGTACCATAGTTTTGTAGATGCTATAACTTTCGCACAAAACAAAGTATTTGTTAAACTTAAAAAAAAGAGAAGAAAAAAGGATCCTGTTCCCATAAAGCATGAATAACGGCACCGTGCTTGTGTTGTGTAATTTGGTCCCCGTATCGCCCTAAAAAACCTGGCTGATCCTGCCTGGCTATACTCTCCCCTCTGTAAGCTGATCCGTCATCCACAGCTATCTGCATTTCTCCTGTGTCTCCCTCTGTCCTCCCCACCCCCCCACCCACCATGCACCTTAGCACTTTGGCACTTTTATTAATCCTTTTGTGGACTGCACTTTATTAATCCCTCTGTGGATTGCACTTAGTGTGTTTAAGTGATTATTCTTAATACCGCGCCAGATCACTTTATGTATTTCTATTTGCTTTTTTGTATACTGTGAACACTATTAGGTTTTGCTGCTGGTTTTATATATTTATCACTCTTTCTGTAATTGGGCACATTTTATTAATTACTCCAAGTAGCGCGAGGGACACTTTTACACAGAGATATCAGGATATATAGAGGCAAGCCTAGAGGGCGAGTAATACCAATTGTGGAGAATCTTTTGCACAGTTTCCCAATGGTTAATACATTTCGAGTAGGTAAGCAGGTTGCAGAGGGCACATTGCCATTGGGTAATATCTGGGGAAAAAGTAAGAATTTTTTATTTTATTTTCCCCAGTGTGCCATTAATGATCATTTCTGTGATTCTTGGGGTCGTGTAGTTTATAGAAGCAAGAGAGTCCTTTCGACATGCCTCTTGTAGCTTCAATAAGGTGTAAGTTTTCCAGTGTGAGGGCAGACTCTGACCAGGTAAAGGAAGCTACTATGACGAATGTGTAAATGTAAAAGTCCTTGTGTCCGACTTGGAAGGTTTGATGAAGATTTTGGAAAGAGGCTATGCAGGGGCCTTTGTACACGGTCCCAATAGTCTGTATTCCTGCCGAGGACCAGTCTGTGAGTGCTAGATCCTCACTCAGAAGTTCCAATGTGGATAGGGACATTGGCTTTAAAGTCCGTTTTGGAGATGCCCTTTGCCTGATGGGAGAGTGATCTCCAGGTTTAGCGTTGACTGAAGAAATGAGTGCAGGGGTTGGAAGTGAAGCCAGATCGCGCTTAGAAATTGTTGAAGTGGATGTACTTCCGCTGCCTGTTTAATTTCAGTCAATGAAGATTAGGATGAGGAGGGTCTAGAATTCCACCATTGTTTGGTTAAGAATGGTTGCCTTATAGTAAAGTTGTACATCTGGTGCCTCCATTCCAGCTAGGGGGGGTACAAGGCACAAGGTAGTGTTTCGTATACGGAGCTGTTTGCGGTCCCATATGAACGAGTCTGTTGGAGCTTGTGTAGTTGATTTGGGAGAATGACAAGTGGTATGCGGAAAGGTATAGAGAATGTGTGGCAAGAGGAACATTTTTGCAAGGGCAATTTTTCCTGCCCATGAAGCTCTGATTGAGCGTAGTTGAAAGGTTATATCTTGCACTTTTTTGATGAGTTTCTCCAAGTTTACTCATAGGAGAATAGAAGACGGGGACACTTACTGGATCCCTAGGTGCGTTAATCTAGAGACTGGTGCCCATGAGAAAAGAGACAGAGCGGAGATTGCGTGTTTGGTGTTGGGGTCAATTCAAATGCCGATCATAGAGGATTTCGAGAAATTGACATTGTATAAGGAAATCGCCCCAATGCGTTCCAATAAAGATTGGAGGACAGGCAAAGACTTGATTGGGTTAGGGCTTGCTACCATTACATCTGCGTAGAGCCCAATTTTGTGGGTAACGTTCCCAACCTTAAGACCAGAAATAAGCAATTGCGACCGACCTAGCTTCAGCCAAAGGCTCCATGATCAGTGCAAAAGTGAGTGGGGAGAGAGCACAGCCCTGTCGGGTACCATTGGTAATCCAAAAGGGTTCCGACCAACATTCCTGAAGTCCACACTGTAGTAGAAGATGTGGAATATAAACCCTTTATAGCCGATTAAAATAGTACCCATAGGCTGAGAACTGCTGTCGATACTCCCAATGCGCTCTGTCGAATGCCTTCTCCGCATCTAAGGATAGAAGCGATCTTGAGGTGTTTCTCTCTAACCCCCCCCCAATTTATAAGATTGAAGAATCTTCTGGCACCATCATAGGCCTGTCAGTTAGGTATGAAACGGACTTGATCTGGGTGTACCAGGTTGGAGCTGTATTGGGAGAGGCAAGTACTTAGAAGGGTCGCATAAAGCTTTATGTCCGTATTTATGAGGGATATAGGTCTGTAATTGGCGGCTTCATCTGGTGACTTGCCAGACTTGGGAAAGGTAATTATAAGGGCTTCTAAAGATTCCCTAGGAATCTTTCCCATAGATGCAATGTGGTTGAAAGGGTTACAACATAGATGCAGGGTAAGAAGTTTAGGGAAAAATATTCATTGCCAAAGCCATCTGGGCCTGGAGTTTTGTGGAGGGGGAGGCTAGACATGGCTCCAAGGATCTCCTCTTCTGCAAATGGATGGGATAGTTCTTTGAGTTCATCTGAAGTAATGGTGGGGAGGTGGGTAGAGTCTATAAATTGCTGAATTTCTTTGGCGCATGAGGCAGAGACTACAGGGAATGCATGTAGGTTATATAGCTTGGCATAGACTTTGCTAAAACAATTGACAATATCCTTGGAGGCTACTAGCTAGTTTTCTAGCTACTAGCTAGTGCAGTTTTGCATTTAATCTGTTTGGCCAGCACAGCCCCAGGTTTATTTCTGTAGGCATACCCATTGAGGCGGAGTCGTTTGATATGAAAATCAACATTTCTTTGAAGCTGGACCTGGAGTTCCTCTCTAAGCTGTCATAGTTTGGTTAGATCATGGCCATAGCAAAGTTGTTTTGTTGCTCTGTTCCGCTGCCCTTATTTTTATCAAGAAGTCTGGAAGTGGTCTCGGCTTGCACTCTTCATAATCTGTCTCATTTGTTCCTCTACATACTTTGCGTTCCTCTATGTAGTCTAGCCTGGTGGGAAGATGAGATAGAGGAGTGCATTTCTCTTTGTACCCCAAATTGCAAGGAAAGCAGCATGGCTTTTAAGGTGGATTCAGAGGCAGGAGCGTCTGAGGCAGGGAAAGCAGCCAGTGTCTCATGGTTGTCGGTGTCTCTTATCTGCCAGCGCTTCTAAAGCCGCGTACACACGGGCGGACTGTCTGGCCTACTTAGTCGGCCGAAACACATTTCAGCGGACAGTCCGCTCGTGTGTGGGCTTCAGCGGACTTTTTCAGCGTGCAGTCTGGCGTACTAAGTATTTTGGAATTTCCGTAATTCTGTCCGTCATACTTTGGTTTCAGCGGACAATCCGCTCGTCAGTAGGCTAGTTCGACGGACTAAGAATGGCGCATGCTCAGAAAGGATTTACACGGCGGAAGGTTGCATTGCTGTGTATTGGACGTCCTATTTCTAGTCCCGTCGTACGTGCTGTACACGTCACCGCGCAAACTTTCAACGGACTGTTTGTGCATCCGTGTGTGGTCAAGTCCGTTCATTCGAAAGTATGACGGACTGTCCGTCGGATTGTATGACGGACTAAGTAGGCCATACAATCCGCCCGTGTGTACGCGGCTTAAGATGGCAGTTCCGTGTAACTTTTGAGCTGAGGGAGACTGTATAGGGGACAGGGCAGCCTGCTTACCTCTGTCAGCAGCCTGTCCTTGTGCAGCTGAGGATTCGTGGGAGGACTCCTCCATATCTGAGAGCACTTCCTGTGCCTCCACTGCCTGAGGCTCCAGCTAGTTGTGTGGGCGGGAGTCCTCCCCGACGCCATGCTGAGCCGCTGTGCTGGTCGGCAGGCAGGAAGAACTCTGTTAAGTGGCTCTGTCCCTGTGACATCGACTTTCTCAGGGTCATTACCTCGCTCGGATACGCCATCTAACTACTTTGAAGTAACCCTATCACAAACCTGGGCAGTTCAAACTGACATTCTTAACCTACCAAACAGGTCAAAATAATCAATAAATCCAGAGACATGTATGCAGATCTCAATGCTTCCTAGAGCCCTAGTGCGCTTAGTGGAGCAGTGATTGTTCGAATTGAAACAAAATGGTTCTCTTTTATTTAAAAAAAAATTACTAATGTGTCCTCCTTTTTTTTTATTTTTATTTTTTTTTAGATGAGGACACAGGAGAGATCAAAATTGGAACTTCCTGTAAGAATGGGGGCTGCACAAAGGTACAAACATGCTTATTCATTTTGGCTTGTTTTATACTATTTTATATCCACGTATGTCTGTCATCTCCCTCCTTCCATCCAATGATTTCAACTTCCCTTGTACAGCTTCTATCCAGTCCTGTCCCTTTTTATGCTTCAGCTTGTCTGTTGGGAAAGCTGCACACAAGCACACCTTATGTCAGATGTCTCTACCAGCATTGTAATCTTATTTTCTCCCCTCAGACGTTTAATGGACCACAGAGTAATGAAGAAGTATGTCAGTATCACGCTGGAGTGCCCATCTTCCATGAAGGGTATGTGTAAATATTGTGTTTTATCATTTAAAGTGTAATTCACCTTTACAGAAAACCTGTAAGGTGAACTTACACTGGACCCCCTCCCCATTACCCACAGTCCCGCTATACTGGAGTCCCAAGATCACCTGCTCTGAGACACCCGGTCACTGCTTTCCTGGCCCAGCGATTTGAAGTCCCCACTGCTTAATCTTTTATCCGTAATTCTCAGCTTGTACAGATAGGAGGCATTCTAATTGGTCGGTGCTGTCACATGGACGGCACTGACCAATCAGAACCTGCCTAGCCCATCCTGTCGGCACTGGTGAAGAGGACAGTAAGCCAGGAGGATTTCAAATCACCGGACCGGTAAAGGGGATCCCGGTGTCTCACAGCGGGTGATTGCGGGACTCCTGTATAGTGGGACTAGGGGGGGATGGGGGTCCCCAGTGTAAGTTGAATTTACATATTTTCTGTAAAGGTGAACTTGCATTTTAAGCCTGTTGTAGCCAATCTGGCCCAAATGAACTAGTTCTCATTTTAACATTTCCACTATATGTGCTGTACTATACTTTAGTAGCATTAGTGGCACTGAGCTGGCCTGACTGCTTCACCATCGTTTAGAGGAAGCCTTGTAGTAGCATCAGTTACATACAGTAAGTGGCACTGAGCTGGCCTGACCATTCAGGAGAAGCTTTGTATTCTTTTATCAATGAATACAAGGCTTTCTCCGATTTGGCCAAGGTGGAGAGGTAGATGGAGGATGTCACGATTTCCACCTCCGCTAATTTAAAGGAAGTCTTGTATTTATTAAAAACAAGGCTATTCCTGCATGGAGAAGTATTTAGGTCCACTCCATTCAGTTGCAGCAGAAGCCAGAAAATGGTTCATGCGGCTGCTGGAACACAGTGCTGCTTTACTGTATGTAGCCGATGCTACGCAGCAGCTGCATCAGTTAGTGATGGAAACAATCCGTTGCTCCCCCTGTGAGATTGCAGCTACATAATGTTCTAACGCTATGGGGGTGCGCATGTTGGCAGTTTTGTTACAATGAGCTGCTGTAACAAACCGTGGGGAAAAAAAAATTAATTTTTAAATATTCCCAGATAAGGGAGCACTGAATAATTAAAATTACTGAAATTACATAATTTGGGATGTTGTCAACCTTTTTCTTATAGGTTTGTCATTTTTATAGTAGTAGTGTGGTACTTAGACTTTTTTTTTATGGTAAAGAGAGGCCCCACCTCAAGAGCTAGTAGGCCCTTTCCTTGCCATTTGGCCTTCTGGGGTGCTATTCATTCCTCCCATTGACACAATGGGCCCTATTCTTTTAACTGACACCAACAATGGGGCATAATTCCTTTCACTGACAACAGTGAATGGGGGGGGTATTCCTCCTCCTGCTGACCACAGGTGCGAAGTGTGTGTGGTGTGTTTTTCTTTTTTGGACCCTTGTGCAATAGAATGCACGCTAGTTTCTCCAAGGTAAGTGGCCCAGAAGGCTTGCCCTCCATTGATCCATGATGCTTTGTCCTGTAAGCCCTTTTGTATCAAGTGGGTGCTATGGAAGATGGAAGAAGGGGCAGGGAGGCAGCCTGGTCTTCTGCCATCACTGTTTCTGTTAACTTGCTCCTCTTTGCTGTGAATTTGTAAATGGGTCCTTTTGGGCCCCTAAAATTACATTTGCATGCTCTCGATTAGAAAAAAGGCATTCATTCCCTCCTTTCTCATGTGTTGGTAGATGCTAACAGTAAAACTACCAACATTTTTTTTATATCACTTAGAACTCGATTGGTGAGACCTCTGTGCCAAGTTCCTCAGTCGTCATACCTGTTGTAGCTGTTCTTGGCAGGTACTACCCTCACTAGTTTTATATTTATCTCTCATTTTCTGGCAGTTGTAACAGGGTGGGGGCAGTAACATGACATGCAGTTGCTTTTACCAGGTTCCACCTTTTTAACTGAACTGATTGTTGTTTTTAAGTGCATTGACTGTTTTTATATGTATTTTCTAGGTTCTGTGAGCGAAAGCAAGAAGGAAAATTTTATTTATTTTTTTTTGCTGATTTTAGTTAATTTTATTTTTTATTATTTATTTGTTAGGATGAAATATTGGAGCTGCTGCAAGAGGAAAACATCAGATTTTAATACGTTTTTATCGCTGGAAGGGTGCTCGAGTGGATCACATTTGTGGATTAAAAAGAATGATGTAAGTTTAAAGGTTGCAATTTAAAAAAAAAAAAATAAATAAATATATATATATATATATATATATATATATATATATATATATATATATATATATATGTATATATATATATGAGGGCTGTTAATGATTAAAAATTTTGTGTTCGATTAATCGTTTTTTTTTTTTTTTTTTTTTTTTAAATCGATTAATTGACTAATTTCGATTAATTATAATGCACATACAGATCCAACTACTTTTAGCTGATCTCCTTACATTGCAACTCTGCATAAGTCAGTGGTAAATGTGGTATACACTATATACAATCACCTGACACTAGTTAGTTTCCACAATCCATGACTTAATTTCACAGTTCACACAAAGGTTTTAAATTCAAACTGTAGCACTGACGTAAGTAATTTTTTTTTTCCACAGTAGCGTGACAATCCCTCCACCTCCGGTCTAACTAATCACTCTCACCTTATGGCATGGACCCCTGGGCAAACAGGTGGTCATGCATGTGGGTATCAAAAGGGTTAACACGGACCATAAACTTCTCTTACAATCTCAGGTCATGGGTAGAAAGAAAAGATCAAAGTGCTCACCGCTTAAGTATAAGATTACATTTTTGTGTTCAAACACAAACTACTCAGATAAAGATTATTAAAACACAGCATGTAAAGCCGACTTTCGTGTTAGTTACATAGGGCAGCAGCGGGTGGCGTCATGCGTAGCTCCTCCCCCGTACACGTTATGTTCAATCGGAAACTTCAACGTCACCGGACTCCTCCCCCTTCCCTTTGTTAGCAGACGGAGGCACTTGGGGAGGGGGGAGGAGTCCGGTGACATCACCGGATCTCGGTTGGAACTCCCTGAAGACCCGGGAAGAGGTGAGTACCGGTCAAAAGAATTTTGATCGATCAAAAAAATTAACGATTAATCGAGGAATTAATCTTTAATTTTCACAGCCCATCATCCTCCTCTTGGGTCCCACAGCAAACATCTGAGCCAAGTCCCTGTGCCCATTCAGACATGGAGCCATGACCCGGCCCCACCCCCTCTCTCATGATTGGCTGACTGATTTTGATTGACAGCAGTGGGAGCCAATCTTGCCACGCTGCTGTCTCAGCTCAAGAGGAGGGGAGCCCCTGGTAGCTGAGACACGCCTGCAACATCTCTGGATGAAGATGGGCTCAGGTAAGTATTAAAAGAGAAGTATGGGATTTTTTTTTTTTTTTTTAATCCCATAATCGTACTTACCTAGGTGAATGAAGCATTGGTCCGATGTTGCATCTTTTCCTTTGCCGCCTCTTCACTGAGAACCAAGCCACCCAACAGCTCAGTTTTCACTCCTCCCCGAGCAGAGAGCAGCTGCCTGTCAATCAGAAGCTCTCCTGCTCTGCTCCTCCATGCTCATTGGAGCGCTGAGCTGTGGAGGGGCTGTGAGCGGCTACCTCAGCGGCTCGCTGAGAGGCTGAGACGCCTATTGGTCCAGACACCTGGCGGATCCTGACTTCCAGAGTCAGGATGACGTGGTGTTTGGACTGATCTGTGTGACATCAGCAGAGAGTGGACTTCAGCCCATTCTCTGCTGAAAACGAGTCAGAGGTGTGCAAAACTAATTGCACTCCTGTGATCCATAGGAGAAGCCCAGCCGAATGAGCTCAGCTGGACTTCTCCTTTTTTTTTTTTTTTTTTTTTGAAACAACAAGTTTATTGGTGGACCAGAACAACAGGTCATACAGCAAATAATACAATAAAAACAGCACGGCAGTCAAATCACAGACACAGATATTATACAGTGTACAGATATATATTATAGCTACGTTGATCGAGCCTCAATATCCCACCCCCCAGAGCCTTCAGGCAGCCGCCGCTATGGCCCGGGGATCATAACCACCCAGGAGGCCGCACCCTGAATTAATGCAGGCCAGTTCTATACCACCAGTATCTCCACACCACCCTCCCATCCCCGCCACCCACCGGTCATCTCCCCCAGTGGACTGGGATTGCAGGTAATAGATAGTTATCGTACCTCGACCTCCTGCAGGTCACTCAACGTACGTCTTTAGGCAGACTCCACACAAGTGTCCGGGCTGGCAAGCCACCCGTCCCATATCTTGGTAAATTTGTTGGGGCAACCCCTATTTGCGTATATGACCCTCTTCAGGGGCAGCGACAGATTCACCTCGGTTATCCATGCTCTAATGGTGAGGGGTGCTGTGCGTAGCCACAGCCTAGCAATCAGTTTTCTAGCACTAAACAGGGTCTCGTGTAGAAAAGTGGTACGACAGCGAGTGTTCCGTGTGTCAGGCAGAAGGCCTAGTAGACAAACCTTGGGGTCAACCTGCAGAGGAGAGCCCATGTGGTCATGTAAAAATTGGATGACGCGCAGCCAATAGGCCTGAGTGTCCGGACAAGCCCAGATTAGGTGATAAAATGTACACGGGTGATCCCCACAGCGTGGGCATCTCGGGTCCTGTGCCGCGCGGAACTTGCTCAGTCTTAGCGGGGTGAGGTATGCCTTGTGTATAATGTAGAGTTGGGTCAGCCGGTCCGACAACCTAGGGGAAACCAGACCAACATTGGTGAGAATGTCCTCCCATTCTTCAGTGTCTAGTGGGCCTACTTCCTCCTCCCATCTATGCTTAGCTACCTCCGCAATCCCGGTCACCGTACGCGTTCTAAGGAGAGTGTATATAGTTGAGATAAGCTTGGCGGGATCCTCCCCCCACTATAACACCCACCAAGGGCATCTCTTGGGTACTGGGAAACCCGTCCCCAAATTGGGCCCGGAGGGCATGTGAGAGTTGTGCATAGCAAAAAGCCATGTGTGGGGGCAGTCCAAATTCCGCCTGTAATGCGTGGAAGCTGCGGACTCCCATCGGGGAGACAACCTGATGTAAATATATCACCCCCCTAGATGCCCATTGCCCCACTCCCGGTAACGATCTGAGCTCCCCCAATTGGGGATTGTGCCACAGTGGAGTGTGAGAGTGCACCCTCTCAGCCCCGACCATCCCCTGAGCAACATCCCATATACGCCTGTGTTGGTCCAGTAGGGGCGTGCCGCCTTTCTTACTCCTACCCCTCGTTCGTCCGCAAAACAAAACCTGGAGGGGAGCGTGTGTAGGGTCGTGAGATTTTCCACAAATCAGCGTGTGATACCGGGGGCCATCTGACTTATGCAGGTGATGAAAATGGGACAGCTGGGCCGCGATATAGTACGAGCGTATGTCAGGGAGTGCCGCCCCTCCCAGGTCCGTGGGGTTCTTGAGTGTATTCCATGCCAGTTTATGGCGGCCTGATCCCCAAACAAAGGTATTAAGTATAGAGTCTATAGTTTTAAAGATCTTAAGGGGTATAAAAGTGGGCGAATGCCACATTTTATATAAAATTTTGGGTAAAATAATCATTTTTATCAAATTGATTCTTCCCATTACTCCCAATGGGATTCTGGCCCACGTTTGAGTCTTGGCTTTAAGGTATGGGATCAGGGGTAGGATGTTATGTGACACATAATCTAGCGGCTCCCTGGTGATCTGGACTCCCAAGTATTGAATGGAAGACACTCGACGAAGCGGAAGGGAGGCTGCGTCGCAGGTGGGGGGGGACATGTCTATGGGCAATATCTGAGACTTCGACCAATTAACCCGAAGGCCCGAGTGAACCCCGAAATCCTCTATAATCTGTAGAGCAGCCCGCAGGGACGGCGTACAAGCTCACCTTCTCGGCGATGAGGCCTGACCGAAGTCCCTGGACATTAGCATTGGTTCGGAGGGAGGCCGCTAGTGGCTCCACCGCCAAGGCGTACAGGAGAGGGGACAGCGGGCAACCCTGCCGAGTCCCCCGTCTCAGGATCAGGGGTTCCGACAGCTGCCCGTTCACCGCCACCCTGGCCTCCGGGGAGGAGTACAGCACCCTAACCCATTGAATAAAATTAGGGCCAAACCCAAAACGTCTGAGGCATTCCCACAAATACTCCCATTCCACAGAATCGAATGCCTTGGCCGCATCCAACGCCACCACAGCCCGAGCACCCAGCCCCTCGTGACATGCCTGAAGATTCATGTGCAATCTGCGGATGTTCATGGCCGTGTTCTTGCCTGGCATAAACCCGGTTTGGTCTGGATGGATCAGGGAGAGAATATACAGGTTAAGTCGGGATGCCAAAATTTTTGCCATTATTTTAGTGTCCACCTGGAGTAGAGAAATCGGTCTGTACGAGTCAGGAAGGTGGGGGTCTTTTTCCCGGCTTCGGAATAACTACTATTGTCGCCTGTCTAAGGGTAGCGGGAAGGGATCCAAATTCAAACTAGAAATTGTACAGTCGGAGAAGCTCGGGGGCTAGCACCTCCAGATACGCCACGTAAAAGTCTAACGGTAGCCCATCCTGCCCAGGGGCCTTGGAGGCCGCCAAAGACAAAACCGCAGCCTCCACCTCCTCCTTGGTAAAGGGGAGCTCCAACTCCGCGGTCTGGGCCGCAGACAGTTGTGCAACTGGGATGGTCTGCAGAAACGCCCTAGTCTCCTGTGCTGTGGCCGACGCTCTGGACATGTACAGGTCTGCGTAGTACTGTCGAAACAGCTCTGCTACAGCCGTCGGGTCAGATGTCAGGGCAGCGTTCTGGTCTAGTAACGATACCACTACTGGCGGCCTTGCATCTTGATGAGCCAGGTATGCCAATAGCTTCCCAGCTCTTTCGCCCTGTTCGAAAATGCGCTGTTTCGAAAAAAAATGTTTACGTCGAGCCTGCTCGTATTGTTGTTGCTCCACCACTCGCGTTTGGAGTTTAAGTGCCGAGGCATTGGCAAGCGTGGGAGAGGACATGAACGCACTAGTCGTCGATTCCAGTTGTACCGTCGCCTGTCGCATAGCCGCCTGGGATGCCCGCTTCAATCTATTGATCCGGCTAATCAGAATAGCGCGGGCATGTAATTTGAACGCCTCCCAGACCGTCCCCGCCGCAGCCGTGCCCCTATTGACCTCAAAAAAATACTGCCATTCCCCCGCTAGGCCCCCACCCTCCTCCCCAAACACCGTCAGCCAAAAGGGGTTAAGGCGCCAAGATCGGGGCCCCACCGGAGGGGCCAGCCGAATAGCCGCCCAGCAGGGGGCATGGTCCGAGAGGGATCTAACATGGTACCCCGCGTCCTCCACCCTCGAAAGGAGGGCATCAGACACGAGGATATAATCAATCCGGGACATAGTGGTGTGTGAGGCTGAGAAACAGGAAAATGCAGTGGCATCGGGGTTCCTATGACGCCATACCTCCGTCAAGGAGAACTCACCGAGAGTGCGGGACAGCCTAGTTTCTGTCGGGGTGGCTGGGTCCACGTCTCCGCGCAGCCTATCCCTGCGGGGGTTCAGAGTCATGTTAAAGTCCCCAAGCCAGATGGCTGGGGTACCCGGGTATTGGGCCATGTACAACAGTCCCTCTGTGACCAGGCATGCAGAGTACGGGGGTGGTATATATAGGGCAATAATAAGATATTGTCTACCATGAATATTACAGTGCATAAAAACATAGCGGCCCAGTGGATCTGTCCGCAGGGAGAGCAGGCCAAAGTGTAACGTCTTTGCCACAAGGACCGAGACACCACGGGAGTAAGGGGAATGAGTTGCGTGATATGACCAGCCAACCCAGGGCCGCCGCAAGGCGAGCCGGAGCTGGCCGGTCACATGCGTCTCAGTCAGCACGACAATGTCAGCCCTGTACGCTTTTAAACAGCTAAAGACAGCAGTGCGCTTAATTTTGTCTCTGATCCCGCGGACATTCCACGTCAAAAATTTAACGGCCGACATGTACCAGCCGATAAACCAGGGCGTGCAGCTCGACCTCAAGGGTGGATCCTCCCTCCTCCCCCAAGTATGACACCGTAAGGAAAAGACACATGGGAAGTCCCACGTTACAGCAATATTCACATGTACCACCAAGAACACAACTTTGAACATAACTTTAAACAAATTCCCCCCCCCCACCCAGCCCTCAGCCTCCCCAACATAGCTGGAGCATTCATCCCCAACCTAGTAGGTCCCTGATCCCCCCGTCATGCTCATAAGGACAGCCGAGTGACCGCCGCCGGTCAACTGGCACCGTCCCCTGGGCATGCGGCCAACGTGGTACCTACCCTACCAGAGGACGACCACTCGCTGAAACGGCGACTGTGGCTATACCAGAAGCCCATAGGAGCAATAGAGCCAACCGCCCCCGCCCCCAACCCGGTATAAAAGCATGTGAAAAATAAAACCAAGAAAAGTCCAGAAACAGTGCACAATGTCCGTGAATTGTATATAGCAGCCATCTCGAGAACACGCCATATCGGATAGTAAAACCATAAAATAAAACAAGTTTAGAATAGAAAAAAGAAAAAAAAAAAAAAAAGGGGGAATAGAATTGAGGCATATATCTTATCTTATCCCCCCCCCCAAAAAGGTATCCCGCTTCTCGTGACAGTCCTGGCGCCCACTTAAAGAAAGAAGACCGCCAATAGTCTGCTAGGCAGCATAATACAGTCAGCATAGAGCGGTAAGTCCAAAGGCCCAAAAAGGAAAAAGAAAAAAGGTAAAAAATACAAAAACAGGAGAAGCATATAAGTAGAAGAAGTGGGCGCAGTAACATCCACGCAACGGCAGGTAAGGACAATACGGGGCAACAAAGGGGGATCCTGGAACAGAAGATCAGTCAAGGCAGAGGCTCACCTGCACGAGGCAGTCCGGGCATTCCTCCTCTGCTCAGGCCGGGCGGTTCCGGGCTGCCTCCCTTCTATCCAGCCATTCCGCAGCCTGTGCAGCATCATCAAAAAAATGTGCTCGGTCCTCTCCAATAATACGGAGCCTTGCTGGGTACATCATCGCGTACTTCAGGTGGTGGGTCCTCAGCCGTCGCTTCACCTCCACAAAACGAGCCCTCTGCCTCTGCACCTCCGCCGAGAAATCCGGAAAGACCATCAATCGGCCAGACTGGAAGGGGATATTACCCTTTTCCCTGCTTAGTCGCAGAATGGCGTCCCGATCTCGGAAGTTCAACAGCTTGGCGATAAATGTGCGGGGAGGCGCTCCCTCCGGTGGTCTCTTGGCCGGCATGCGATGCGCCCTCTCCACCACAAACGATGTGGAGAAGGCCTCCCTTCCGTAGGTTGTAATCAGCAGATTCTCGAGGAAGGTGGGGGGATCCTGTCCCTCAGCACCCTCCGGGAGGCCCACGAAGCGAAGGTTCGATCGGCGGGCCCTGTTCTCCAGGTCATCATGCTTCATGGCGAGGAGTTGCAATTGGCGTTGTACCTCCGCGTGGGAATGTTGAAGCGGATGCCGCGCATCCTCCGCAGTACTGATCCTGTCCTCCGCTTCCTTGACACGGTCCCTGAGCTTGGTCATGTCCTGCCTGATCAGGGAGATGTCAACACGAATTTCCTCAATTTTAGAGGTTAAGGATGTCTGGCATACGGAGATGGCCTCAAGCACCTTAGTAGTGTCGCTGGCCCCCTGTTGATCCACCCGCTGTGAGGAGGCGCCATCTTGGTCCCCCTCTCTGTCTGTTCTCCGGTATTTCTCGAGGGAGGACGCCGCAGCATTACTCTTCTTCGGCGGGGACATCGCGATATTGCCGTCCGGGGTGTCCACGGACCTCCCGGGTAGACACTGGCGGTTCTCGGTCGAGTGTAGGCTAGCAGGATATCTGGGCAGGATAGGTCGGGAGCGGAGCTCAGCTCACATGCGACCTACACCATCGCCGTCCAGGCCACGCCCCTGGACTTCTCCTTTTTAATGCATGCAATGGATTAAATACTGCTTTTTTAAATCTTTTAATGGGAACCTAATTGTTGGCAGCAGAAATTCATAGTGGTTATGAAAGCGGCACTGTATCTATTTTATGTAATCTTGCACTTGTTGGGGCCCCTTTTACACGGGGTGGAATCCACTTGCCCAGCAGTGGAATCTGTCTGCTGATCCCCCCCCACTGAGTGAGGATGATGGGTATGTGTCTGCTCCACTCTACTGTATGAGCTGTACGTTTTACATCTGACTACCAGTCGATCCTCCCAGACAGAGGGGAACGAATCCCCTTTCATTTGTTTTTTGTTGATCAGGTTGGTGGTAGACGGACACAAGTCTGTTTACATCCGCCGTTCCATAGAGGTGAATGGAGGGTTCAGTCAAGGTCCGCCTACAAAACGGAAAGGCTGACCTGATCGGATCGATCGTGTGAAAGGAACGTTCTACTACACAGAGAGGGTGTATAAATATCTGGGGGCTTGCATCATTTTTATGAACATTTTGCCTGTGGGGGCCTACATCCAAATCCATCCCAGCCTGATGTTTTCTCAGTTTCTGGTGTTGGTTGAAGAGGGTGAAGAATCCAGCTTGGGGGCGGGGAAATGTAAGAACTAGTAGTGCAACAAAATGAAAATTCCTGTGCCAAAACCACAAATTCACGATGCACTTGGCCGAAAACCACAACGGACAGATTTTTTAAATTTTAATCAATGTAATTGCCGTTTTTTTTCATTTGAAGTCAATGGAAAACTGCATGCCATTATCGGCACCCTTTAAAAAAAAAATTCTAAATGTTTCAAGATGCCCATAACGCCATTTACGGTGGCCAATATATCGCTGCATGCCTAGTAAGGACCATACTGGGCATATACTATAGAAGACCATAATGGGTCTGCAGAAGGGAGCTCTCCGTACTGCACTGGTACCCAAACAAAATTGATGTCCTTGTTTCCCACAAAATAGAGCTTTCTTTTGGTGGTATTTGATCACCTTTTGCATTTTATTTTTTGCGATATAAACAAAAAAAGCATACATTTTGAAAAAAAATAGAAATGTTACTTTCTACTATAAAACATACAAAAATAAAAAATGTAAAAAATCTCATTTCTTCATCAATTTAGGTCAATATGTATTCTGCTGCTTATTTTTGGTTAAAAAAAAAAAATCCCAATAAGCGTGTATTGATTGGCTTGCGCAAAAGGTCTAGCGTCTACCAACTATGGAATAGACTGAGACTTTTTTTTTTTTTTGCGGGACTGCGACATTGTGGCAATTGGACACAAAGTGACCCTTTTTGGGGACCAGTGACATTATTACCGTGCTAAAATCTATATATCAATATGGTGTCAAATAAGATGCTGATTCTATTAAAAAAAAAACATGTGCAACAAGATAAAGTGCAGAAATACTGTAATCCAAATAGTCCCATACAACATGCCTCATCTGTACAATCAATGGCCAATATCCAAAATCTTAAATCCATTTGATGTCTTCAAATGTGGAAACACACCGAAGTGCCCCTCGCCTGATACTGTGGACTATATATATATATATATATATATATATATATATATATATATATATATATAAATATAATATCTCTTATTTCCTTCATTTCACCATATGCTGAATATCAATGGCAATCAAAAGTTACTCCTTTTGAGGATCGGGGCACAACGCGTCAGGAGGACAGTGACGTCCTCACCCTGGGTGGGGTTGAGGCGCCATCTTTGAGAGCAGTGTTTACCAGTTTATATTATGCCTGTATTTATGGATTTTATGTAAGTGCCTTACCTAGTGTTATATATTTATTACGGTCTGCGCTATTGGATGTCTGTGCTTCCTTTTTGGTGCCCCTGCTCCTTTAGAGATTGAGCAGGAAGTGGCTGGAAGGCCCTCAGTCTACAGTCAGACTATACGGCATGTCACATGGCATAAAGCCACAACTAAACCCAGAATATCAGAGGATCTGCAGACAAACAAAGCGGCATAGTACAGTGGCAGGATCTATGCTGAGCCTGATAGTGAAAAGAAAGTTGGAGTTGAGCATTTAAAACTAAGATCCCTTTTCACACTGAGGCAATTTTCAGAATGTGAAAGCCTGAGTGCTTTCACACCGGGGCGGTGCACTTGTGGGATATTAGGAAAAGTCCTGTAAGCAGCATCTTTGGGGCAGTTTGGGAGCGAGTGGGCAGAAAAGCACTTCGGAAGCGCGGCGGTGCATTTAACCCCTTTGGTCGCTAGCGGGGGTTAAAGCGTCCCACTAGCAGTCATAAAGCGCTGCTAAAACAAGTGCCGCTCAGGCAACCCCAGTGTGAACGTGGCTTAAAAGTAGCTGTTTTAGCTTGTAACTGGTCTAGAATGCAGGTATTTTTTGTTCCTGGTCTTTGTCCTGATACATACAGGGCCCTAAGCATGGGTACTACTCAGTACAAGGTTCAGCCTCAACCTACCGTAGATCTTGACATGCTGCCAGTAGAGGGTCTGGACACTGTACCTGCACCCTGAAACGGCAGTTGGCCCTGCAGGTGCTTGTAAGTCCATCTGTGTTTTTTTTTTTTTTTTTTTTCCCTGCAAAGTCCCATCAATACCTTTTATGATCCTGCCTGTGAAGTTTCTTGTGATAGGGTGACAACACTACTGTACTGCTTCTTAATTCACTGTGCTCAGTTGGCTGTATGTTCTCGCAGTACAGTGGGATGAGAAGATGGTGCAGTGAATCACTACTACATTTACAAACCTGTACCTTGATGATCAGAGGCTCGTACACCTAGCCCTGTCCAGTGATCTTTACCTGTTAAAGCATGTTGTGTTTTATTTATTTATTTTTTTCCCTACACTTTGAGGCTTGTGCATCATTGGATTTGCAACCTGTTTTACAGGTCGCACAAATGTCTCTTTATATGTACTTTAAAGTGGGGATATTTCATGCTTTATTTTTGAATCTGACTTTTAATGAGAAAGTAATGTAGCACAAGCTCTGGGAGCTTCTGCCACGCTACAGTAGGTGTTCTCTGGAATCAGACTTCAGATGATTGCACAGAATTCAAATGCTGTGTTTTCTGAATAGTGATTGGTGTACATAGGTTCATGTATATCCACTTCAAGACCAAGTCTTTTCTGGCACTTTTTTTGTTTACACGTTTGAAAGTGTTTGCATCCTATGCATTAAGGTGAAAAAGCACTTGGCGTTGACCAGCCCCCACCGTTTTATTTACCTGAGCCCCGTATTTTTCGGCGGAGATGTGCTCTCCCTCTCTCCACGGGATCCCGGCTCTTGATTGGATAGATTGATAGCAGAGCAGCCATTGGCTCCTGCTGCTGTCAATCAAATCCAATGACGTGCATTTTCACAGCTCTTACTGTGAAGAAACCTTTCCGTATTTGGAGATGAAGTGTCTCTTCTTCTAGGCGTAGAGTACCCCCTTTGTCCTGTCTGAAGTGAAAAAAATCGAATGTGTTCAATCATATTTTTTTTTTTTTTTTTTCAGGGTACAAAAGTTGTTCCATGTCGGCACGACTGGCATCAGACAGGTGGAGGTGTCACCATCTCAATCTATGCAAAGAATTCCATTCCTGAGCTCAGCTACGTAGAGGCCAATAGTACTGTGGTAAGTTTCAGTATATGTGATCTCGCTGTGGTTGGGTGTAAACCCTCAGTAGCTATGTTAAAGAGGAGTTCGGCCCCTCCAGTTAAAAAATTAAGTCAACAGCTACACAGCTATAGCTGCTGACTTTTAATATTAGGACACTTATCTGTTCTGGAATTCAGCGATGTTGGCACCCCAGCCAATGTTTCCATACATTACATCTCTGAAAGGGAAACCGGAAGTAAAGCCTTGCAGTTTCACAGCTGGTTCTCTGCTGCGCATATGCAAAGCGCTTTCTGAACGGGGGAGGAGGAGGAGATGGCTGCAGTGAGTCCGATAAGCGGAGGTTCCACTTTTGGGTGGAACGTCGCTTTAACTACTTGATCAAATCGAGGAACATACTCTAAGAGGCAACCCAGATGTGTTTTCAGCTTGTCAACTGATGCAGTATACTTAAAGCGGAGTTCCACTCATTTGTCTCCCCCACCCCCGGGGACACATTTGCTATCTTTTGGGGGCAGGGCTGAGCGGAAACCTGATGGGTATCCTTTCTCCACTTCCAGGAGTCTCTGCCATGGCCATTGACGTCGGCTCTCTGCTCCTCCCTCTGCCGCCGAGCCAGTAGGAGAGTGCAGTGGGTGCCTTACACATGCACAGTAGGGACATGGCGTGAATCCAAAATGCTTCACTACCGGGTTCCCCTACTGACAATGGTGGCAGAGGCAGCACCAGACAGCTGATGTAAACATCAGCTGCAGTGTTGACATCACTGGACTCCAGGACAGGTAAGTGTCTGATTATTAAAAGTTAGCAGCTGCAGTATGTGTTGCTGCTGGCTTTTAATTTTTGCAGCAGTGGGCGGGCCTCCACTTTATCTTCCTTTTTTAAGATTTCCCAGAGCATGGGTTGTTCCTGCTCAGAAGAAAAGGGGATCCACGATTATGGAGTCTGGTGTGTGTGCCTGCCGACATCCCTCCGCAAATGATAGCGTTGCTGCGATATTGCGGCAGATAGCATGACACCTTGTGGGAACCAGTGACACCAATGATCAGTGCTAAAAATATGTACTGACATTGGCTGGGATGGGGGTTAAAGATCTAGGGCGATCAAAGGGTGTTTGTGTTTTTACTAAGGCCCCTTTCACACCGAGGCTGTTTCCTGTGTAGCGCCTGAAAAAAACGGCCCCTTTCACTCTAGTGTGAAAGCCAAAGGGCTTTCACGCTGGAGTGGTTTGCTGGCAAGACGGTGAAAAAAATCCTGCTAGCCGCATCTTTGGAGCGGTGAAAGTAGCAGTGTATTCACCGCTCCTAACCATTGAAATCAATGGGGCAGCGCAGGCTATACCGCCGGCAAAGCGCCGATGCAGCGGCGCTTTGCAGGTGGTTTTAACCCCCTTTTTGACCGCTAGCAGGGGTTAAAACCGCCCCGCTAGCGGCCGCTTACCGCCGCTAAAACGACGGTAAAGCGCCGCCAATGCCCGCACCACCCCAGTGTGAAAGGGGCCTATAGGATGTGATGGATTTTACACTGGGGCGGTGCACTTGCAGGACAGGAAGAAAAAAAAAAGTCCTGCAAGCAGCATCTTTGGGGCAGTGTGTGAGCGGTGTCCACGCCACTCCTAAAAAAACGAAAAAAGGGTTAAAAGCGCCCAGCACTCCTGCGACCCATAGGAGGAGTCCAGCCAAAAAAGCTCAGGCTGGACTTCTCCTTTTAATCTGTCCAACAACAAATTGCCCACAAAAAAAGGATAGAAATACTCACGTTGCGGTAAAAAAGGCTTTTTTTTTTGTTTTGTTTTGTTTCCTATAGTGAGTGACCTGTTAGTATTCAGATCCAGGGTTGGGATTTAGTGACAAGCAGCCTGGATAAGAGGACATATGATGGGATCCTGTGTATTAAAGTGTGTGGGGGTTTTTTTTTTTTTTTTTTGGTGTACACCACCCAACACAATGAGCACTTTATAACTCTTATATAAGCTCCCATGGACATCGTTGATCTTTTTTTCTGTAAGGGGGGTGGGGCGGATTCTTCTCAATGACTATCACACTAGCATATCATAAGTTGTCGATATAGTAATTTTTAGGAGGGGATCGCTGAGACCATCAGTAACATGTTAAAGGTTACACCCTGGATATGGGCGTGACATGTTAGGAAAGGTGAACTTCTCCTTTAATTCAATGGTTCCTTTTTTTTTTTTTTTTTTTTTTTTTTTTTAAAGGTTGAGAGGCTGTTCTAGAGGGGTCCTACAGGTATGGCATATGCATAGTTGTATTGGACCAGGCTGGACAGATGTAATTATGTAACAGTATCCATACCTGGACTATTTTTTTTTTTTTTTTTTAAATATATGAAAAATTTGCAGTGTTAGTGTCACGTTAACGGACTTGTGCTGGCACTGCTAAATTGGCCAGGTCATCAAGGCAATAATGAACCCTTGTTCTAGAAAGAGTTAATGTTAAACTGCTTGCATTGGTCCATTCTCTCGCCTTGTGTTGTAAAACCAAAGAACATCTCACTACGTTTGATCAGATCACATCAAAATTAGATTAGAAAAAAAATGATACTTTTAGGAAAGGATTGTAACCTTTTGTAAGCAGTTTTGGCCGGCGTGTAAAGCAAGTTTATAGCCTGTGCCTTTTTATTGTCTTCCAGGTCAACATTCACATAGTGTTTGATGGTGAGAAAGAATTCCAGCAGCATCTACAGTTATGGGGGGTAAGTATTGTTCTTCTTGCTTTGTTAATTACATAGTTAGTCAGGTTGAAAAAAGACACAAGTCCATCCAGTTCAACCACAAAAAAAAAAAAAATTATATATATATATATATATATATAAATTAAATATCATACCAGCCCATAAACCCAATTCTATACCCACAGTTGATCCAGAGGAAGGCAAAAAACCCCAGCAGAGCATGATCCAATTTGCTAAAGCAGGGGAAAAAATTCCTTCCTGATCCCCTGAGAGGCAATCAGATTTTCCTCGGATCAACTTTACCTATAAATGTTAGTACCCAGTTATATTATGTACATTTAGAAAATAATCCAGGCCTGCCTTAAAGCAATCCACTGAGCTGGCCAGAACCACCTCTGCAGGGAGTCTATTCCACATTTTCACAGCTCTTACTGTGAAGAAACCTTTCCGTATTGCTATGCATACTAGCTCATTATGCCTTTGCCTTGCAGGTTGCATTTTTTTATTTTTTTTAAAGTGCCTTTACTTCCTCTTTAAAGTAGAACTATGGGTAAAACTTTGTTATTCATTTTGGATAGCTCAAAGGAGGGTTCTAACCCCTGTAAGATTTATGTTCTGTGTTCTCTTGCGGAAGATTTCACTTCCTGTCCCCATAGCCAAACAGGAAGTGAGAGCGGAAATGAAGGGAATCTCTTGGGGACCCCCAGGTCACCAGAACTAGTGTCCCCATTGGAAGATTTCCCCTCTATTTTTTTTCTGGGGACAACCTAAAATTTAGGATTTTTTTTTACTTTTTTCACTTTCAATGGTAATGGTAAACAGGACAAATAGAGATGGTAAATCTGCCCAGCGGGCAGATGTAAAAATGTAAAAAAAACAAGTTTTGCCTTTAGTTAGGGCCGGTTCACACAGCGGGCGATGCGAGGCGTCACGACTCGCCTCGCCTCGCTCCCGCAAGTCGCCCCCGTTCTGTACAATGGAACCGTTCTGAGAGGAGCGACTCGAGTCGCTCCGACTCAGAAAAAAGGTTCCTGTACTACTTCTGGGCGACTTCGGGGGCGACTTGCATTGACTTCTATACAGAAGTCCTCTGCAAGTCGCCGCTGAGCTCGCCGCAGGTCGCGGCGAGGCAAGTCGGAGACGCCTCGCCGCGCCTGCAGTGTGAACCGGCCCTTATACTTTTTACTTCCAAAATCTCTTTTTATTAAAATATAGCACATACAAAAATAAAGAAATATCAAAACATTGACAAATGTGAAATGTGTGGTGCAGTTTTTCTTAATACAGTTATAGAGTGTATAGAGGGATTTCATTATATGACATTGCACCCCGCCATACCAGCAATTTGGCTGGGGGATTTTAATAATGTGCTAGACAGGTCACTTGATAGGATGACTGGACCCTCACAATCTCCAGTACACAGCCAACTGACGAGATTTGCAAGACTTCTTAAGGACTAGTGGATACATTGAGAACTAGGCATCCTACACAACAGGCCTACTCCTGCTTTTCCGCAACAATACTATTGTAGGATATTCGGGCCGGCGGAGCTCTGCTCACTCACGTCCTATCGCATGCCTCTCCAGGCCACGCCCCACAGTTATACTTTTAAGTGCCACAGTGAGATCTCCTCTCCACCACCAGCATCTGATTTACTATTCAATCAGCAGTAAATGATGAGATCATCTCATTAAAGTTGAACTTAAAAGTGATTGTAAAGTCTTGTGTTTTTTTTTTTTTCCCCCTGGCCCCTCCCTCCTCTTGGGTGCTCCCACAGTAAACAGCGTGCTATGGGGTTACCCAAGCCATAGCACCTGTGTCCATTCAGACACGGAGCTGCAGCCCAACCCTCCCCCATTTCTCTCCTCATTGGCTGACTGACTTTGACAGCAGCTGGAGCCAATGGTGCTACACTGCTGTTTCAGCCAATGAACCTGGGGAGCTCAGACACTGCTGCAACATTGTAGGATCTAGATGGGGCTCAGGTAAGTATGACCAGGGTTGCTGCATACAGAAGGCTTTTTTGTCTTAATGCATAGAATGCATTTTAAGTAAAAAAAAAAAAAAAAAAATATAGAGAACATGCACGTGTTATATATATATATATATATATATATAACACAGAAGCGACATACTGCCTGTCACTGTACACTAAGCTGCGCATGCACAGCTCAGTGCACAATTTCCACAATGCTGAGATGACAGTACTGCATGGCCGTGATTTCACCTCAGCCCTGCCAATTAAAATGGGTGGATATCGGTACCTGCAAGCCGCCCGGCCATAGATGCTAGTTGGAAGCTCCAGAACACCGCAGCACTGCAGTGAAGGGAAGTATAGTTCCACTTTAAGGCAACAGAGGGGATGATGGAGAATGTACTAAAAAAAATGCAGGAAACATGCGTATGCCTCAATGTATTACCTCCCATGGAATTTCCATACTGGTCGGTGGCAGTACATGTTGCAGTAGCCAATGCTGGCTGTGGCAAAAGATAAGTAGATGGATGTGTTTTGAGTTGTCAGGACTGTTAAAGCTTAAAGGATAAGTTCGCCTTGGTGACATGTTAAATGTTCCACCTATTTTTAGATTGTAACATGCAATATGTTCCCAATGCTGTAGCCGCTGCCTGGTTCCCAAATCCTGCCCCCCCCCCTTTGTGACAGCAGTACGGGGACAAGTGCCTCATACTAGCTGTCAGTTTTTTAAATCGGCATGGCCGTGCATAGCTCCTTCCATACGTGATGTACGGGGGCGCAGATACATTGACAGGTCTGCAGGAGACCGGTACCAACAATCTTCTGATCGCTGGTACAATGCTTTTACAGGTTAAAAAAAAAAAATAAAGGCACTTTTTTGCAGGTCAAAAAAAAAAAAGTGCATTTATTTTTTTATTTTTTTTAAGTAAACTTCTCCCTTAACTCCAGTTTTGGCTGGGATGAAGAATCTGAGAGCTATTAAAGTATTGTCCATAGTTCTAACCCATGATTGAATGACACAGGTTATTTGTCCAAATCCTTCATCAGAAACCAAATAAAAATGTTTTGGCTGAAGTTGGCCAATAAATGTATTTACAACCACCTGGTAGTGTACGGTTGTCAATTCACCTTATATAGATTATGTGCAACTTTTTATTTTTTATTGTAATCTTTATTTTTTTTAGGTCATTGATGTCCAAAAAAGTTATGTGAATTTAACAGCGACTAAGGTGGAGGTTTCCATGAAAAAGGCAGAGCCAATGATGTGGGCCCGACTAGAGCTACCTCAAAAAGTTGCCCCTCCGCCCCAACACAAGGACTCTGAAGACACCTCTGACCCTTGATCTGGGAACAGAATTAAATGCCAGCTAGTAGTAGGGATCCAAGCATTTTTTTTTTTTGTTTTTGTTTTTTTGTTTGTTTTTTCCCTCAAGCATCATGTTTCACTGACTGAGAATTTGTGTTAAAAAAATAAGGCTTTGGTATTATTACTCGGTGCACGTCTAATTACATCTCCTCTGTATCTGTTTTGACAGCAATACAAAAGCATTCCGTTCATCTGTCATCTTCAGCAAGAGTCCTCTTTCTGCACCTACTCCCAGATAGGGCTTTGGTTGGAGAGGGGCAGAGTTCAGTGCCATGGTGGGTTTTCTGCCTGGGACCCGAAAGGGGAAATCCTCCTCTCCCCTCCAGAACATCTTTGATAAGCATTTTAAAACCCATCCTCCAAAAAATCCACATACCTGGTTGTAAATGCTCTCTGTGCATTCCATCTCTGTCATCACTCTGTGAGCTTCAGAATTTGCCTTGGGGGTCTGTGCTGGGCCCAGTAGTTATTGGCGAGATTACCCTCTTGCATCACCCATTCATTTCCTCCTCAGCGGAGTGTCATGGGCCCACCTCATAGTTGAGTTAATAATTGCAGAATCCTAAATTTCACAGCCAGCTCTCTACAACCACCAGCCTTTGCCCACCAGCTAGCGATGTGCATTGCCTCATGGGACATGTACTTCAAGGAAGGAAGCATATTTCTAGCTTTATTGCATATGTAAATGCTGGTCTCCTATGGCGCTTTAAAAGTCATGTGACTGCAAATTAAAGTGGTTGTAAAGGCAGAAGGTCTTTTATCCTAATGCAGTCTATGCGTTAAGATAAATCACTTTGTGTGCAGCAGCCCCTTCAGCCACTCCAATACTTACCTGAGCCCCATCTAGATCCAACTATGTTCCAGGAGTGTCTTGGCTGCCAGAGACTCTGCTCCTCATTGGCTCAGACAGCGGAGCGTCACTATTGGCTCCTGCTGTTGTCAATCAGTCAGCCAATGAGGAGAGAAAGGGATGGGGCTGGGCTCCAGTTCCATGTCTGAATGGACATGGGGAGCTGTGGCTCGGCTAAGGTGCCCCCATAGCAAGCTGCTTCTTGCTGTGGGGGCACTCAACAGGAGGGAGGGGCCAGGAGTAACAAAGAGGGACCCAAGAAGAGGAGGATCCCTGCTGGTCTGTGCAAAACCACTTCAACAGAGGAGGTAAGTATAACATGTTTGTTGTTGTTAAATAAAAAAATAAAATAATTTACAATTACTTTAAGATATGTGGAGTTTGTTAAAAAATAAAATAAAATAAAAACTTGCAGAATAAACAGAGTACCAGGGACAGTAAAAAAAAATGATATATTGGTATCCTGGAAATAAGCTGAATTTGCTGTATATTCTGATGGACTCTACTAGTAAAGAAAGAAAATGCGGTCTCTCTCTAGTGGATCATCCATAGGAACATATGGAGGGCTGTGGCCAATGATGTATGTAGTTTGGCTGAAAAGCCAAGTTCAGTCTGTCACTGTTGTCTTCACTGCATCATATAACCAAACAAATACCGAGAGCTAGACTGAGCCCCGTCCTTATCCATCCAAAATCAAAAATGGGCTAAGTTTAATTTTTTTTTTTATTGATAAAGTATTGCAGAATTTATGTGATCACTTGATCGCCCTTTACGTCCCTTCTTCGTCATTTTACATTTAAAAAGGTGGAATTCCATCATCTGCAGCTTACCTCTATTAGCAAGGAGCTCACTTTCCCCAGTTTTGGGGGGTCTTATCAGATTCAAGAGCTGAAATGCTACTTTTCCATGCCGGGCTGTTGGTGAAATCTGGTTATGCAGCACCTACCAGTCCAGTAAAATAACATTCTAGAATGCAATTGTTGAGAACTAACTTTAAAGTGATTGTAAAGAATTATTTTTCTTTTAACATAACAAACATGTTATACTTACCTGCTCTGTGCAGTGGTTTTATACAGAGCAGCTCAGATCCTCCTCTTCTGGGGTACTCCTGGCTCCTCCCTCCAAATAGCTGCTTGCTATGAGGGCACTTGTGCAGGCTGATTCCTGATATGGCTCTTTGTGTCCATTGACACACAGAGCTCAGCTTTCCTCTTCCCTCACCAGTCAATGAAGAGGGAGGGCGACGAGAGCTTTTGCACAATGTTTTTTTGAGATCGGGCTCGGGTGCATATAAGAGGGGGCTGCTGCATGCAGACTTTTTTTATTTTTTTTACCTTTTACATGGTTGTAAACCCCATTCATGAAATCTGACCTATGCACATATACCTGTAGGTAGTGTTTACTTATCTCTCTCCAAAGCTCTGAGTCCCCTGTCTTTCTGCTGCTCCGTTCCTCTATTATCAGCATGATAACTTCTGACAAGTTCTATGACAGAGGAGATAAAAGCAGCTTGAAAGGGCAGAGACCTTAGAGATGTGCAGAGAGCCTGTCTATTCATGGACCAACTCTGCAAGTTCCTTCCTTCCTCTGCCTATGTGGAGAGGGGGTGTGTGCCTTTCCCCCAATCAGCTCTCCCACAGTGTATGCCAAGACTTCACTCCCAGTGCTGAATGAGGAAACCAGATTTGTAACACAATCTGCACTTTCTAAAGAATGTAGAAAGTGGAATAAATCAGATATACATGTAAAACTTATGTAGGAGGATTTGTTTAATCTCTGTTTATCATCTGAGGCCAATCACTTCAATAGGATGCAGGAGAGGTTTTACATCTACTTGAATGCATTAAGGTAAATAAAACTTTCTGCCATTAGAACCACTTTAAACTGAAAGTAAAGGGGGGAAGAGCTAGGGACCAGAAACCGATAAAGAATTTCCATTGAAACTAAAGATCTGTCCCACGTATGCAGAGGAGGCACCCATTATGTGGACTTGGGAATCGGTGATCTATGCCTTGAAATATTGACCCCCCCCCATAGAGGACCGGTGCACTAATGTTAACTGTCTCAATGCAATATTTAAACAAACTGTTAGACATTGGTGTAAATCTGTTATTCAAAGCCTTAGAGCAGGGATCTGCAATTTGCGGACCTCCAGCTGTTGCAGAACTACAATTCCCATAATGTATAGCAAGACTCTGACACCCACAAGCATGACACCCAGAGGCAGAGGCATGACTGGATATGTAGTTTTGCAACAGCTGGAGGTCTGCTAATTGCCTATCCCTGCCTTAGAGGATGTGTTAAATTTTATATTTTCACATTGTTGTCACATTCTATATTGTATATTTAATTCTTTTGTAAATATCCTTTTAGTTTGCCACGTCTGTCAAGCCAGTATGATGTTTTCTGATGGTTGTCTGCTTACTAGCAAAGTATGTTTAATGGTATAATGGAATAAATTCAGTAATTCTACAGTTCTCATTGTAGCAAACAGAAGTGGATCTGAGGTCTGTCCCGACCAATCAGTGCTACCTCCTGGATTTCTTGTGAGAATTATGAAATATAATGTGTAACTTGATTTGTTGCCATGGGCAGAGCTGCAATATTTCTCATTCTTCAAGGGTCGCTGTATCTCTTAGGCCTCTTTCACACTGACTGATTGATCGGGTCCGCCTGTCAGTTTTTCAGGTGGTCCTAATCGGACCCTCTATTGCTCTCTATAGAGCGGCTGATGGCAGCGGATACGAGTCCTCTGACACCCGCCGACAACCGATCCGCTAAAAAAAGGCATATGGGGATTCGTTCCCCAGCTGTCTGACAGGATTGGATGACAGTGGGATAGAAATGGACAGGCAGTCTGTCTCCATCCGACCGCCTGGTAGAGAACAGCGAGCTGTGTCTGTCTGCTCTGCATAGCTAAGCGGACACGGACCTGTCATGTGCCTGCACAGCGGGGATCCCTGTAGAGAGTCCACACTGAGCGGGCCGATCCACTTCAGAGTCTGTTCTGTCTGAAAGGGGCCATAAAGTTAAATGATATTGTTTTTAAAATGCTCCTGTGCTTGTACAGAAGTTTGAGATATTTGACATCTTGTGAAAGTTTGCTACATAGCTGCTTCTTCTATGTGAGCTGCTACATTAGACAACACATTGACAGTTGATGGTTTTCTACCATCGAATTACTGGACAGGAAGTGTGTGCTGGAAAATAATGTTTTAGACAATATTGTCTGTACTGTGCAGGAAATATTAGTCTGAGGTAATCGGGGGTTTTATTTTATAGCGGATATCTATGTGATGTTTGCATATGAGAATCTACAGGTGTCCATCTGTTAAGTCCAATCCTCCAGAACTTGTTGTTTTGGAGATGTTGCATATTGATTTTTGGTGCGTCAGCTTGGCCTTATTTCAAATGTGTATTGTTGCTATCTACTAGAGCCGCACGATTCTGGCCAAAATGAGAATCGCATTTGTTTTGCTTAGAATAAAAAGATCACAATTCTCTCACGATTCTTGCCGCGTGAAAGCTAAATTTACTGGTTAGTTTTAAAGTGTAATTCCCCCCCCCCCCCCCCCCCCCATAAAAAAAATTGCATTTGAATGACTGCTGCACAAATACAGTGTGACATAAAATATTGCAACAACCACTGTTTTATTCTCTAGGGTCTCTTAAAAAAAAAAATATATATATATATATATATATATATATATATATATATATATATATATATATATAATATTATTCGGCCAATCTGCCAAGAAACATAGCATTCTTTAGCAGTGGAAGCAGAATTATTGTAAGGATTTGTCCTTTAGATAAAAGGAATACAGGTTGGTGTGTAAATGAGGGAAGTTTAACCACTAAACATTTGTCAAGTTAAAAACAATTTTTTTTGCTGGAAAATTACTTAGAATCCCCATACATACACTAAAAAAAAAAAAAATATATATATATATATATATATTATAAATTTTTCTTTCATTTGATGTTGGCTTCAGCAGAGCAGAGAGGGTTCTCTGCATAGGAAGAATGTGGAAATACTTTGTCAAGATCGCAATGGGGGGGGGGGGGGGGGGGGAATTGTGCTAACGATTAATCGTGCAGCTCTACTATGTAGGCTATATGGCTAAAAGTATTGTGGCTACCTGGACATCACACCTATGTGAGCTTGTTTGATTATTCTGTTCCTAAACCACACATCGGCATTAAGGTGGACTTGCCTCCTCCTTGTGACTAGAACAGACCTTCACTCTTATGTAAAGGCTCTATACACATTTTTGGATTGCGTCTGTGATGAATTTGTGCCTTTTTTTTTGCCAAAAAGAGCATTTGTTGGGTCAGCTACTAGATTTTGGACCAGAAGGTCTGACTGACAATTTAGCATTTTTATTAGAGTATGTACGCCCAACATTTCTGCTGTACCATGTACTTGTATGAAAAAGGATTCCTGTTCTCTTTGTATTGCTTCCTTTGTGTGAAATCCCTGATGTTTCTGCCAGTCCCTCTGCTTTCCTTTAAAAACAGGCTACACAGGTCCTGTTTAGCGTGGTCATTCACTAGGAAGATCAGTGTACTACTGTTTCTCCTCCCGGTTCTTGTGTAGCTGAGAATAGAGGGAATATGATAACTTGCCAATCACTTTTCCAAAAAGGTGTTTATATTGTTTTTATACCTGTACACAAATGTAGGGTTGCATCGATACTAAGCATTTGCACCAGTATTGTTATTTCATGCAAATGCTCCGATACCTGAAACCTATACTTTCTGGCTTGGTTCTTTCAACTGTCGGCGGGAATCCCCCACTGACAGCTGAACGAGTCATCGGTTGTGAAGGACGCAACAGCCCCGCTCCTTAATAACTGAAAATTGATGACTTATTTTTCGGTTGTTAAGGGGCAAGGCTGTTGCGTCCTTAACAACCGCTGACTCGTTCAGCTGTCAGTGGGGTCCCCCTGTTGACAGCTGAGGTGTAAACTGAAGTCCCGCAATTGGAACTGTGAAAAAAGAAAAAAGCAGCCTGGCAATGTTTATCAACAATGTTGCTCAGCCTAAATATAAAAAGAAATGTTGTTTCTTTTTGTATTCTGTTTTTCATTATCTACAGCTCAAAGGGGTGACATTCATCTGTAGATGAAGTGAGTAATCTCTTATTAACTAATTATTTACTCTAATCAGCCTTAATTAACTCATTATTCTCCTCCCATTTAATTATTTTCCTGATAATTTTTTTTTCTTTCTATTTTTATAAACTATTAATAAAATAGTTCACGTTTGAAAAAAGCACACAATTTAAAAAAAAAAAAAATGTAAATAACTTTTAAATGGTTTGTACCATTGTTCTCAGCTGAAGTGTGAACAAAACAGTTGCGGTAGAGTACTAAAAAAAAAAAAAAAAAAAGTATTGTTGCATCCCTACACAAATGTTTTGCCTTTCATTTCCATTTTATCCTGAATGGTTGGTTTTTCAAGGTGATGGTTTACATACGCTTTAACCCCAAAGGTATTCTATCGGATTGAGGTCAGGGCTCTGTGTAGGCCACTCAAGTTCCTTCCCCCCAAACTCATCAAACCGTGTCTTTGTGTGCAGGGATACAGTCATGCTGGAAATGGAAAGGGCCTTCACCAAACTGTTACCACAAGGTTGGAAGTGCACAATTGTCTTTGTACCCTTCCCCCGGAAACATCTGAACGTCCTCAATTGGTGTGGAGTCCACATAATACCTGTGATGGTCAGGTGTCCACACTTTTGCCAATATTGTCTATGTTGAGTTCCACACTAGCAGCGGCTGTCCTTGTTATGGTCGAGCTCTAAAATGCCCTGATCACAGACGGGCAATATCCAAGTCGGATCTTTAGCTTTTCTGTCGCTATGTCTAAAAACCAAACTCTGCCGTGCTAAGTACCTATAATTATCGTGTTTCAGAATTTTGTTTTTATTTTGGGGCAGGGTGACTCGTTTTTTTGAGAATCTCCTGAACTTTTACACATTGTCCGGGACTGTTATTAAAACTTTTTATATGAACCATTTGACCAATCTGTGTAGTTTCTTGCTTATTTTACTTTCTGTCCAGTAAATCAGTTGGAGAATGCCGTAGTTAAGCTGGCTAATTCCTTGATGGGGAACCATAATGGGTTATGGTCTAATTTAGGATGTTTAAGTTTATTTTATTTTATTTTTTTCTCTGGCTTTCGTGTTAATCTGTATTTGACACCTTTTAATGTAGGTTGCTTTTGTGACATTGTTCAGGCAGCTTTCGGGGGTTATCAATAAGAACCTAGTAGTAGTAGCTGCTTATGGACTCTCTCTCTAATTGACTCTCCATCCAAAGCTTTATGAATTTGAGTATCCGCCCCCTAACTTTTTTTTTTTTTTTTTTTTTTTTTTTTTACTGAGCTAAACTGCCAAGATTCAAATTGCTGTCTGTAGAGCACTGAAAAACTGCAGAAAACTTGCTGTCACAAAACCTTATAGCTCCACCGGATTGGCTGCAAATCAGTATGGAATACTCGCATGCTGTGCTTTCTATTGACCGGTCTACAAGAAATAAAGCATTAGTCACTTTAAGATTACATATTATAAAGTTAATAAAATAGAAATAACAAATGTCATATTTACCTTCTGTGTGTGATGGTTACAGAGCAGCCCCGATCCTCCTTTTCTCAGGTCCCCCACTGATGCTCCAGGCTGCTCCTCTGCTTAGATGGCTGCTGTAGGAAGCTGCTTCCTATGGTTGCATTCGTGCAAGCTCGATCCCGAGCCAGGCTGTGTGTGTGTGTCTATAGACACACACAATGCAGCTTGGCCCCACAACCTGCTCCCTTGTCACTGGATTTCATTGCCAGTGGGTTACCACTGCTTTCACTGAGGAGGAGGAAGAGAGCAGCATTTTTTGTTTAACCGCTTGCCGACCGGCTCCTGCGCTTATACGTTAGCAGAATGGCACGGCTGGGCAAAGTAATGTAACCGTACTTTACATTGAATTTCTCGCCGTGAGCTCTATGGACTCCATGGGGATACCCGCAATCGTGTCACGGAGCTGAAGAACGGGGAGATGCCGATGTAAACACAGCATCTCCCCGATCCGCCTAGTGACAGGACACTGATCGTCTGCTCCTTGTCATCGGGAGCAGCGATCAGTGTCGTGTCACTGCTAGCCCATCCTCCAGACAGTTAGAATCACTCCCCAGAAGATACAACCTCTCCCCGCCCCCTAGTGGTGAACCTCTTCACTGCCATTGACATTTTTTTACAGCAATCAATGCAATTTTATAGCACTGATCGCTGTATGAATGCCAATGGTCCCCAAAATGTATCAAAATTGTCTGTCTGATGTGTCCGCCATAATGTTGCAGTCACGATAATATTTGCTAATCGCTGCCATTACTAGTAAAAAAAAAAAACATAAAAATGCCATAAATCTATCCCCCATTTTGTAGACACTATAACTTTTGCGCAAACCAATCAATAAACGCTTATTGCGAAAAAAAAAAATTATATATAATATACATTTTATTTTTTTTTCCCAAAAATATGTAGAAGAATACTGAGGGGAAAAAAATGTTTGGTTATATATTTTTTTGGGGGATATTTTTTATAGCAAAGAGTAAAAAATTATGTATTTTTCAAATTTGTCGCGCTTTTTTTTGGTTTTTTTTGTTTATAGTGCAAAAAATAAAAACCACAGAGGTGATCAAATACCACCGCAAGAAAGCTCTATTTGTGGGGAAAAAAAAGAACATCAACTTTTGTTTGGGAGCCACGTCGCACGACCACGCAATTCAGTTAAAGTGGCGCTGTGCCGAATCGCAAAATGTGCTCTGGTCTTTGGCCAGCAAAATGGCCCGGGGCTTAAGTGGTTAACCTTGATGCAGTGAATACATTAAGGTAAAAAAAAAACCTTCAGCGTTCAGGTTAGTAAGATCACTTCTGAGTTTGGCAGAGTCTGAAATAATATTGTCACCCAGCAGCCAAGCCTACCTTCCTGATTGCAAGGAAGACAAAGGAATCCCATCGACAAGAGGTACAGTTGTGTTTAAAGTTGAAATCCAGTTTGCGTTAAAGGAAAAAAAAAAAAGTACCTCCTTTCCCATATAGTAGGGCTCTAATGCTGGGTTAGCCTTGGAGCAAGTAACGGGCATAATGACTTAATTTACTCCCGCAGGCTTCCTAGATGACTGTTCTCATGAAACCACACCCCCCCCTGCTGATGTCATTATGTACAATGTAACACCAGCTGTTCTGCATTGTATGTGGGGATATTGAGGACCTGCCCACATTCTACAGCAGGAGTGGAGAACGATGGCTGCCGAGGGAGCAAAGAATAAGGTAAGCATTTTTGTCTGCAGACTAAATAAACATTACAGCCTTATGGCCGTACACACGATCAGAATATCGTACGACAGATCATACAACTTTTTTTTCGCTTAATAGCCACAAGTAGAAATTGAATAGGTAACTAAAGTCATGAAAATGCTCGTACGACAGAAGAAGAAAAAATTGGAAGTCATGTCATGTGTTGTATTTGTATTGTATTTTTGGGCGACAACTATACTGACTAAACAATCTGGTATCGTACAAGGAAAATAATCCAATAATATCGAACGAATTGTTGTGAACGGCTCTCGAAAGTAGTGTACGCACGATTCGAAAATCGTGCGATTCTAACTTGAATGACAGTTTTCGTACGATATTCGGATCGTGTGTATAGGCCGATATGAGGACGGGGTGCTTGAAAGGCCAGGTTCTCATTTATTTTCTACCCTGTTTCCCTGAAAATAAGACCTAGCATGATTGTCGGTGATGGCTGCAATATAAGCCCTACCCCCAAATAAGACCTAGTTAAAGTCCTTGTAGGGCTTATTTTTGGGGAAACAGGGTAGGGCTTATTTGGGGGGGGTAGGGCTTCTATTGCAGCTATCACCGTCAATCACGCTAGGTCTTATTTTCGGGGAAACAGGGTAGTAGCACTGAAAAGGTGAATGTGATTGGTTCATATGAGCAGTACACTCGATCTACACATAAATTTAAATAGTAAATGAAATGTAATACATTGTTAGTTTAAAAGAGTCGTTGAGTAAATGCAGAGTATCTGCAAGTGTCATTTTACATGGGTACGGCTGCATTTCAATAGACGCTCCTTCTGTTTAAGAGCAGTCAATCTGACAGCTGGTGATACCAGCAGGGGGAGAGAAGCTAGATGTAAGAGATGCTTCCTAAAAACTGCTCTTCCATTTTTTTTTTTTTTATTATTACCATTTTGTCCCCGGAAGGATTTACCCCCTTAATGCCCAGGCCATTCTTTGCAATACGGCACTGTGTTACTTTAATGAGCAGAAGAAAATGGCTGCACACCAAAGAATTAATCCAACATGTTTAATTCCAAAACATGAAAATTGACAGACACAGGGACAAGGCTACAGGACCCAGGAGGTGACGCGTTTCACACTGAACACAGTGCTTCTTCAGAAGTTTGAACTTTGTTCAGTGTGAAACGCGTCACCTCCTGGGTCCTGTACCTTCTCCCTGTGGCTGTCAATTGTCATGTTTAGGAAATAAACACGTTGGATTAAGTCTTTGGTGTGCAGCCGTTTTCTTCCATTCAATGATCTTCAGTGGCGAGCTGTGGTATTGCACCCAGCACTGTTTGGACTGCAGTGATTGCTCACCTGCAGCAGAGTTCCCTTCTTTGAAATGTCTGTGTTACTGTAACGCCGCGTACACACGGTCAAACTGTTTGACGTACTTAGTCCATCATACAATCCGACTGACAATCCGTCGTACTTTCCACTGAACGGACTTGACCACACACGGATGCACAAACAGTCCGTCGAAAGCTTGCGCGATGACGTGTACAGCACGTACGACGGGACTAGAAATAGGAAGTCCAAGACACAGCAAAGCACCCTTCCGCCGTGTAAATCCTTTCTGGGCATGCGCCATTCTTAGTCCGTCCAACTAGCATACTGACGACCGTACTGTCCGCTGAAACCAAAGTACGACGGACAGATTTTTGGAAAATCCGAAATTCTTAGTACTCCGGACTGCACGCTGAAAAAGTCCGCTGAAGCCCACACACGAGCGGATTGTCCGCTGAAATGTGTTTCGACGGACTAAGTACGTCAAACAGTTCGACCGCGTGTACGCGGCATTACTGACAATTGAGCGGACGTGCGATGCTGTACCCAAATAAAATTGATGTTCCCCCCCCCACACACACACACAAATGGAGCTTTAGCTTTCTATTGGTGGTATTTGATCACCACTGCAGTTTTTATTTTTTGTGCTATAAACAGACTATAAATATCCCAATTAAAAAAAGCCGGGTGGCTGGCGGACATTGGGTGCGGGTGGCTGGCGGACATTGGGTGCGGGTGGCTGGCGGACATTGGGTGCGGGTGGCTGGCGGACATCGGGTCCACTGGACACATGCATCAGCTCCTTTTCCATGCATTGTGCGCCCACACTATCTGTTGCATGAAGCAACATACAGGTATGAAGTTTCGCACAATAGAGCTGCCCTGCTGCAGTATACCGTATTTGCCGGCGTATAAGACGACCCGGCATATAAGACGACCCCCTAAAAACCTGCACAGTTAAAATGTTTTGCCCGTACTCACCGTTTAAGACGACCCCCGATTCCGAGGCTTCCGACGCTTCATATCCCTCTTCTTCTTCGTTCTTGCTGGAGCCATTTCCTTCTTCCTTCTGGTGCTGGAGCCAATCACGGCGAGCAATGTATTCTATTAATGAATACAAAGCCTGCTGGGATTGGCGGAGGCTGTTACATCATCAGCCCGCGCCTCACTCTCAAAGCCAATCTGAGCAGGCTACTGTGTGTAGCCTGCTCGGATTGGCAGAGATTGCTGCTCCAATCCGAGCAGGCTCTGTATTCATTTGAATACATCGCTCACTGGGATTGGTTCAGTGGTATATACTGTATGTAGCCGAAGCTACATACAGTATTACCGGACAGCCAGAAGGCATCCCAGCAGCTGACCCGGCGTATAAGACGACCCCTCCTTTTTGCTCAGTTTTTTTAAGTGTAAAAGGTCGTCTTATACGCCGGCAAATACGGTATATGCGGTGAGCGGTCCTTAAGTGATTATTTAGGATGTACCTCTTGCATTGAAAATCCATTTCATGGTTAATAAGTTCCCGGTCCTGCCTCCCAATGACTATAATCTTCACTCTCTTGCATAGCTACACCCAACCAGCACCTCTGTGGTTTCATCCACTGACTGCTACATCACATCGGTGCATCTGCAGGACTGGCAGGGTAGCAGTTGGCAGGTGGAACCACATCAATGCAGTGAGGAACCATGCATCGTACACAGGAAAGTGTGTCCATAACGGTTGTATTTCTAGAACAGAGATGGTAACCCCTGCAAGAGAATATTCTCACTTACAGTAGGTACTGCATGGTTTAGGACAGTGATGGAGAACCTTGGCACCCCAGATGTTTTGAAACTACATTTCCCATGATGCTCCACTACAATGCAAGGTACCAGAGCATCATGGGAAATGTAGTTCCAAAACATCTGGAGTGCCAAGGTTCGCCATCACTGGTTTAGGATATTGGAATGAACAGAACTGACCTAACGGTATGTCTGCCAAAACACATTTCAACTGGGGTGGGTGCTTGTTCTACAGGCCACAGCTAATTATGATGGGGTCTCACTCTTTCCTCTGCATATACAGTATAGTATGAGTTTAACTATATGTATGCGGAATCCATCAGAAAACGCACGCCCACACCTCCTAGGCTGACTGCACAATACTTGCGGAGGAGCTGCAGTTGGTGACTTGAGAACACTTGTGTTCCCCCAGAACTCAAATATCGGTTTTATTTTAGAAGGACTTCTCAGGGGAGTGGGTGGCATTGGCACCTGTTGTTTTTATAGTTCACAGCTGTCTTTTTTTTTTTTTTTTTCTGAATATATATGAATGCTATTTATACAGTATCTCACAAAAAATGAGTACACCCCTCACATTTTTTTGTAAATAGTTTATAAGTTTTCATGTGACTACCCTGAAGAAATTACACTTTGCTACAATAGTAGTGAGTGTACAGTTTGTATAGCAGTGTAAATTTGCTGTCCCCTCAAAATAACTCAACACTTAGCCAATACTGTCTAAACTGTTGGCAACAAACGTGTATACACCACTAAGTGAAAATGTCCAACTTGGTCCTAAAGTGTTGGCAACAAACGTGTATACACCACTAAGTGAAAATGTCCAACTTGGTCCTAAAGTGTCTATTTTGTGTGGTCACCATTATTTTCCAGCACTGCCTTAACCCTCTTGATCATGGAGTTCGCCAGAGCTTAACATGTTGCCACTGGAACCCTCTTTCACTTCTCTATGATAACATCACAGAGCTGGTAGATGTTAGAGACCTTGCACTCCTCCACCTTCCATTTGAGGATGCCCCATAGATGCTCAATAGGTTTAGGTCTGGAGATGTGCTTGACCAGTCCATCAGCTTTACCCTCAGCTTCTTTTGCAAGGCAGTGGTCGTCTTGGAGGTTTGGGGTCGTTATGTTGGCGAAGGGAGGGGATCATGCTCTGCTTCAGTATGTCACAGTACTTTTTGGAATTCATTGTTCCCTCAATGAACTGTAGCCCCCCAGTGCCAGCAGCACTCATGCAGCCCCAGACCATGACACTCCCCTCACCATGCTTGACTGTAGGCAAGACACATTTTATACTACTCACCTGGTTGCTGCCACACACGCTTGAAACCATCTGAACCAAATAAGTTTATCTTGGTCTCATCAGACCACAGGACATGGTTCCAGTAATCCATGTCCTTAGTCTGCTTGTCTTCAGCAAACTGGTTGCTGGCTTTCTTGTGCATCATCTTTAGAAGAGGCTTCCTTCTGGGACAACAGCAATGCAGACCAATTTGATGCAGTGTGCGGAGTATGGTCTGAGCACTGACAGGCTGACCCCTTCAACCTCTGCAGCAATGCTGGCAGCACTCATATGTCTATTTCCCAAAGACAACCTCTGGATATGAAGCTCAGCATGTGCACTCAACTTCTTTGGTCGACCATGGTGAGGCCTGTTCTGAGTGGAACCTGTCCTGTTAAACCACTGTATGGTCTTGGACACCATGCTGCAGCTCAGTTTCAGGGTCTTGGTAATCTTCTTATAGCCTAAGCCAGTGATGGCGAACTTTGGCACCCCAGATGTTTTGGAACTACATTTCCCATGATGTTCAACTACACTGCAGAGTGCATGAGCATCATGGGAAATGTAGTTCCAAAACATCTAGGGTGCCAAAGTTTGCCATCACTGGTCTAGGCCATCTTCATGTAGAGCAACAATTCTTTTTTTCAGATCCTTACAGAGTTATTTGCCATGAGGTGCCATGTTGAACTTCCAGTGACCAGTATGAGAGCGAGAGAGAGGGATAACACCAAATGTAACACACCTGCTCCCCATTCACACCTGAAACCTTGTAACACTAAACGAGTCACATGACACTGGGGAGGGAAAATTGCTAATTGGGCCCAATTTGGACATTTTCACTTAGGGGTGTGCTCACTTTTGTTGCCAGCAGTTTAGACATTAATGGCTGTGTGTTGAGTTATTTTGAGGGGACAGCAAATTGACACTGTTATACAAGCTGTACACTCACTACTTTACATTGTAGACAAGTGTCATTTCTTCAGTGTTGTCACATGAAAAGATAGAATAAAATATTTACAAAATGTGAGGGGTGTACTCAATTTTGTGAGATACTGTATGTTAAAATAAATAAATAAACCTTACAGATCTACTATAAGTTATTTGTGAAAGGACAAAAACAATATATCCAAAATGACCAGACTGTTGCCTTTACCTCTTCAACAGAACGCTGTCACTACACCAACGCACAGTTTGCGCTTTTTTTGTTTGTTTTTAAATTGTAGTTGCTTTTATTCCTGAATTCTTGCACGTGTAGTAGGATAGAAGCCTGCGAGGATGTTTAATCTTTTTGGCACATTGTTGGTTTTCCGTTCCTAGAACTTGCACTCTGTCAGTTATCTATGAAATGTATTGCTCTTTTCAGAATGTCATGACTGATGTTTAAATAAAAAAATCTGGTTTATATTTTCTTTTACCCGTGTTGATTTATTTAAATGGTTTTCTTTACATTGACATAGCACATAGCAGCATGCAACCTAAAATATTCTTTCTAATGAATACACTGATCAGCCATAACCTTATGATCACTCCCCAAATATTGAGTAGTCCACGTTTTGCCACCGAAACAGCTCTGACCCGTTGCAGCCTGCATGCCAGTAGATCGCTGTGATATCTGTCACCAAGTCATCAGATCCTTTAAGTGCTGTAAATTGCAAGGTGGGGCCTCCATGGATTGAACTTGTTTTTTTCCAGCACATCCTATAGATCAGGGATATGCAATTAGCGGACCTCCAGCTGTTGCAAAACAAGAAGTCCCATCATGCCTCGGCCTCTGGGCGCCATGCTTGTGGCTGTCAGTCTTGCTATGCCTCATGGGACTTGTAGTTCTGCAACAGCTGGAGGTCCGCTAATTGCATATCCCTGCCATAGATGCTCTATGGATTGAGAGCTGGAGAATTTGGAGGCCAAATCAACACTGTGAACTAGTCATGTTACTCCTACCATTCTTGAACCATTTTTGCCATGTGGCAGAGGGCATTACTCTGCTGAAAGAGGCCACTGTCTTCAGAGAATACAGTTCCTGTGAAGGGGTGTACTTGGTCAGCAACAATATTTAGGTAGGTGGCACGTAACAAAAGTGTCAAAGTAACATTCACGTGAATGCCAGGACCTAAGGTTTCCCAGCAGAACATTACCCAAAACACTACCTACCCCAGCTTTCGTCCCATATACTGCATCCAGGTGCCAGATCTTCCCTAGGTAAGCAACAAATACACATATCGCCATTCATATGTGGCTCATCAGACCAGGCCACCTTCTTCCATTGATCTTTTGTCCAGTTTTGATGCTTATGTGCCCACTTTTGGATGTGGACATGGGTCATCATGGGCACCCTGACCTGTCTGTGGCTACATACATAATACATAAACTGTGATGCCCATTTTTTTTCTGCTTTCAACACATCCGTTTTAGGGAGGATGTGTTTACTTGCTGCCTAATATATCCCACCAGCTTTCAGATTCCATTGTAACAAAGTAATCAATGTTCACTTAACCTGTCAGTGAACATAACGTTATGGTTGATTGGTGTATATACAGTGTGTTTTTCTCAAAGGGTTGGGTGTCCACATTGGTAAACCGATCATGGTTGCAATGCTTTGCAGATTCAAACTTTTTTTTTTTTTTTTCCTCAATATGGATGCAATTATTCATTTTCATCACCTCCATTTTCATCACCTGCCCCAGTGCACATGCCCGTAAACACTTTCCAACCAAAGACCAGCATATCAAAACCGTGGTCTTACACGTGGCTGGGTAACTGCAGCCAGCACACCTAAAAGTACTAGATATAAATACTTTGACTTAGAAGAAAAACGGTAAGACTCTTAAATCGGGCTGGACACATTTTTGAATCTAGGAGCTAGCTAAAAATAGGAGTACGTTGGCATAGGTAGTGTAGACTGTCAGCACCTGGGGCAATGCAAGTAATTTGGGCACCCTAACTTACAGCAGAGTGGTGAGCCAATAACCACCGACTACATCAAGGTTATTTAAAAAAAAAAAAAAAAAAAAAGGAAAATATATTGCGCTAACCCCAAAAGTAAAAATTAGTGCATAAACCAGCAGCTACATACGAACATAACCAAATTCATATAAAACTCCAACAATATAATGTAGCGCACAAAACAGGCTGTGAAAAGCACATGTGACAAATAGTGAAAAATAAAAATAAATATATGAATAAAAGTCCAAATATTCAGTAAGTACAAATAGTCTTTAGAGTCCCCGCAGAACAAGAATTGTGATAAATCACATGAAATAAACGCTAAAAGGTGATCATAAAGACATCTTGAAGCAGTGGATTCTCAGTGAAAATAAACAAGATGGGTACTCTTACCAGAACCATGAGGTCATATGTGCATATAAAGATAGGTGAATCTCTACAGGTCTACCAGCCGTTTAAATTTCTGGAGGTCCTCTGGTCGTAGGAGGAATGATCCGTATCGTCACCAAGATGCCTGTTTCTCCAGGGTCCCGATGGAATGGACGAAAAAGAAGCTCAACTCCAACAAAGACCAGGAATGGTGAGCGACTCCAAACTCGTGTAGAAGATCACATAAAGGACAAAAAAGAACAGCTTCCCATAGTGTAGATGAAAAATATCAAATGGCTGTTTATTGGCATAAACTCAGCAAATACAAAATGTATAAAATATTTAAAATAAAAATAAAAAGCGTGATCACTTAAAAGAAAGCAACACGGGGAACATGACTACCACGCCCTACGCGTTTCGTCCCATAGGACTTCAACAGGGGCATTAAATATTTTATACATTTTGTATTTGCTGAGTTTATGCCAATAAACAGCCATTCGATATTTTTCATCTACACTATGGGAAGCTGTTCTTTTTTGTCCTTTATGTGATCTTCTATACGAGTTTGGAGTCACTCACCATTCCTGGTTTTTGTTGGAGTTGAGCTTCTTTTCCGTCCATTCCATCAGGACCCTGGAGAAACAGGCATCTTGGGGACGATACGGATCATTCCTCCTACGACCAGAGGACCTCCAGAAATTTAAACGGCTGGTAGACCTGTAGAGATTCACCTATCTTTATATGCATATATGACCTCATGGTTCCGGTAAGAGTACCCATCTTGTTTATTTTCACCGAGAATCCACTGCTTCAAGATGTCTTTATGATCACCTTTTAGCGTTTATTTCACGTGATTTATCACCATTCTTGTCCTGCGGGGACCCTAAAGACTTTTTGTACTTGCTGAATATTTGGACTTTTATTCATATATTTATTTATGTTATTTTATTTTTCACTATTTGTCACATGTGCTTTTCACAGCCTGTTTTGAGCGCTACATTATATTGTTGGAGTACATCAAGGTTATAGGCTGGCTGGGAAGAATGACCGTAAAAACCTGTTATAGGGCGAAACTCCTCATTATGCCCTCCTAACTGCTGTGCACGTATCTGTCTTGTGTAACATTATCCGTCGCCGATGTGCATTGGCAGCAGATGTTGCACAGGGGATGGCCGCAGTCGGGAGGCTGAGTCTTAATGGTGCCTGATGCCCGCAGTGAATGAGCTGACAAAAGCCCAGGCACCAGGACACAATTTCTAGTTGCTATTACGACCTGATGTCTGGGATTTGTGGAGCCCCGTCTTAAATAATCCCATTATGAATTTTAGGTTGTTGCGTAACCTTTCGTCAATTTCCAATTGCATCTTAGTATTACTTCATTGTAGTTTAAAAAACAAAACAAAAAAACTGATATTCATAAGTGTTGGGTGGAGGGATGTGTGTTTGGGAACTGCATTAGTGTTGAGGGTTAATTTGATACATCGGGTTAGAGATTATAAGATCAATTTTTATGGGTTCTAAACTCCAGACCAATTACTTAATCATGGTTATGAACTAAATGTGATCTCTTACCTGCTAAAATATTTCTATTCTGTACAGTCACTCTTGTGATCTAAATATATCCATCATAGGTCCCGGTCTTATATTGTAGGGTAAGGGTGGTATGAACGTGGCAGCACTCTGATCCCTTCTGGGTTCAGAGCTGTGAAACCATTTTGGCTCTGGCTGTGGAAAATAGCAAATTTGTTCAAAGTGTAAGGGTGGCGAGGATCCATGATGTCCCCCGCCCTCCAACTTGCCATGTAAATTTCATTTTGTTCATTTGCTTCCACTTTGGTATTTGTTAACCGGTTCCCAGCTGTCGCACAGATATACTGCGGCAGAATGGCTCCCCTGGGCATAATCCCATACGAGTACGTCCTTCCCTTTTTCGGCCACCAGAGGAAATTTGATATGTCTCCTCTCATAGTCAGTCCTATCCCCATACAGTTATAACATGCTGAGGGAACACACAATTGACTACTTGATCGCCCCCTACTGTTAACCCCTTCCCTGCCAGCGAGATTCACACAGTAATATGTGCATTTTTATAACACTGATCGCTGTATAAATGCCAAAAAGTGTCAAGTCTCCGATCTGTCCATTGCAGTACCGCTAAAAATCGCAGATCACCACCATTACTAATAAAAAATAATAATAAAAATACCATAAATCTTTCCCATAGTTTGCAGATGCTATAACTTGCGCAAACCAATCAATATATGCTTATTGCAATACTTTTTTTTTTTTTAACCAAAAATATGTACAAGAATATATATTGGCCTGAACTGATGAAGAAATTTTGTTTTTGAAAACCTTTTTTGGGGATATTTATTATAGCAAAAAGTAAAAAATATATTTTTTTTTCAAAATTGTTCTTTTTTGTTTATAGCACAAAAAAAACAAAACGCAAAGGTGATCAAATATGACCAAAAGCAAGCTCTTGGGGGTGAGATGCAAATTTCGATTGGGTGCAACGTCTAATGACCGCTCAATTGTCGGTTAAAGCGACACACTGCCAAATTGTAAAAAGTGCTCTGGTCAGGAAGGGGGCAAAATCTTCCGGGGCTGAAGTGGTTAAATGTGTATCAATGATCTTTTTGCACAAGAGCACTTTTCTACCTTTTGATGGACTTTATTGGATCATATTTGAACTTTTTCTTAATTTTTGCACATACCGTATGTGTTTTTATTTATTCTTCACTTGACTGGATGTTTTATGACTTCACTTCATATAGATAGCGCAACACCTTTAGATCGAATAGTTTAACCACTTCAGCCCCGGAAGATTTTACCCCCTTCTGACCAGAGCACTTTTTAAAATTTGGCACTGCATCGTTTTAACTGACAATTGCTGTACCCAAACAAAATGGACATCCTCTTTTCCCTACACATAGAGCTTTCTTTTGGTGGTATTTGATAACCTCTGCATTTTTTTTTCTTTTTTTTGCGCTATAAACAAAGTGTGACCGTTTAAAAAAAAAAAAAAAAAAAAAAAAAAAAAAGAAACGTTCTCATCAGTTTAATATTCAATATATTCTTCTACGTATTTTTGGTAAAAAAAAAATCGCAATAGGCGTATATTGATTGGTTTTTGCGCAAAAGATTTATGGCTTTTTTACTAGTAATAGTGGTGATATGTGATTTTTTTTTTATTTCTTTTTTATTTCTTTTTTTTGCAGTATTGTAACATTGCGATGGACAGATCGGAGACTTTTGACACATTTTTTGGACCATTGACATTTTTATACAGCGATCAGTGCTATAAAAATGCACTGATTACTGTGTGAATGTCAGTGGCAGGGAAGAGTTTAACACTAGGGGGCAATCAAGGGGTTAACTGTGTTCTAACTGTGGGGATGGGTCTAACTAGGAGAGATGACAGATCGATTTTCCTACTTTGTAGGAACACACGATCCGTCTCCTCTGACGGCATAGGGATTTGTGTGTTTACAGACACACAAATCCCCGTGCTGGCTCTCGTGCACGTCGGCCATGTGCATCAGGTCCCCCGCTGTGCAGCGGCAGCATGAATGCCCTCTGGTGGTTTTTTCTGGGCAAAGCTGTATATATACAGGATTTCACCCAGGAGAGCCATTCTGCTGCAATATATCTGCGTGAGCCGGTTGGGAACCAGTTAAGCATAAGTTATACAGTGCCTTGAAAAAGTATTCATACCCCTTGAAATTTCCCACGTTTTGTCATGTTACAACCAAAAACGTATAGTTGTGAAGTGGAAGGAAAATGATAAATGGTGGGCTTTTGTATTCATTTATCCCTGACCTGTCTGGTGTGTTCCTTGGTCTTCATGATGCTGTTTGTTCACCAAGGTTCTCTAACAAACCTCCGAGGGGCTTCCCGGAACAGCTGTATTTATACTGATTTTAAACTACATAGTTAGTCAGGTTGAAAAAAGACACAAGTCCATCCAGTTCAACCACTAAAAAAAATATATATATAATAAATATCATACCAGCCCATATACCCAATTCTATACCCACAGTTGATCCAGAGGAAGGCAAAAAACCCCAGCAGAGCATGATCCGATTTGCTAAAGCAGGGGAAATAATTCCTTCCTGATCCCCCGAGAGGCAATCGGATTTTCCCCGGATCAACTTTACCTATAAATGTTAGTACCCAGTTATATTATGTACACTTAGGAAATAATCCAGGCCTTTCTTAAAGCAATCCACTGAGCTGGCCAGAACCACCTCTGCAGGGAGTCTAGTCAATATTTTCACAGCTCTTACTGTGAAGAAACCTTTCCGTTTCTACACACAGGCAGATTCTATTTACCAATTATGTGACTTCTGAAGGCAATTGGTTCCACTTGATTTTAGTTAGGGGTATCAGACTAAAGGGGGGCTGAATACAAATGCACGCCACACTTTGCAGATATTTATTTGTAAAATAAATTAGATTTTTATTTTGAAAATCATTTTCCTTCCACTCCACAATTATGTGTCGCTTTGTGTTGGTCTATCACAAAATCCCAATAAAATACATTTAAGTTTTTGGTTGCAGCATGACAATATGTGGAAAATGTCAAGCGGCATGAATACCTTTCCAAGGCACTGTAGGCTGGGACAGTGGCGCCATGCAAAATCACATTGGCACTGAAATCCAATAAACCACCTCTAGACGTCTGAAGTTATTTTCCCTCTCCGTTTATAACCCATTTACAATGAGTACACTTTAAATACAGTTAAAGCACATAAAAACAACTTTATATACCTTCTGCGTCATGAATATTTCATATTCGTCTCACTTCACCTAAAATACAATTTCCATTTCAACGGTTCCCAAGCAGTTCAATTTCTTCCCACCGAAAAGCTTTATTCCGAGCCTTAGATGCAATGAATAGATGTTTGCCCACTGTTTAAATAGAATATGGTCTCCAGGGTCCGGATTATAAATCTGCATAAAACCCATAACCATACAAAGCATGTTTCTCTCACATCTGTCTTCATAAAATGGCAATGAATTATTTTATTACAATCTGCTCCTCGCTTATTTATATGTATATTTGCTTTACACCAAGCCCTGGCTTATTATATCTTATGAAACAGAATGTTTTGCACTTGTCCATTTTTATATTGCTTGTTCATTATGTTTTTTTCTTTTTTTAGAAACAAGGATATTTTACAAACCTATATATACATATATATTTTTTTTTTAACAGGGTGACCGAAGATAGACTATGCACCACTGGTTTGACGTCAGTTGTTATAATAAGTTATATTGTTACACTGGAAAAGTTAACTCCATATAAAGCTATGGCGGGGAAGAGATAGAACCTCTATTGAGGGAATAGGGAGATAACCACTGACTCAGGGACGGCAAGTTTCAGGAAGACCCCTAAACAAAGATGGACAACTTAAAGAGGAACTAAACCCTGATGAGTTTACTTCCTCTTTCATTCCCTGCAAAGGTAAAACATAATGGACTACTATGCATCGCATAGTAGTCCATTATGTGTCACTTACCTGACACAGGAGCCAGCGAAGTCACCGCTGTCCCCTGTAGTCCGGCGCATCCATCTTCTCGGTGGGTCTCGCTGCTCCGCCGCTGTAATTCGGCGAAGCCGCGATGACGTCACTCCCACACATGTGCACGGGAGCCGCCACTCGCGGCATATCGCCGTTGACCGCGGCGTGCTCAGTGCGCCTCTGTCTACGGAGCATGCGCCACAGACAGCGGTGCCTGTCTTTCGGCAAATAATCTTCTAAACCGCGTAGGTTTAGGAGATATTGCTTGGACCTACAGGTAAGCCTTAATCTAGGCTTACCTGTAGGTCAAAGTTGGTTGTAAGGGTTTACAACCACTTTAAGGCTGGGTTCACACCGCAGCACGGAGCAGCTCACAGCAGGGGTCCAGTGCGTCCCTCTTCACTGTTTCAGCCCAAATTTTTGGCTGAATTCAGACCTGAAACTGACCAATTTACAGACAGGACTCCTGTGCAATTTGCTCCGGAGATTTGAGAGCCGGTCACAATCTCCTGATGTGCAAATTGGAATGTAATGAAATTCGCAATAGCGTGAACCCAGTACTATAGGCAACACTTTTTTTTCCCTCATTTTTGTGCCAGGGAGTGTTGGAACCATTCAGATTTTTTCATTTTATTTTTCTTTTGTCCCATTGCAGAGATTTGCCTTAATTTCCTGTCACATAACCAAACAGGAAGTGAGAGGAAATAGCTGCAAATTCAGAGAATTCCTTGGGGACCCCCAGTTCACCAGTACTAGTGTCCCTATTGGAAGATCTTCTCTCCATTACATTTCTGGGGAACAACCCAAAATTTGTGATTTTCTTTATATCAATGATAATGGTAAATATGACAAAGGATGAATCTCCCTAATGGGGGCACAGACAGCAATAAAAACTGGCAAATGTTCTAATCCCTCTCTGCGCTATCCAAAACTAAAAAAAAAAAAAAGTTTTGCCTTTAGCTGTACTTTAAAGCTGGCCATGTATGTGCAGATTTGTTAGCAAAAACAAAATTTCACTTTTTGCCAAAATTTGGAAACAATCGCAAGATATAAAATGGTGCTTTTCCATCGACAGCAAGGTAATGGGGTCAAATTTACCCTGACTGAGCCTGGTAGAAAAAGCTGGAGACTTGATTTTAAACTTATTTTTAACCTACTTTTTGGAATAAACTGTGATATACTTCACCATGGAAGCCCCTTTTCTCTTTATTAATCCTTGGATATCTGATTGGATTGATGCTGTTGTTACGCTAATGTTCACATCGAGTTCCACAAGCGTTTACAAGTACCTGTTACAGGTTTCTGGGATCTTGATCGATCACCCGCTTGGAACGGAGCTGTGGCTGTGAGGATTCTCCATTGGCATTATCCACAGGCGTATACGACTACCTGTAATGGGTGTCATGGGATTCTAGTGAGTAGGATGTGTGGCAGGTGATGGAAGATCAATTCCTTGTTGCACACCAAGAATCGGAAGACTCACATGAATTGAATGAAAATTTGTATATCATCAATTTTTTGATCATCCACTTTCAATATTTATATTTATTTTTTGATTACATACTTTGTGGACATTATACATAATTTTCAGACCACATGTTTGATTGTGCTTGTGATTTTGGTTTATGCTTTTTTTTTTGTTGAGTATTTGCACTTTTAAACTTTGAGAGAGCGCGGTTCTAATTAATTAATTTTCTTTTATTTCTATTTCTTACATACAACGAGCTGCTCTTATTATCACATTTGCTATTTGTGCAGGTTTGTTAGTGGTGGTTGTATATTTCAACATGCACATAATTTCTTAGAAACTGGCCGCCATTTAGATTTTTGCTCCATTTTAGACTTGATCTTTCAATAAAGGCCCCTACTAAAATTATAAAATCACGTGATACATAAAAAATAGCAATGTGGGGAGCAAACAAATGCTGGCCCTACGCGTTTCGACCTCAAAGTCTTCAACAGGGGCATAGCCTGTTGAAGACCTTGAGGTCGAAACGCATAGGGCCAGCAGTTGTTTGCTCCCCACATTGCTATTTTTTATGTATCACGTGATTTTATAATTTTAGTTCTGTTTATCAAAAACTTTTTTCAATAAACCATCATTGGTTGTATTTCACCATGCGAGGCGTTTTTTATGCTTTATTCCTTTTATGGTGAACTCTCACGAGACTTCTGGCACCAAGTCCTATAGCAGTTTATGGTACGGAAATCCTACTCACCTTTTTCATCTGGATACCGTAAGGAACCCTGAGAGGAAAACAACATCTGGTCGGTGTACCGGGGTGAGTGGCTGGAGCCCCCCCATAAGCTTGCAAGACACACTACTATAAGGTGGATGTGTCCAACTTATCCGGTAAGGGTACTTATTCTTTCTACTCGCTTATAATTCAATTTCAAGAGTTGCCGAGGTCTGAGAACGTAGCAGGATAATTCACCTTGAATGCCATCTGTGGACTTTTAACTAAGCTTTGGATGCACCAGAGTGATTAACTTTGGGACTGTTCTCAAACATTTCATGAACTTTTTTACTCACTTGCTTGTATTGTTAGTTATGCACATAATACACTTTTTTCACCTATTTAAATAGGTGCCTTTAAGCGCAGCACTAATTGTATATAAATAAATGACACTTAGCCGCCCAGCGCGCCCGCGATGTCAGCACCCGAAGCCGATCTCTCGATTGTCTCTCGGGTGCTGCTGCCGCCATCTTGGGTATGGGAATCAGGAAGTGGAGCCTTTCGGCTTAATTTCCCGGTTCCCTACTGCGCATGCGCGAGTCGCGCTGCGCAATAAGGATGGTCCCCACTGTCTCTGGGATCCATGTGTTTCCCAGCAGGCAGCGGGGGACTTTCGGAAAGGGGCGTAGATTCTGCAGAAAGGGGCGTACCTTCTGCAGAATCTACGCCGGAAGTGGGTGCAGATACCTGTACTGTACAGATACCTGCACCCCCCTCCCCCCTGAAAGGTGCCAATTGTGGCGCCGGAGGGGGGGAAAATTCCAATGAGCGGAAGCTCCACTTTAGGGTGGACCTCCGCTTTAACAGTGAGCTTCATGGTACTTTTTTTTTTTTTTTTGCATGGAGTATTCATTTTAGGCAACCCATTCATTTTGCATGGGCTGCCATTTTGAATGCATGAAAATAAGTCACAAATATGTTTGTGTGATAGTTTGTATGATTCTCTCTTCGCACAGCTTGAAAACCCCCCAAAAACACTTGTAGGTAAAAATCAAACTACATATAATTAAGTAATGACAGAATAGAGATAACAAGTGTGATAATACTGAGAAAGTATGACAAGAAACTTGGCTATAGATTACTTTTGCCAAGGAGTCCTGCCCGTTTTACAGCTTGGCAGATGATCAAACCAGATGTGTTTTTCTAAGAATTCTGGTGAGAGAGTAACTTATTCCAGTTTTCGCAGTGATATATACAGGTATAATATGGTAGTAAGGACCAATTGTAACCCTTGGAAAGCAGTGTTACCTTTTAAGAAGATGGTACAAATTCCTGAACGGGCTGGTCAGTTCATAACGATGTCCCTGTAGCATTTGGTCATCTAAAAAAAGGTAACTAGGCTTGGGTTGCATTCTTATGCATTAGTGAGCCACAGCAGCCCAATCCTTCTCAGGTTCCCGGCTGGCACTTCTGGCTCCTCCCCCTGCCAAGTGCCCCCTAAGCAAGATGCTTGCTCTGGGGGCCATGGTGCATGCTCGCTCCTGATCCTGTCAGCTTGGCCCCGCACCCTCCTCACTGGCTGCGATTAACAGAAGGAGCCAATGGCTCCCACTGCTATGTCTCAGCCAATGAGAAGAGGGAGAGCCCAGGCTCCAGTGCACAGCGCTGGATTGAGATAGGCCTCAGCTAAGTATTAGGGGGGCTGAGAGGGAAGCTGCACACTGAAGAATGCATGAAGGTAAAAACCTTCAGTCTTTGGAACCACTATAAGCCCTTGTACACACGGTCGGAGATTCCGACAACCAAATCTGTCGGAGTTATTCCGACGGATTAATTCCGGAAGAGGTGTTGCATACACACGGTCGGACTAAGTTGTCGGAAAATCTAACGTGATGACGTTATTTCGTTACGACAGGACTATGTTCAGGTTAGTAGCCAATAGCTTTGGTCTAGGAATTTGATCTGAGCATGCATGGCACTTTGTCCGTCAGAGTAGGCTACACATGATCGGAGTATTCTAAAAAATAGCTGCGCTAAAACTTATAAAACAAAGTTATAAAGTGACATAATCTTTCCAGTTTACAAAAACATGCAAAATAGTGCCAAAGTAATAATTTCCAGGCATATAAGCAGTCCAAAGAAGAGGGAAGATGAATAAGATACTGAATCTCAATCCGTTTTCGGTGACTCACCCAGAGGAGAAAGGAATTATCCACCACCAAATTAGAGGAGGCTTACCAGCTATCAAGATCTCTTTTTTAAGGAGATCATACGAGCTTGCAAAATGGTACGTTCCTGGTCCCCTCACTGGGCTCTGTTGATAACTCCAATCTATCTGCTCCCTTCTTATGGTATATCTCGTTCCACCACAATCATTTAGTAAGGCAAAAAAAGAAGAAAAGCTCCCATAGCATAACTTGTGTAATTGTAGGGCAGCACATGCATGGAGGCATAGAATGGGATGCTTATGAGATGACGTCCCAGAGCTCAACCGGTAAGCTGTTCTGAGCCACAGCCAGTGCATAAAGGTACAAAACTGCAGGGCAGCAAAAGCATCTTCAAACTTCTCTTCTGTTTGTCAGTTTTTTAAAATTGAAAACATTTCTTTATACTAAACTTGACATACCTCGCCTCCTGTATGTCCAATCGGAGCATTTTGTCGGAAAATATTTCCGGCAAGTTGGAAAAGTTGGTCCGACGGATATTCCGACGAAAACAGTCCGTTGCAAACCACACACAGTCGGAATATCCGACAAAACGCTCCGATAGGAAACATTCCGACTGAATCTCCGACCGTGTGTACAAGGGCTTAGTCTTCATCAGTGTGCAGTGCACTACAATACTGATGATGTGTGCTGGCGTAAAAGAAAGATTAAATGTCAATTCTATCAAAGCCAGTTATCCACGCTTACCGTTTACACTCTCTACCTAAAAGCTGGTGTGTAGGTCAAACAAAACTTAACCAATAAATAAAATAAAGTGCTCTACACTTACAAATGCCTATAAAAATCCTGTCATACATACACATTATTATAAAACAGTAAAAACCAGTTTGTGCAAACATTCCAAATTGCATCAATTGTCCAAATATATCAGTACATCAGGAATAGGAGTACCATAGAATAGAAAGAATAGAATAGAAAATACCACATTATGACCACTAGATGGTCATGGCAGAGCATACTTCTGTCCTATGATAGTCAGCACCATTTAGCAGCTATAATGCAATACTTTCCCCATGCATACAAGCAATCTGCAAAGAGTATAGCCTGAGAACATTTGATTTTGCGTAATTTTCATAAAGACATGGATGAGTGAGTTTGGGGTGGAAGAACTTGACTGGCCTGCACAGAGTTCTGACCTCAACCTGATAGAACACCTTTGATATAAATTAGAGCTGAGACTGCGAGCCAGGCCTTCTCGTCTAACATCAGTGACCATTCTTCCAGAAGCACATTGGTGAGGTCAGGCAAACATTCCCATAGACACACTCCTAAGACCCCTTTCAGGCACTTTAGCGCTGGAAATAGCCTCTGCTAAACACCTAAAAACCACCTCCCATTCATTCAAGTGTGACTTTTCACTTGGGCGGGTGCGTGTGCGGGACCTTCCAAAAAGTCCTGCAAGCAGCGTCTTTGGGGCAGGTTGGGAGTGCTGTATTCAGCTCCCCCAAATGCCCTGCCCATTGGAATGGGCAGCGCTTTGAAAGCAATGCAACATGGGAGCTTTTAACCCTTTCTTTCTTAAAAGCGCCCCCCCCCCCCCAGCACCTGAAAAGTGCTGCTAAAACGAGCGGAGCTTTAGCTCTAATAAGGCCGTGGCCCCAGTGTGAAAGGGGTCTAAACCTTGTGGACAGTCTTCCCAGAAGAGTTGAAGCTGTTATAGCTGCAAAGGGTGGGCCAACTCAATATTAACCCTACGGACTAAGACTGGGATGTCATTAAAGTTTATGTGCGTGTAAAAGGCAGGTGTCCCAATACATGTGTGTGTGTGTATATATATATATATATATATATATATATACACACACACACACACATACATATATACACACACACATATATACCCTATATTACCAACACACACATACATGCATATACACAAAACACTGTATACTGTATATTATATCTATATCTGTTTGCACCTTGTTGGATATTTTCCCTCATGTCCTGTTCTGCATACGACATTTGGAGGTAGAAGAAAGCAAGGAGCTCCACACCATTAGTTTTAGCTCAATAAGTTATTTATTTCATAATAAATCCAGTAAAAAAACAATGCATTTTGGGGGCCGAACTGCTCTACCTTCATTAGGGGTTCAGCCGAGTTCTTTTCTGACATAAGCGAGCATATTTGCTTTTGCGTGTTCTTCACCATACACACGTATGTTTGCAAGCGTTGGCTGGATGCCCCTCCTCAGTTGAATTTTTGCTGCACTGCAATCCTAAGGATTTACATATTACATTTTATTTAACTAGATTAAATATATTTAAACCTGAACCATGGGCAGGTATTAAAAAACAGCTTATAGACACAGACCAGTGTATAGGAGGAAAACTTTTAAACAGAAATATTGTGCTCTTAAAGGTCCAGTCACACTTTTGAGGTGCGGTAACAGGCATGTTACTTGTGTTGGTGCAATGTGGTGCAAATGTGGTGCAAATGTGTTAACACGGGTGCACTAATGCACTGCCATGATGGAAATGGGCCCCAAGTGTCTAGAAAGGCCCCCCAACTCCTGACAGTCAGATGGATGAGATTACTGCACTGCCAAAGACCAATGCCCATCAATTTTGGTCTATATACCGTTTGATCTGCTGGGACTGTACAGCACGCTTATTTTGGCCTTTTCTGATAGACACCAAAAAGTAACAAGAAGACGACACTTTTATTAAACGTCTTTTAAGGTTTCTCCAGCAGCTTGCACAGTAAACGTGGCAACGGCAATTTGTCTTTTCACTTCCTCCCAAGCCTTCTGCTGGTCCGCATTATTCTCAATGTCAAACAGAGCGTCGTAAATCCCGGGAAACGATTCCCCCGCATATTTATTGTGGCTGCTGGGTGCAAAGATGACATGTCTGCAAAAGAAGAGAATATTTGATGGAGGAGATTTTATATGTATTGTGATGAGCTTTAAGGAATAACTACAGCTCGCTATAAACAATTTGCTTTGCAACGGTCGGGATGTAAGATAACAGGAATGGTTGTCTTTGCTCGGAAATCTGCAAGGATCGCAAGAGGAGAAGAAATATCATGGTAGATGATAAAAATGAACTCTTAACAAGATGACAACTTCTGTTAGGAGTCAAGCGGTTCTGCTAGTACAGCCAAAACCAAACAACTGAGCTTAAAGCGGAGTTCCACCCAAAAATGGAACTTCAGCTTTAAGGGAGATGACCCCCTGACATGCCACATTTGGCACGCCATTTTTTTTTTAGGGGGTGGGGGGCGGTAAAAAAAAAAAAAAGAAGAGGGTCCCAGCTCACATTTCCTACTGGCGCACCACGGCACTGGAAGGGAGATCACCTCTTCCCCCTCCCTCTCGGCAATCATCTGGGACACGTCACAGATCCCAGATGATTGCTCTGCCAGTTGTGGCACAGCTCGTGCATGTGCAATGGGTGTAACTATGGGCGCCCGGTTGTGGCTTAGCCGCAGAAAGGAGGGGGAGACGAGCAGGGCTTTGTTCATCCGCATCACTGGACCCTAGGACAGGTAAAAGTCAGATTATTAAAAGTCAGCAGCTGCAGTATTTGTAGCTGCTGACTTTTATTTTTAATTTTTAGCAGAACTCCACTTAAAGTCAAGGATGGAGAAAAAAAAAAGTTACCATTGAACTGGATCCCCTCCAAGGGCTAACTGCTTGCTTTGTCTAGCGGAATTGGAATTTACCTTATTTCTCATTCCCATAGGCTTCCTCCATGCTGCACCACCACAGTGACTTCATATCACTGCCTGACCAGTCATAGCAAGGGCATTGCGTATTATGTGGGAGCAACTGTCCTGCATTGTACGCAAGAACACAGAGAGCTTGTCCACAACTGGGAGTGCCAAACAGAAGGGCTTATAACACATTTATATAAATGACAGGAGCCGGTGTCCCATCATATAAGGTCCCCCATCAGATAGTGTCCGCTGTGTACTGCGCATGCGCAGTACACAGCAACACAGATTCTGAAAATAGCCGAGGATGAACAGTGCCTGCGCCGTGAGTCCAGGTTCTATCCTCACCATCCAAGTGGACATAGAGTAGGAATATAAAAGAGCCGAGCGCAGCGAGGTCGAGCCCGAAGCGCGCCGTTCAGCTTCGGAGATTTTCTGAAGCGTCGTCTGCTCCGTACTGCCCATGCGCAGTACGGGGCGGATACTATATGATGCCAGGACACTATCTGCCAGAACACTGGCAGCATAAGGGTGAAACAAACTCACAGACAAGACACTGCAGCCATGAGCTAGTTTCAACTCTCCTTCAGACTTTATGTACCGGACAGCCAAAATGCTGATGTGATTAAAAGATAAGTGCGGTATTTAAAAAATAAAAACCCTACATACAGTAAAACCTTGGTTTGAGAGCGTTTTTGAAAGACAAGCAAAATGTTTACATAAATTTTGACTTGATATACAATCGATGTCTTGATTATGTCACAACTGAGTATAAAAGAGAAGAGAGGCGCCTCTAAAGTGTAGCAAAATGGTTACATTTAATGAACGTACAACATTTAGCAACTCACATCGTTGATGATTCAAACAGGCACATCTAAGTATGCGGGCATCCGGGGTAAAGCTGCCCACATAGACCATCCCCCGCACCGCCATCTACATCATTCCTTCAACGCTGCACTCCACGAGCGATTCAAGCCTCGCTTTCAGATCGTTCTACTGCAGGGCAGTCTTCCCAATCATGATTGCAGAAAGACAGAGGTGAGAGCTGGTGGTGCGGGGATAATCTATGTGGGCAGCTTTACCCCGGATGCCTGCATACTTTTAATCAACCATGTGAGTTACTAAATGTTGTACCTTTATTAAATGGAACCATATTACTACACTTAGAGGCGCCTCTCTTCTCTTTTATACTCTGTAGCTGGATTTTACTTCTAATCCCCTTGTGGAGGTTGCCATTTGTGGATGGACATTTTATGGTTACACAACCTATCACATTACTATCATCTTTTTATATGGCTATAAACTGAAGGACCTATGAATAAATAGTTGTGGAACGAATCATTTGAGTTTCCATAATTTCTTATACGTAAATTCGCTTTGGATTACAAGCATGTTTCTGGAATGAATTATGCTTGCAATTCCAAGGTTTTACTGTACTTACCTAGGGGGCTGCAACATCAGTCCCCTGCCACCCCTAAAGTGGGTTACACGCTAAGCGAAAATCAGAAGAAAAAATTCTGTACAAGGCACGATTGTTCGATTTTCATATAGTGCGTACACAACATTTGACATCCAATTCAGACATTTCTCGTACATGAACAGAACTAACGAATTTAGTTTAATGTGTACTGTTTTTGTTTGAGAAAAATCAGATGATACGAAAGACTGCACATGATCATAAAAAATAAAAGGAAAGAAAAGCTCAGTGGTACGAGAATTTTCGTACATTTCCATCCTTGGTTTTGACTGACTGTGAAAATGTTCTTATAATGTGTACTGGGCTTATAACAACAACTGAGAAATCAAAGACCGCTGATCGCTCAGGCTTTCGGTCTTCAGTGCGCAGAGGGCTGGTAACTATCACCAGCAAGTACCAATTCAAATTACTCAAAAAGAATGGTGGAGCTTGGTGGTTACATGAAACCAAGATAATCGAAAACATGGCAGTGGGTGGCATCTATTCTGTACCTGTAAAACGGTCGTCCTGGGAGGCCAAGGGGATCAGTGAAAGCTCTCTCTGCAAACATCAACTGGTCATTCAGTATACGAAGAGCAAGGGGACTGTAATTGAAAAACGGATTAGTAATGTTCATGCCAACCCTGTGCATTGGATTAGATTTAAAGTAAAACTAAAGGCTCCTATACATAAGTCCATACAAGTACCAAACCCAGTTACTATGTGATGCACATGTCTCAAAGTAAACAAAAAGCTATCCTTTACTTTCCCTAACTAATCCAAACCCTTTCTGTCACACACGCTTCCCCTCACAGACACTGCAGCTCACAGTGGGAAGGGTTCAGCAGCCGAGATACGTGTTTTCAGTCCAGAAAGCAGTGGGCAGGACTGGGTGTAGCCAGGTGCTGATTGACAACCTACAGGCTTGTAGATCAGCAGTGATCATGTTGATGGCCACATCCCTGCTGATCATCCCGCTGTTGTGCAATCAGGCACAGCCTACATGACCACAATAACTTTCAGGAGCAGTGCAGCATAGTTGCTACCCCATCACAGGAAGCTACATTAGGTGGACTTTACTGGTAGGATCAACAATTATTTATATGGAAAACATGGCATTTAATGGGAGGCCATAGTTTTACTTAAAGCTAATCTCTAGATGGATACAAAGGTGAGCAGCACAGTAGCCTAGTGATTAGCATTCCTGCTTTGCAGGATTGGGGTAAAAAATTCAAACCAGGACCCTACCTGCATAGCATTTACATGTTCTCACTGTGCTTGTGTGGGTTCTCTCAAGGTACTCCAGGCTCTTCCCACATTCCAAAGACAAGTTGGTTGGGTAACTGGCTCCTGTCTAAATTGGCCCTAGTATGTGTGCGTGTGAGGTATGTGATCCCTGGTCCTCAGGGCTTCCATCTTCGCTTTGTCTTCCTTCCTGGTTTCGTATCATTGGCCGCTTGAATGGGCAGGCCAAGGTGACATCATTCCCGCGCATGCACATGGGACTTACATGACCACAGCACACAGAGCGAGCCATAAATATGGTCTGAGCTGTGCATGTGCGGCTTAGATCACATTTCCTGCTGTCAGGCAGGACGTCCATTTGTGACAGAAGAGAAACCTGTAGGGTCTCTTGTTATAAAAACCCTGACTGTCCAAGTTTTTTTTTTTGCAATTCTTCAGTTTACTACCACTTTAAGTGTACCGTGACTGCACAAAATTCATTTTCAGCTAAACCATTTTATTTCAATTTGTATGCCTGACAAATCTTTTTTGAAGAACCCAAAACGCACCAAAAAATAGATTGGATAACATCGATGGCTAGGTCTACTGATATAAAAAAAGGGTCAACATATATAAAAACAAAACAAAAAAAAGGTTATAAAGAGACAGACTGCGCTGTACATGTCACCTTTTTTTTGTAGGAATAAATTAAGTATTATAATGTCAAACTTACTTTTTCAGATCAATGGTTTTAATGCGTTGGTGTAGGCCAGCCCCATAATCTGTAAAATTATTAATGGCAGAAAACAAAGGTTCTACAACAAAGAAAAGGTAAATTATTAGAAAAGAGCAAGACTCAAAATACTTGTTTCTAAGCAGAAAGGATTTTTTTTATGAAATATAATGTAAGATATGGTCTTATCTGCTCACAAATCCAGACAAATGCTTCCCACTTACATGCTGCACAGAGGAGGTTATAGGTTTCTGGTTCAGCAGGGAGATGGGTGGGTGGAATGGCAGAAGGGTAAAGTTGCCCATAGACACCGGAAGGAGGCTGGAAATGCAGGTACAATCTGACTTTCCTCTCCTGTCCCAGCAGCCCTACACCTACTAAGGTGCCCATAGACATTAGCTGCCTAAACCATCATCTGGAGAAGATACTTTTGCTGTATATTTTTGACCCTGATAAAGGGCAATCATTTAAACTCCTGAAAAGGAGTTCAGAAACCACTTTAAATCGCATTTAGTTAACTATACTGCACACCAGGCCATGCAAGGTACACACTGACACACCAGTGGGACTCTGAGGTAAGATCTGGTCAGTTTACCATCCTGGAAAATAGATTGTTCAATATTGTGACAAACCCAACCTGGACAAGGGCTTTTGGAGGGGACTAGGGTCTAACCTTCTATCCACTAATTATGGCCCATGGAGGAGACCAGGGATTTGGTCTTCTTCTCCTGGTTAGAGCATGGAAAAGAGCTCAGTTCAGCCTCTGATCCCATGGAGAGAGCAGACAAAATCCCCGGTCTCCTTCATGGGCCATAATCAGTGGGTAGAAGACTAGCCCCTAGTCCCATTCAAAAGCCTCTGACCCGGTTGGGTTTGTCACAAATATATACTGCATACTTAAAGCAATTGTAAAGCTAAGACATGAAATATGAGCAAAGCATATCCCTCTATAGTGTGTACTTGTATTAATCCAGAGAACTAAGTGTCATTTCTGTCTGCACCCTCATTCCTCTGCTATCTGCATAAGTAACTTCTGACAAATTGTTCAGACAGCAAGAGGTAAAAAGGTGATGGGGAGAGAGCTCCAGTACACAGCCTGTAATTGACAGCCTCAGCTCTGTCCTTGTTTGCAGTGTGTAGGGGGATGTGTCCCTTCCCTCCAATCAGCTCTCACTGAGCTCTACAGAGCGCAACTTTAGATTCCCGCCCCTGCTTTTCTGAAAGCTTAGACAAGCTGTATATATTCTGCACTTTGAATAGATGTAAAGAAGAGAAGACTGCAGATAAACAGGTATGACTTTTGAATGGATGCAGAGAAGAGAATACTGAGGATAAACTGGTACAATTTATGTAGGAGGATTTGTTTCATCTGTGTATCACCTGAGGCCACTCAATTCACTGGCTTTATGTAAGGATTTACAACCACTTTAAAGATGACTGCCGGGCTATCAATTTGCACATTTTGTCCTGATTTTGTACACTGAGGACACAACTCAACTATGCAAAACTTATACCAAGAAAAGAGGGAAAGGGGATGATGAAAAAATAAGAAGGAGGAGGAGGAGGGATCTGACTCCCAAATGAGGTGGAGGAGAGGCAACTTGATACACCTCTATTCACTAGAGATGTGCTCAGGTGAGTTTGGGATCCCACGTGCCCAATTCTACCAGGAAACATTTCCCAATCTGTGCAGCTGTGGATCGGGAAATGCCTCACTGCCTGTGATTAGAGGTGTGCAGTGTCGGCTTCCTGGCGGGATTGGGCAGGTCGGATTCCAAAACACGCCCAAGCCCCGTCCTACTCTTTACCAATGTGGGCCCTTCCACAGACTCTGGTGATCTCTACCTTTCTGCCTAGAAGTAGCTACCAAAAAAAGATCCCTATAGTACCAGCTGGGGTCAGCTTTGTATTACACCTGCACTGGGGATCCTTTGCCTATCTGTCGCAGGGACTTGCCCCCAACCAGCCAACATTGGCCCGACAAACTACCAACCGCTCTACCAGAATTTTAGAGTAAGTCTGCACATAACAATTTTTCCAGTACTAAACATGACTTGTTTGTACAGATTGGTAGCCTTAAAGTGAGTCCAGCACACCCAATAAAATTCTTCCACTTCTTGTGATCTATTTACTGTGAGATACCATTCTCACAAACGCGTCGGTTGCATGTCTAACCAGACAATGTAGACACTTCCTGGTAGCCTTGATCAAATGGGCTGCCAGGGACTTCTTCTAGGTACAGAGTGGATGATCACTCCCAAGCAAGAGATACTGGAGTGGGGTGAAGTCCAATGACTCTCCCGACACCTAGAGAACAGTCTCATGCACCTTTTGCCAGTAGTCAGATATACAGGGGCAGGTCCACCTGCCCCTGTATATATCCTCATTCCCAGGCCGAGCCTTGACCCGGACAGGTCTTTTAGGGGCTCGTCTGGAGCAGATAGCCTCAAACGGCAGTAAAGGTCTGCTATATGCTTGTTTCAGGGATGAAGACAAGAAAAGGTCTTACCCGTAAACATGACCAAAACAGGATCGTTGCCTCTTCGAACAGAGTCAATAAAACTGACTTGTACACAAAGGCACCTGTATGAAAAAAGTGGTGGGCCAACAGAGTAGGAGTAGACCATTGAGGTAAGGAACTTGTCATACCCAGGGTTAAAAAAACAGGGGGTTCCATCGCATTGGTGTTAAGGGTCACAGGACTGAAAAGATCTCACACATCTTAATAGCGGATTAGAAACATCAAAGGGTCACCGTTAGCAGCGAATGTGCATGTATCTTAGTCTTCCAGAGATATGACTATACCCATGGCAAATTCAGTTACTGTTCTGACCCAGTCTTTGCAGGCTGCATGTACTGACTAGTGTTGGGCGAGCGTTTCGGACCGAGCATAAGATTGGCTGTTTGGCGAACACCCGAATTTGCTGCACAGTGCATTCTAGGCTTTGCCCAATCAGAGCATTGTGAATAGTTGGTTAAGGAGTCAGTCATCCGCTGTCAACGGCTTCCCCGCTGAATGAAAAAAAAAAATAAACAACACATTGCAGCCAATAGAAAAATGTTGAAAAAAAAAAATGGCGTGGGGCCTCCCAATCCATACCAGGCCCAAAATGAAAGAAAGAAAAATGGCGTGGGGTAATTTTTAACATACCTCAGCTGCCATTCAAACCCCTGTTAACAGCTGCTGATGTCCCCATACACACTGTTGCAGTTGCAGAGCTACGCTTTGTAGCAAAGAAAAAAAAAGAAAAAAGAAGTAGGGTATGTTGCATCTACCAGGTGATCCTGCCTGCCAACGCACCCCATAGAAGTGAATTGGGCTGTACCACAACCAAGTCTAATGGGCCCAGTTTCATGATGAACAGCAACTTCAGTATAAAGTCCATCTTCAAAGAGGCGAGCGGGAAGTTGTGTGACTGGCAGCTAACCACGGGCCAGGTGCTGTTGCCATCACAATCCATAGTGGACTGTGAGTCAACAGAATTGCCCGTGTGCAAGGGGTCTTAAGACTGGGTTCACCCTGGTACGACAAACACTCCAACATCGGTAGCATGACATGTATAAATCAATGGTTCCCTATGAGAGCTGTTTTAACTGGTCTGACACAAGTCGGTCCAACTTTGAAAAAGGTTCCTGCACTACTTTGGTCCGACTTTGGTCCTACTTCAGCCCATCAATGGAACCGTTCTAATCAGAGTGGCACAAGATGCCGAACTCAACTACGTGGGGACAACTTCTATTACAGAAGTAGCTTGCAAGTCGTGCTGTACGGGATGACTTTGAAGCTGCCCCAGTGTGAACCGACCAGCACTGAATATCACTGAAGTCGGATCATCGTCTTAACTGATTTGTCTTTGGCATGCGACTTGTGCTCGGAGGATCTTGAAATGGAACCCCACGCCAAATTTGAAAAAAAAAATGAGGGGCATAGAGTCCCTCCTCCTAGACCATAAAGGTATGGATTTTAAGGGAAGCCCCCATGCCGTTTGTGGGCGTTCCCCCCCCCCCAAAAAAAAAAAATCCATACCAGACCCTTTTTCGAGCACGCAGCCCGGCAGGTCAGGAAAGGGGACAAGTAAGAGCAACATGGGGGAGGGGTCTGCGGGCGGGGGGCTTATTGGAATCTGGAAGCAGAGAGAGAGAGGAGACCCGGCAGAGGGAGAAGACAGCGGAAAGAGGCAAACCAGCAGCAGAAAAAAAAAAAAGACATCAGCGGAGGGAGAAGAAATCGTAAGGGGAAGAGACGCAGGAGCTGCTTTAATGAAATACTTTGTCAAAAACCTGTGTGCTGTTTTTATTTTTGACATTTTTTTTTAGGTGAATGGGTAGGGGTACATAGTACCCCATACTCACTCACATAGGGTGAGGGGCCCGGATCTGGAGGCCCCCTTGTTAACCACTTCAGCCCCGGAAGGATTTACCCCCTTCCTGACCGAGTAATTTTTTTGCAATACGGCACTGCGTCGCTTTAACTGACAATTGTGCAGTCGTACGACGTTACACCCAAACAAAATTGACATCCTTTTTTTCCCAAAGATAGAGCTTTTCTTTGGTGGTATTTGATAACCTCTGCAGTTTTTATTTTTTGCACTTTAAACAAAAAAGTGACAATTTTGAAAAAAACAAAGCTATATTTTTTACTTTTTGCTATAATAAATATCCCCAAAAAAATATATAAAAAACTTTTGACGCATTTTTGTGACCATTGACATTTATAAAGCGATCAGTGCTATAAAAATGCACTGATTACTGTGTAAAGGTCACTGGCAGGGAAGGGGTTAAACACTAGGGGAAGATTGAGTGTGTCCCCTCAGTGTGTTCTAACTTTAAGGGGGATGGGTTCACTACAACATGACAGAGATCACTACTCCCGATCACTGGGTGCAGTAGATCCCTGTCATGTTGCTAGGCAGAACAGGGAAATGCCTTGCCATCTCCCCGTTCTGCCTCTCCGTGCCACGATCGTGGGCCACCGGCGGACATAGAGTCCGTAGGACCCGCTCGTGCGCACCCGCTAGCCACCGATGATGGATGGAGTGACATACGGGTATGTGCTTTTGTGCACCTGTGCCATTCTGCCGACGTATATTGGCGTGAGCCGGTCAGCAAGTGGTTAAAGTGGTTGTAAACCCTTACAACACACTTTGACCTACAGGCAAGCCTAGATTAAGGCTTACCTGTAGGTCCAAGAAATATCTCCTAAACCTACACAGTTTAGGAGATATTTGCGAAAAGACAGCACCGCTGTCTACGGCGCATGCGCTGCACAGTCAACAATGAAGATGCCGTGCGTGTTGGCTCCTGTGCGCATGCGCGGGAGTGATGTCATCGCGGCTTCGCCGAAAGACAGCGGCGGAGCAGCGAGACCCCACCGAGAAGATGGATGCGCCAGACTACAGGGGACAGCGGTGACTTCGCTGGCTCCTGTGTCAGGTAAGTGACACATAATGGACTACTATGCAATGCATAGTAGTCCATTATGCTTTGCCTTTGCAGGGAGACAAAGAGGAAGTAAACTCATCAGGGTTTACTTCCTCTTTAAAGGGAGCTTCCAGATTCCGATAAGTTCCGCCCGCAGACCCCTACAACCACCGGCCAGGGTTGAGAAGAGGCCCTCGCCCACATCAACATGGGGACAAGGTGCTCTGGGGTGGGGGTGCACAGTTATAGGTGGGGCCAGGGGCCATTTGTTTGTTATGGGCGCAGGGTCCACCCTGCTCCAAAGCACCCACCCCCCACCCATGTTGAGGGCATGTGGCCTGGTATGGTTCAGGAGGGGAACTCGCTCTACCCCACCCCCTTTCCTGACCTGCCGGGCTATGTGCTTGGATAAGAGTCTGGTATGGATTTTAGGGGGACCCCACGCAGTTTTTTGGTGTGGGGGTTCCCCTTAAAATCCATACCTGGTATGGGATTTTTTTTTTTATTATTTGGTGTGGAGTTTCCCCTAAAGATTCTTACCAGACGCAAAGGGCCTGGTATTGTTCGGGATCAGTCGGATCCCGGTCCTTGAATTCAGACTTAAAGTCGCAGGGCAAAGTCGGATCCACAGTTATGACTGTTGTGTTGTACCAGTGTGAACCCGGCCTAAAAAGAGACTTCCAGTATGTTGCAACTTATTCTTTTGCCTTAATATTATCTTGCCACAATGTTATCCCTTTACATTTGTTTTAAGACAAGTGAAATTCCCTCTAAATGGCAAGTTACCCTCATTCTTTTTTGGGGAGGACAAAAGTAGTGTCCATCTACTAGATTATCTTTACTCACCGAAAGACACACCATAGGTCTCCATTTTCTCTTGTTGTTGCTTAGCCAAGTTGGAGATGCTGTCAGCATAATTTTTCAGCTCCTTGCCATAATCCAGGACATTAAACGGTAGGATGGCGGAGTCAGCGAGCTTGTACACCAGGCTTCCCCTTATCTGGGCTACTGCGAGTTGTTTCTTGAACGTTGGATCATAAAACCGGTTCACCAGCTCAAATGTCTCATATACGGTGTGGTAGACCGGATAATTGCTGTACTTGTCCGTTTTCTGTAACAGTTAAAAAAAAAAAAAAAAATCAATGATGGGTCCCATGAGATATTGCAAGACCCTGACAATCACAGGCATGAGCCGAGGTTCCCTACACCTGGTTTAACTGGTTGTAAACCCCTCCATATACCCTGTGAAGTGAGTGGCATCACTTGATACACAGATTAAACAAATCCTCCTACACAAGTTGTTCCTGTTTATCTGCAGCCTTTCTTCTCTACAGCTGTTTAAATTGCACTGTTTATACAGCAATTCTGAGCTATAGAAGGCAGGGGGTGGAGATCTGAGGTCATATACTGTACAGCAGGGAGCTGAGTGTAATCTGAGACCTAAATAGAGGAAATAGACACCCCTCCCCCTCTACACAGTCTCATAGGGAAACATGCACATCTGAGCCTGTCAATCACCTGCTTCGTGCTGTATGGGGGGAGGGGGGGGGGGTTGTAAGGCTGACTGCGTGTCCCATTGCAGTACTCCAGTACAGGGCCTCAGACATGATCCAGGGCCCCATTAAAGAATATGTAAACCCAACATTAAATATTCCCGATATGTGCCTGCTGTACCATGATCCCATATCCATAACCCCGTATCCTGTTCTTTGTATTGCTCCCTTTGTATGAAATCCCTGGTGTTCCTGCCAATCCCTTTTCTTTTCTATTAGAAACTGACCACCCTAGGCAGGAGAATATAGCGTGGTCAGTCCTCTAGCTGTGCTGGAAACTCAGCCTGTTGATCAGACATGTCCTGACCCCCCCCCCCTCTTCTCCCTACACAGCCTTTCAATGGGAAGTTATGTGTGCTGCAGTTTCTCCTCCCCCCCTCCCTGAACTTCTTATGCAGCTGAGAACAGAGAGCATGTGATCACTTAAAAAAAAGGGGGGGGGGGGAGAAGATGTCTATGTCCATTTTACATCTATACACAAATGTTTTGCCTTTCATTTCCATTTTAATCTGAATGGGTTGTTTCACAAGGTGAGGGTTTACATATACATAAGTTCTGGAAGCTCAGCAATAATTGCACCCTCTATGGTTGTCTGCACCATAAAACAGGACCCCTGCAAACGCATGCATCTCACCCGATTTTTTGTGTAGCGTGCTCTTGCAGATGCAATCCCTAAACGCTGGAAATATGCCTCAAAGTCACTGCCGGAGCCAAGCTTGTTTATCCTGCACAGAAAGAAACAAAAAATAAGGAGCGTAATATTAATGGAAAGAAGCAGAATGTGGCAGCTAGGACACAACAGCTCATAATATGCACTGCTTAGAGAACATTCTGTACAGAGTTTACTCTACTGAACTACAGCAGCAATTTAAAAGTCTGTCTGGGCAAACAAAATACACACATATGCAGTCAGTGCTGGGACAAAAGCATCCTGTGTCAGGGGTAAAGTTGCCAAATTGCCCCCCCCCTTTATTATGTGCGAGTCTTGGAGGAAAAGGGGGAGAGAGAGCACAGCCCACACCTCTTTCCAGCTCTCTCCTTGCCACTTCCACTGCAGGGCTGACAGAAGTAGTGATGCCGCTGTCACTACTCCTGTCAGCCTTATAGCAAAAGGAACTTGCTGCGCCCAGGGCAGCCATCCCTTCTGCCCACCCCTCATCTCGGCCATATATACAGTATATCTCTGCAAAACTTGCACATTTACCATTGTTTTTATTTTAGAAATTCTGCAAATACAGCACCTGTGAATCTGCCAAAAATCCAGCTCCTAATTTCCTGTACTGAGCTCACAACACAGGGCCTCTGCTATCGGTGTTCTCCCTGCTGGTCCCCTAGAGAACTTCATCTATCCTCAACCCTCTCTCCACAAGCATACTGTACAGTGGGTCCTTGGTTTACGAGTAACGTGGTTAACAAGCTTTTTGAAAGACGAGCAACTTTTTTTGTTTAAATTCTGACTCGGTTTGCGAGTGTTGTCTCGTAAAATGAGCAGAATTCAAGCTAATGGGCGGTGCAGTACCACATTTGGCGAGAGGTGTGGGGGCGCCGGGGACACTCGGCATAGTCCGGAGCTGTTTGGAAATACTCTGTTCCCAAGTGTTTCCGAGCCTTTACGAGTTCAACAGAGCTGTCCCCGAGTATTTCCAAAACTGTCCGGCGCCCTCCCCCCCCACCTCTGGCCACATGTGGTATTGCATGTAATAGAAGTCAATGCGGAACTAATTATCTTTGTTTCCGTTGACTTCTATGGGGAAACTCACTTTGATATGTGAGTGCTTTGGATTACAAGCATTCTCCTGGAACAGATTATGCTTGTAATCCAAGGTTCCACTGTGTGTGGATTTTTTCCTCAAACAAAACAATGATGCTGCCACTTTTATTTCCAGAGGTCTGTCGCTACACTGAGTAGTGAAAGGGCTTTTTGTAGATGTAGTCATGGGGACATGCCTAGGCAAATGGGCAGTGACATAGGGCACCCTATTGATCCCCCTTCCCCCTAGCAATTGCCCCTGCAATATTTCTACAACCCAGGTGATGACTTCACAGGGAGTAAAGCAATGCCCTGTGTTATAAATCACAGTAAGGCATCATGACTGGAGATGGATCCTTCGGGATAGTAGGTTAGCTTTAAATAGGGTTAATGAATGGCAAACAAGGTGGGGTGGTGTTATTTTTGGTGGCCGGTTATTGGCAGGAAAAGAAGAAAGGAAGGGGAATTCTGTGTCTCATCAAGTCCTATGACTTATGCCGTGTACAAACGTAGTGGACTATCCGGCGGACTTAGTCCAGCGGACTGTCTGCCGGACTTTCCGAACGGGCTACTTGCCCACACACCGCACTTTTTCAGCGGACTAATACAGCGTACTAAGTCCACCGGACTATCCGCCCTGCTTTTGAAATGAACGGACTCGCCCACACACGCGGAGGAAAGTCTGCTCATTTTGAGCCCGTCTCCAGGTAGACGGGGCCAGCGAAGAAGGCGTCGCTGGCCCCGTCACCTGGTATGGACTTAAAGGGGAACCCCAACGCCGAAAAATCAGTGTGGGGTCCCCCCCTAGGTCCACATCAGACCCTTGTCTGAGCACGCTACCCGGCCGGCCAGGAAAGGGGGGGGACGAGCAAGCGCCCCCCCCCCTCCTGAGCCGTACCAGGCCGCGTGCCCTCAACATGGGGGGTGCCCACCCCAAAGCACCTTGTCCCCATGTTGAGGACAAGGGCCTCTTCCCGACGACCCTGGCCGTTGGTTGTTGGGGTCTGCGGGCGGGGGGCTTATCGGAATCTGGGAGCCCCCTTTAATAAGGGGGCCCCCGGATACCGGCCCCCCACCCTATGTGAATGAGTATGGGGTACAATGTACCCCTACCCATTCACCTGTAAAAAAAAAAAGTAAAAAAAAACACAACACACAAGGGTTAAAATAGTTTATTGCACAGCTCCGGGGGTCTTCCGTTTTCGGGGGTCTTCTTGCCGGACTCCTCCACTATCTTCTGCTAGCTCTTTTGCTAGTGGAGGAGCCCGGCTTTCTTCTTCGCCACCGCCCACTTCTTCCGACTTCGGGGGTCTTGTCCCCCTCTTCGGTTCTTCTTGCCGGGCAACCGCGCCTTCTTCTAGCTCTTTTACAGGCAGTGGCCCGGTCTTCTGTTCTTCTCTTCAGATGTTGCCTCGTCGCATCCTCCGCTCACAATGCCACTGACGCGACGTGCGGCGACTTATATAGGGACATCACCGGATGATGTCCCCGCCTATTATGATGTCACAGTCCCAGAGGATGCTGGGACTGGCACACACATGGCCGGATTGTCCGCCGAAATGCGAGTCCGGCGGGAAGATTGGAGTGCAAAAATACTTTCTAAGTCCACCGTACTTTTGGGTAAAAAAAGTCCGCCGGAGGCTACACGCGGGCGGATTTTTGGGCGGACTTGAGTTTGCCGGACTTTTCCACCGGATTGTTTGATCGTGTGTATGCGGCATTACTGGTCACTCAGTCTGTACATTTCTCACAAAGGAACAAGTCCGCACCCTCCCATCCTTTTTTTTTTTTTTTTTTTTAAACAAAATCATGACAAACAAAGTCCAGCAACAGACAACTCAAAAGAAAAGCTCACATATCAAAATGCACAAAAAAATAAATAAATAAATATATATATATATTTATTTATTTATATATATATATATATATATATATATACACACACACACTCAATCTCAACAACCACCACCACCTAACGCAAGAATAAAAACTAAAAAGTCCGGATGGCCGCACTCCAATGAAAAACTATTTCTTTATTGTAATGAATCCATACAGAAAGGCTTAAACTACTAACGAGTTTCACACCGTTATGGCAGGTGCTTATTCATAGCTACTGTATGAATAAGCACCTGCCATAATGGTGTGAAACACGTTAGTGGTTTTATCCTTTATCCAGACTTTTTTTTATTTTTGTTCTTGCAAATAGTTGCATATTGACACCCACACCTGAAGATGGGAGAGATCATTGGAAGCAGACGCCTGGAGCAGGTTCTCTTTGCACCACCCCCTGACCCCTGAAAGATTTACAGTGCCTTGAAAAAAGTATTCATACCCCTTGAAATGTTTCACATTTTGTCACGTTACAACCAAAAACGTAAATGTATTTTATTGAGATTTTATGCGCTAGACCAACACAAAGTGGCACATAATTGTGAAGTGGAAAGAAATTGATAAGTGTTTTTCACATTCTTTTAAAAATAAATATCTACGAAGTGTGGCGTGCATTTGTATTCAGCCCCCTTTATTCTGATACCACTAAAATGTAGTGGAACCAATTGCCTTCAGAAGTCACCTAATTAGTAACTAGAGTCTACATGTGTGTAATTTAATCTCAGTATAAATACAGCTGTTCTGTGAACCCCTTAAAGGTTTGTCAGAGAACCTTAGTGAACAAACAACATCATGAAGGCCAAGGAACACACCAGACAGGTCTTGTATAAAGTTGGAGAAGTTTAAAGCAGGGTTAGGTTATAAAAAATATCTCAAGCTTTGAACATCTCACGGAGCACTGTTCAATCCATAATCCGAAAATGGAAAGAGTATGGCACAACTGCAAATTTACCAAGACATGGCCGTCCACCTAAACTGACAGGCCGGGCAAGGAGAGCATTAATAAGAGAAGCAGCAAAGAGGCCCATGGTAACTCTGGAGGAACTGCAGAGATCCACAGCTCAGGTGGGAGAATCTGTCCACAGGACAACTATTAGTCGTGCACTCTACAAATCTGGCCTTTATGGAAGAGTGGCAAGAAGAAAACCATTGTTGAAAGAAAGCCATAAGAAATCCTGTTTGCGAGAAGCCATGTGGGGGACACAACAAACATGCAGAAGTAGGTGCTCTGGTCAGATGAGACCAAAATTGAACTTTTTGGCCTAAAAGCAAAACGCTATGTGTGGTAGAAATCTAACACTGCACATCAACCTGAACACACCACCCCCACCATGAAGCATGGTGGTGGCAGCATATTGATGTGGGGATGCTTTTCTTCAGCAGGGACAGGGAGGCTGGTCAGAGTTGATGGGAAGATGGATGGAGCCAAATACAGGGTAATCTTGGAAGAAAACCTGTTAGAGTCTGCAAAAGGCTTAAGACTGGTGTGAAGGTTCACCTTCCAGCAGGAGAACAACCCTAAACATACAGCCAGAGCTACAAAAGGAATGGTTTACATCAAAAGCATATTCATGCTTTAGAATGGTCCAGTCAAAAATCCAATTGAGAATCTGTGGCAAGACCTGAAAATTGCTGTTCACAGATGCTCTCCATCCAATCTGACAGAGCTTGAGATATTCTGCAAAGAATGGGCAAAAATTTCACTCTAGATGTGCAAAGCTGGTAGAGACATCCCCAAAAAGACTTGCGGCTGTAATTGCAGCGAAAGGTGGTTCTACAAAGCACTGACTCAGGGGGGCGCCATACAAATGCACCCCACACTTTTACGATACTTGTAAAAAAAAATTTGAAAACCATTTATCATTTTCCTTCCACTTCACAATTATGGCCACTTTGTTTTGGACGGTCACATAAAATCCCAATACAATACATTTATGTTTTTGGTTGTAACATGACAAAATGTGGAAAATTTCAAGAGGTATGAATACTTTTTTAAAGGCACTGTATTATGCTAACCATGACACTTTACCTTGGCAGCTCTGCATTCTGTATGGAAGGATCTTTTTCGAGCCAGCTTTCATATAAGGATTTGCCCTCAAAACCTTCATCTGGACTAGATATCTGGAAAAGACAATGTGCAATGAAGACAACATTTACGTGGAACTCCAGCCAAGGCATTTTTCTTCTGGATGTAATGAGCAAGGGTTAGGACTTGTGTTGCTTTAATTATTGGTATTTCTACCCACCATGGCAAAGTCCAACCAATGAGTGGTCTCATCTGACCAGAGCACCTTCTTTGCTTTGCAGGGATACAATCCATCCCTTCCCCCCTGGCAGAATGGAGATCTGCCTTGTTTACATATGCAGACTTCGGTGCCGGTGGACATTCAGTGCCCGGCACCCGCAGATCAGCTTCTGCTGTAAGTTATCACAGCAGAGGCAGAACACACGCTCCCTAGGCGGAAGTTCAGGATCACATACATACATACACATTATATATTATATATATACACACACATACATACATATATATATGTGATTCTGCACAAGAGCAGATCTGCTATAGGGTGCTCCATAACTGCTTAATTTCCATTTCAACAAATAATAACTCACCATGCCTAGGTTTAGGATAGGACCAAGCCCAGAGAACCCAAAATTTCATTTTAGGATTTCAGAAAAAATTGATTCACTTTGGGGAAGATTTACGAAAACTGGAGCACACAGAATCTTGTGCCGTGCACAGTAAACAATCAGCTTCTAACTTCAGCTGGTTTAATTAGCCTCTGGCAATAAAACCTAGAAGCGATTTAGACATAAATGTGGTTTGTTGTGCTCGGAATTGAAATTCGGACAAATTTTTTACTATTCGGAAATTCGGATGTATCCGAATTTCCAAATTACAATAGTAACGAATTTAAATCCGAAATAACAGATCAAAAATTTCAGACGACATTCGAATAGTTTTCAATTCAAATTCAAATTTCCTAAGAGCATAAATTAGAATAGAAAATAAAAGAATAGATTAGAAGAGAATATAAGAGTAAAACAGAACACAAAATAAAAAAGGAAATAGAATAGAAAAAAAAGACAGAATAGAACATAAAAGAATAAAGTAGAACAGATTTTTTTTAAAATAGAACATAAAATAGAGTATAACAGAAAAAAAAATTGAATAGATCATAAAAGAATAGAGTATAATATAAAACAAATTGAATAGAGCATAAAAGAATAGAGTATAACAGAAAGAAAATTGAATAGAACATAAAATACAGTATAACAGAAAAAAAAATGAATAGAACATAAAAGACTACAGTATAAAAGAACATCATAAAAAACAAAGCAATATAATAAAAAATAGAATAGACTAAAATAGAAGGAATATAACCATCTTCTGAAATTCAAATTTCGAATAGAATACATTTATGTAGACTAGATAATAATAGAATAGAAGAATTTAATATAACCATTTTCCAAAATTCTAATTTGGAATAGAATACATTCAAATTTCTAATAGGATAGAAAAGAATAGAACATAATAAAAAAATAAAAAATAAAAATAAATAAAAAGAGGAGAAGTTTTCCCATCTTTCATGCTCTCGTACACTGAACACATCTGAATGGGCACCCATCCTCTTCCTGCGATTTCTTCCACCCAATCTGATTGGTGCGACTAGGCATGACAGGTCGGGAGTGTGGCTGGGAAGATAAAGGAAGAGCTTTCACTATACGGCACAATGGACAAGGCTCCTCTGCTCATTGGACGATAGGACAGGCGGCTCTGTGACTTTCCCTTCCATAAGAAGACGAATTGGAAGATAAAAAGGACCACGGTTCTCATTTCTGGCTACAAATAGGGACTACATCTGCTTCTGAAATCTGAAGCCCTTCACAGATGAACAAGTCTCAGAATGCTGGCTACACACCACTAGATTTTAGAACAAAAACTCCTATGAACATTCTCCATATATTCAATGGCTTGACGGTGGTCGTTCCAAAGTCCTTCAAAATTCCCTGTGATTTTATCATTTGTTTTAGGAACAAACAGACTTTACTGAATGAAAAGCAACATTTGCTGTTAGAAGTTTGAGAAACATTTTCCATCTTACTCCTTTAAAATGTTCATCAATGTGGTTGAAAAAACAAAAAACAAATGTCGATCTGAACCCACGAACAAATGTTCCAACCCCCCCCCCCATTTCACAGTTCCAAATCTCATGACAAGTCGCAGCCCATTGTCGGCAATGGAACCCTTTAACCGGATCCCGACCGGCGCACACGGATGTACAATCGGCAGAATGGCACAGACAAGCAAATGGGCGTACAGGTACGTCCCTTTAAATTTGCCACCATGCCAGCGCATGCGTGCCGCCTGGGGCCTCCTTGAGTTGGGTCGCCGCGGGGATACCCTCAATCGTCTCACAGGGAGGAAGAATGGGGAGAATGAAATGTAAACAAGCATCTCCCCATTCTGACTAGTGACAGTGTCACTGATCTCTGCTCCCTGTGATTGGGAGCAGAGATCAGTGATGTGTCACACACAGCCCCTCCCCCCACAGTTAGCAACACGCCCCAGGACACACTTAACCCTTAAGCCTTCACTGCCAGTGTCATTTACACAGGAATCAGTGCATTTGTATAGTGGTCCCAAAAATGTGTCAAAAATGTCTGATGTGTCCGACATAATGCCGCAGTCACGATAAAAATCGCAGATCGCCGCCATTACTAGAAAAAAAAAAGATTCATAAAAATGCCATAAAACTACCCCCTATTTTGTAGATGCTATAACTTTTGCGCAAACCAATCAAATGCTTATTGTGATTTTTTTTTTAACCAAAAATATGTAGAAGAATACGTATTGGCCTAAACTAAGGAAAATAAAAAAAATTATATATTTTTGGGGGATATATATTATAGCAAAATTTTAAAAATAATGTGTTTTTTTTTTCAAAATTGTCGCCAAGCTTGCGTGCAGAAGTGAGCGCAAACGCAAGTCGTGCCCGCATATGTATACGGTGTTAAAACCACAGATGTGAAGCATCGCCACGATCGTAAGAGCGAGAGCAATAATTCTAGCACTAGACCTCCTCTGTAACTAAAAACTGGTAACCTGTAGCCTTTTTATAAATGTCGCCAATGGAGATTTTTAGTGCCAAAGTTTGTCGCCATTCCACAAGCGGATGCAGTTTTGAAGCGTGACACGTTGGGTATCAGTTTACTCGGCGTATCATCATCTCTTTCACAATATAAAAAAAATTGGGCTAACTTTACTGTTGTCTTATTTCTATTTTCAAAACAGTGTGTTTTTTTCTCCAAACAAATTGTGCTTGTAAGACCGCTGCGCAAATATGGCATGCCAAAGTATTGCAACAACCACCATTTTTTTCCCAGACACTATAGGGTGTCTGGGAAAAAATATATATACAATGTTTAGGGGTTATAAGTAATTTTCTAGCAAAAAAAATAAAATAAATGATTTTAACTTGTAAACACCAAGTGTAAAAAAATAGGCATGGTCCCTAAGAGCCCTTTCAAATTGCAGTCGCGGGCGCGTTAGCGGCAAAGCACCACTAGTTTAGCAGCGCTATTCACCCCCCGTTAGCGGCCGAGAAAAGGGCCAATAATGCCTGTGTAGCACCGCTGCCAAAGAGCTTTGACAGCGGTGACCATTCATTTCAATGGGCAGGAGGGGTGTATACGCCGCTCCTCTGCTGCCCCAAAGAAGCTGCTTGCAGGACTTCTTTTCACGTCCTGCCAGCGCAGTGCCCCAGCGTGAAAGTAACTCGGGCGCTCACACCGGGACTGCAAATGAGACATTTTTTAGGCGCTATTTTTAGCGCTAAAGCTCCTGAAAAACGCCTCCAGTGTGAAAGGGGTCTAAGTGGTTAACCAGACGCTGATAGAAGACTGTTTTATACTGCTGATGAGAAAAGGTATTTAGGAGTTTATATTTACATGTTCTGTGTACTGTGGGAGACCAGATATAGTGAATGCAGGGTCCGGGGTTTATTAGCACTTGAATGTCCTGTCCTCTTTGAGCCAAGGCCGATTAAACACAAAAAAATGTTTTGCTCCTTCAACTGTTCTTGGTAAAATCTATTTTTTCCCTCTATTTTTCTGATAACAGATCCTCTAACCAGCCATAAACCTGAAGCTGTTGCACTCAGAAATAATTCAGTTCTTGAGAGCAGACACAATGTTGTTATAACATAAATTAACGGTAACGCTCTCTCTGCAGGGAAACCCTTATAAATGTCAGTTATTACTACAAAACTGGAGCAAGAGTGCCACCTGGTGGATAGATTTGATATTACACATCCATCCGTATCAAACAAGACTTCTATTTTAAATTACAGGTACTTATACAGCGCCGTCAATTTATGCAGCGCTTTACATAGACATTGTACTTTCACATCAGTCCCTGCCCTCAAGGAGCTTACAATCTAAGGTCCCTAACTTACATTCATGCATACACAGACCAGTTTAGACAGGAGGCAAATATTTATTTGGAGTGTGAGAGGAGACCGGAGTACCCGGAGGAAAACCACACAGGCACAGGGAGGACATGCAAACTCCATGCAGGTGGTGCCGTGGTTGGGATTCAGACTCCACTCTACTGTTGCTAGGCAGAAGTGCGAACCACTTAGCGACTGTGCTGTCCAATTAGCTATAAATAGATCTTCATTTGGTTAATAAAGTGACAGTAACGATATCCTAATGCCCCGTACACACGAGTGGAATTTCCACCTGACAAATGCCTTACTGGGGGGTGAGCTAGCAGACACTGTTATGCCCCGTACACACGAGTGGAATTTCCACCCGAAAAATCTTGGATGGTTTTTCAGACGGAATTCTGCTTAAGCTTGTCTTGCATACACACGGTCACACAAAAGTTCTCTGAAATTTTGACCATCAAGAACGCGGTGATGTACAACCCTACGACAAGCTGAGAAAATTAAGTTCAGTGCTTCTGAGCATGTGTTGAATTGTTTCCGAGCATGCGTAGGAATTTTGCGTGTTGGAATTGCATACAGACGAACGCATTTTCGGATAGGAACTTTTTCCAACCGAAAAATTAAGAACCTGCTCTCAATCTTTTTGCAGGCGGGGCTGGCTGATCTGAGCATGCGTGGCACTTTGTCCGATCAAAATTCTCTACACATGATCGGAGTATGTCCTATCGGACCAGTTTGTCGGAAAATATTTCCAACAAGTTGGAAAATTAGGTCCGACGGATATTCAGACGGAATCAGTCCTATGCATACCACACACAGTCGGATTATCCGACAACACGGTCCGATAGGACACATTCCGATGGATTCTCCGACCGAGCAGAATGCTGTGAGGTTTTGGAAACCTTTAAATATATCAAGGGGGTGAATACGGTTCAGGGGGGCAGTTTTTCTCAATATGAAACCAAAATCAAGACTACGGGGACATGACCTCTAACTGGAGGAAAGTTCAAAACAAATCTTCAAAAGTATTATCTTACTGAAAGGGTAGTTGATGCTTGGAATAAACCACCAACAGAGGTAGTGAGACAGTCAACAGTAAATGGCTTCAAACATGCTTGGGGCAAACTATAGCCGGGACAACAAAGTTAAAAAACAAAACAAAAAAAAAAAACACGGGCAGTCTCAATGCTACTCAGTCTTTCTGCCCTTGTTTTTGTTTTTTTATATAGATATGTACCCTACCCAGTAGTGTATTAGGTTTTGTGCTGCCCTAGGCCTGACTAAACTCGTGCACCCCCTAATTTAAATATGACCCACCCCTTCCTGTTAAGGCCACACCCCTTGCTGTCTAGGACACTAGTTCTGAGGGGGGGGGGGTGGGGGGCAACGGATTCTCTTAATTTGCATAGATTTCCTCTCACTTCCTGTTTGGCTATG